>NC_135956.1:88450550-88778885 GCF_053455715.1 Rhinoraja longicauda
CAGTCAGTCAGTCAGTCAGTCAGTCAGTCAGTCAGTCAGTCAGTCAGTCAGTCAGTCAGTCAGTCAGTCAGTCAGTCAGTCAGTCAGTCAGTCAGTCAGTCAGTCAGTCAGTCAGTCAGTCAGTCAGTCAGTCAGTCAGTCAGTCAGTCAGTCAGTCAGTCAGTCAGTCAGTCAGTCAGTCAGTCAGTCAGTCAGTCAGTCAGTCAGTCAGTCAGTCAGTCAGTCAGTCAGTCAGTCAGTCAGTCAGTCAGTCAGTCAGTCAGTCAGTCAGTCAGTCAGTCAGTCAGTCAGTCAGTCAGTCAGTCAGTCAGTCAGTCAGTCAGTCAGTCAGTCAGTCAGTCAGTCAGTCAGTCAGTCAGTCAGTCAGTCAGTCAGTCAGTCAGTCAGTCAGTCAGTCAGTCAGTCAGTCAGTCAGTCAGTCAGTCAGTCAGTCAGTCAGTCAGTCAGTCAGTCAGTCAGTCAGTCAGTCAGTCAGTCAGTCAGTCAGTCAGTCAGTCAGTCAGTCAGTCAGTCAGTCAGTCAGTCAGTCAGTCAGTCAGTCAGTCAGTCAGTCAGTCAGTCAGTCAGTCAGTCAGTCAGTCAGTCAGTCAGTCAGTCAGTCAGTCAGTCAGTCAGTCAGTCAGTCAGTCAGTCAGTCAGTCAGTCAGTCAGTCAGTCAGTCAGTCAGTCAGTCAGTCAGTCAGTCAGTCAGTCAGTCAGTCAGTCAGTCAGTCAGTCAGTCAGTCAGTCAGTCAGTCAGTCAGTCAGTCAGTCAGTCAGTCAGTCAGTCAGTCAGTCAGTCAGTCAGTCAGTCAGTCAGTCAGTCAGTCAGTCAGTCAGTCAGTCAGTCAGTCAGTCAGTCAGTCAGTCAGTCAGTCAGTCAGTCAGTCAGTCAGTCAGTCAGTCAGTCAGTCAGTCAGTCAGTCAGTCAGTCAGTCAGTCAGTCAGTCAGTCAGTCAGTCAGTCAGTCAGTCAGTCAGTCAGTCAGTCAGTCAGTCAGTCAGTCAGTCAGTCAGTCAGTCAGTCAGTCAGTCAGTCAGTCAGCTCATTAGTTAGTTAGCTAGTTAGTTCGTTAGTTCATTAGTTCATTAGTTCATTAGTTCATTAGTCAGTCAGTCAGCCAGTCAGTGAGTCAGTGAGTCAGTCAGTCAGTCAGTGAGTCAGTTAGTCAGTTAGTCAGTTAGTCAGTTAGTCAGTTAGTCAGTTAGTTAGTTAGTCAGTTAGTTAGTTAGTTAGTTAGTTAGTTAGTTAGTTAGTTAGTTAGTTAGTTAGTTAGTTAGTTAGGTTATGTGTCATTCCACTCCTTACAGATCATGCAATGAATGGGATGAAACAGAGTGGCACTGGGGGCCAGAGTGCAATACATTTCTATGTTTCTATGAGATCCAATGGCAGGGAAAAGCAAGATACATTGAAGATCAGAATCTTCTGGGAAGCACTCATGGTCCTCGTAGCCATGAGCAGCATCTTCAAGGCCTGAGACTCCCCAAACTCCCCAAGTCTGTCCTGGCCTTCCCAATGCTGTTGGGATTCCTGGACGTTTGAAGACTGAGGCAGCTCTGGCAACCCACGGTTTAGCCTGAAAACAGAGTGACGCGAGAGGTGCCAGTTGCTGGAATCTGGAGCTGGAATCAAAATGCTGGAAGAAATCAGCAGGTCAGGCAGCATCTGTGGTGGAAAAGAGATGGTTAAGGATTCAGATCTCAAAAGGTAACCGGGTTTAAAAGGTGGCAATCTTAAAAATCCAGGTTTAAAAGAGGAATGACCATGAAATCTATTGTGTTGTTGCTACAGGTGATTCATAGAAACATAGAAACATAGAAAATAGGTGCAGGAGGAGGCCATTTGGCCCTTCGAGCCAGCACCGCCATTCATTGTGATCATGGCTGATCATCCACAATCAGTAACCCGTGCCTGCCTTCTCCCCATATCCCTTGATTCCACTAGCCCCCAGAGCTCTATCTAACTCTCTTTTAAATCCTTCCAGTGATTTGGCCTCCACTGCCCTCTGTGGCAGAGAATTCCACAAATTCACAACTTTCTGGGTGAAAAAGTTTCTTTCTCACCTCAGTTTTAAATGGCCTCCCCTTTATTCTTAGACTGTGTGGCCTCTGGTTCTGGACTCCCCCAACATTGGGAACATTTTTCCTGCATCTAGCTTGTCTAGTCCCTTTATAATTTTTTTAATAATTTCTCTCATTGCTGTGCAATTGTAAATTTCCCCGGTGTGGGACGAATAAAGGAATATATTATCAGAGCGTCGTAGATGTGTTGAAGCCAGTGAGATCTTGCCATCACAGTGTAGATCCTGTCTGCCAGTGTACATCCCATTCCAGTGCTTATTGATGAATGTGTAAATGGGTCCCTTTCGGAATGGCAGGCAGTGACCAGTGGGGTACCGCAAGGTTCGGTGCTGGGACCCCAGCTATTTACGATATACATTAATGACTTAGACGAAGGGATTAAAAGTACCATTAGCAAATTTGCAGATGATACTAAGTTGGGGGGTAGTGTGAATTGTGAGGAAGATGCAATAAGGCTGCAGGGTGACTTGGACAGGTTGTGTGAGTGGGCGGATACATGGCAGATGCAGTTTAATGTAGATAAGTGTGAGGTTATTCACTTTGGAAGTAAGAATAGAAAGGCAGATTATTATCTGAATGGTGTCAAGTTAGGAGGAGGGGGAGTTCAACGAGATCTGGGTGTCCTAGTGCATCAGTCAATGAAAGGAAGCATGCAGGTTCAGCAGGCAGTGAAGAAAGCCAATGGAATGTTGGCCTTCGTAACAAGAGGAGTTGAGTATAGGAGCAAAGAGGTCCTTCTACAGTTGTACCGGGCCCTGGTGAGACCGCACCTGGAGTACTGTGTGCAGTTTTGGTCTACAAATTTGAGGAAGGATGTTCTTGCTATGGAGGGCGTGCAGCGTAGGTTCACTAGGTTAATTCCCGGAATGGCGGGACTGTCGTATGTTGAAAGGCTGGAGCGATTGGGCTTGTATACACTGGAATTTAGAAGGATGAGGGGGGATCTTATTGAAACATATAAGATAATTAGGGGATTGGACACATTAGAGGCAGATAACATGTTCCCAATGTTGGGGGAGTCCAGAACAAGGGGCCACAGTTTGAGAATAAGGGGTAGGCCATTTAGAACGGAGATGAGGAAGAACTTTTTCAGTCAGAGGGTGGTGAAGGTGTGGAATTCTCTGCCTCAGAAGGCAGTGGAGGCCAGTTCGTTGGATGCTTTCAAGAGAGAGCTGGATAGAGCTCTTAAGGATAGCGGAGTGAGGGGGTATGGGGAGAAGGCAGGAACGGGGTACTGATTGAGAGTGATCAGCCATGATCGCATTGAATGGCGGTGCTGGCTCGAAGGGCTGAATGGCCTCCTCCTGCACCTATTGTCTATTGTCTATTGTCTATAAAACCACCAGGGCATTCACTCTCTATGCATTTTGATCGGTTTTGCTATTTTCTATTTTGTGGAGGGTCCAATTTTATATTCGCACTAAACGCAATGATGTTTTAGTGCACAAAAAACAGGTATTATTCCTGATTTCTAAGTTAGTTTAGTTCAGAGGACTTTACAGTGCGGAAACAGGCCCTATGGCCCACCGAGTCCGCGCCGCCCAGCGATCCAGCCCGATATCCTGCACACACTCGGGAAAATTTAGATTTATACCAAGCCAATTAGCCGACAAACCTGTTCGTCTTTGGAGTGCGGGAGGAAACCGAAGATCTCAGAGAAAAAATCCACGCAGGTCACGGGGAGAACGTACAAACTCCGCACAGACAGCACCCGTAGCTGGGATCGAACCTGGGTCTCTGGCGCTGTGAGGCAGCAACTCTACCGTTGCGCCACCGTGCTGCCCCAGGTGAACAGGTGAATTTCTAGGGAAATGGATTTAATTATCAGTAACTAATGCCTGGTACTGCCCTTCCTGAGACCCTATTCCTTCCTCTCCAGTTTTAGATTTTTTTTAGATTTAGAGATACAGCGCGGAAACAGGCCCTTCGGCCCACCGGGTCTGCGCCGCCCAGTGATCCCCGCACACACTAACACTATCCTACACACACTAGGGACAATTTTTACATCTGCCCAGCCAATTAACCTACATACCCGCACGTCTTTGGAGTGTGGGAGGAAACCAAAGATCTCGGAGAAAACCCACGCAGGTCACGGGGAGAACGTACAAACTCCGTACAGACAGCGCCCCTAGTCAGGATCGAACCTGAGTCTCCGGCGCTGCATTCGCTGTAAGGCAGCAACTCTACCGCTGCGCCACCGTGCCAACCTTTTAAGTTCCTCCCTTGAGCCAAGTTATTAGATACTGCTCCTGACAGGGTGCAGATACTATGCGTTAAGGGCTAGATAGAGCTCTTAAGGATAGTGGAGTCAGGGGGTATGGGGAGAGGGCAGGAACGGGGTACTGATTGTGAATGATCAGCCGTGATCACATGGAATGGCGGCGCTGGCTCGAAGGGCCGAATGGCCTCCTCCTGCACCTATTGTCTATTGTCTATTGTCTATTGCATCAGCATTCTTTGTTGAATTATGTTTGTGGGAAAGATCTTGTGACATTATTCTGCACTAAAGTGCTAAATCAATGAAAATTACCCTTGTGCTTGCTCCCGATGTCATTCGAGAAATGGAGAAAAATTATATGTATGATTTCTGCTGACCCTGCCCGCTGTGTTAACAAGGGTGTGTTTTTTCTTTTAATCCGCTTTCAGACACTTCCTTGGGATCTGTGGGAGGTAGGAACTATATATTGTTCATCTGACATCAAACTCTGTAGATTTACTAACGTTTAAGAAAACCTTCATCTGGAGCATGCTTGCCAGGGTAATGTCTGAGATGGTATCTGCATCTGTTCATTTCAAATAAATGCGCACAAGATTGCGATGTAATTTGACTGTTTGGCGGAATGGCGGGACTGTCATATGTTGAAAGACTGGAGCGACTAGGCTTGTATACACTGGAATTTAGAAGGATGAGAGGGGATCTTATCGAAACGTATAAGATTATTAAGGGGTTGGACACGTTAGAGGCAGGAAACACGTTCCCAATGTTGGGGGAGTCCAGAACAAGGGGCCATAGTTTAAGAATAAGGGGTAGGCCATTTAGAACTGAGATGAGGAAAAACTTTTTCAGTCAGAGAGTTGTGAATCTGTGGAATTCTCTGCCTCAGAAGGCAGTGGAGGCCAATTCTCTGAATGCATTCAAGAGACAGCTGGATAGAGCTCTTTAGGGTAGCGGAGTCAGGGGGTACGGGGAGAAGGCAGGAACGGGGTACTGATTGAGAATGATCAGCCATGATCACATTGAATGGCGGTGCTGGCTCGAAGGGCCGAATGGCCTCCTCCTGCACCTATTGTCTATTGTTGACATTTCGACATGTGAAAACTAATTAGGAAAGGTGGATAAGATTAGAAAATGATTAGCGAATGCACCCGGTGCAAAAAAAATCCATCGAAACAGTCGAATTAGTCGCCGGAAGACTAGTGAATTATTCAAAAGGAAGAATTGACTGTGAAATCATTTTATAATTATCATCGTGGCACGGCAACAACCCCACAATTTAGACAGAATTCTCATCAGAGAGTCATAGAGTCGTAGAGTGATACAGTGTGGAAACAGGCCCTTCGGCCCAACTCGCCCACACCGGCCAACAATGTCCCAGCGACCCTAGTCCCACTTGCCTGCGCTTGGTCCATATCCCTCCAAACCTGTCCTATCCATGTACCTGTCCAGCTGTTTCTCAAATGATGGGATAGTCCCAGCCTCAACTACCTCCTCTGGCAGCTTGTTCCATACACCCACCACCCTCTGTGTGAAAAAGTTACCCCTCGGATTCCTATTAAATCTTTTCCCCTTCACCTTGAACCTATGTCCTCTGGTCCTCGATTCCCCTACTCTGGTTAAAAGACTCTGTGCATCTACCCGATCTATTCCTCTCATGATTTTGTACACCTCTATAAAATCTCCCCTCATCCTCCTGCGCTCCATGGAATAGAAACCCAGCCTGCTCAACCTCTCCCACCAGCTCACACCCTCGAGTCCTGGCAACATCCTAGTAAATCTTTTCTGAACCCTTTCAAGCTTGACAATATCTTTCCAAAATCATGGTGCCCAGAACTGAACACAATATTCTAAATGTGGTCTCACCAACATCTTATACAACTGCAATATGACCTCCCAACCTCTATACTCAGCGATTGAGTTTGGTTGGGATATTAAATATCTATCACCCAACAAAAAAATTCAGATATAAAAAAAAAAAATTACTTTAAAAGGTTGCTGCAGAAGCAAAAGGACTCAGGTTTTGTGAATGTATCTTCTGCACTCATTACATAGTAAATTAAAGCCAGCGTCAGATTAAAACAAGTGTGAACTCTGGCACTCTGGTGTCAGGACAACAGCCTCCTCTTGAATGTCATTAAAACAAAGGAGCTGATTGTGGACTTCAGAAGGGCTAAACATCCAAGGACGTACACGCCACTGGAGTTAAATGGGATTACTGTGGATAGGGTGAGCAGTTTTAAATACCTGGGAGTCCGCATCACAGAGGATCTGACATGGGCAACGCACATTGCCGCACTGGTGGGTAAGGCAAAGCAGCGCCTTTACCACCTTAGACAACTGAGGAAATTCAGAGTGTCTCTGAGGATCCTTCATTGCTTCTACTCTGGGGCTGTAGAGAGCATCCTGTCCGGCAACATCACAGTCTGGTTTGGGAACAGCTCTGCCCAGGACAGGATGGCCCTGCAGAGAGTAGTGCGTTCGGCAGAACGCACCATGGGAACGACACTCGTCCCCCTGCAGGACCTATACATCAGGAGGTGCAGATCCAGAGCAAGCAAGATCATGAGGGACCCCTGCCACCCCAGCAACGGACTGTTCCAGATGCTACGATCAGGCAAACGCCTCCGCTGTCACGCTGTGAAAACGGCGAGGATGAGACGGAGTTTCTTCCCACAGGCCATCAGGACTGTTAACTATTATAACCCCAGAGACTAAATTTTTGTCTACACTGTAGTAACTTTATTAACTTTATTTATATGCTGTAACTGTAATTCTTTTTTATTGCACAATCCGCAGGCATTGCCATTTTCATTTCACTGCACATCATGTATGTGTATGTGACAAATAAAATTGACTTGAGTTGAAACTTCAGACTATATAATGACAGTAGAATTGACACACTGGTCTGTAAATACCTCCGTTTTTGTTTTTCTCAAGGCCAACACAGAACTGGTTCAGCCTGTGAGTATATTTCTTTATGTCCCGAATGTTTAGCTTGTCCTGAAGATAAGCTGGCTTAAATTTCTAAGAAAATGAAGCACATTAGTACACGCTAGTCATTCAATGCTTTTTGTCTTGACTAGATTTACTTGGTCTTTCTGAATGTAAACTTGCACTTGTCTGCACTATGTGTGTAATGTCCCACCCAGTTTACTCTCAGTGATGGATGTGGATGGGGGGGGGGGGGGGGGGGAGGGGGAGGGGTGGGGGGGGAGGGGGGACAACCTGTGGGTATGATGCTCCATCCAGAGTGGACCGTGTGTGCACAGAGCTGCCTCTAGGCCTTTGAGACAGACTAGATGACCCCCAGCCTAGAACCCTACCAAGTAAACATGGTGGTTTAGAACCCTGATATCCACATCCTGTGCTTTATTTAGTATCATTTCTTTTAATTTGGAAAACATGCTTTTGTTTTGCTTTTCTTTGTTTAAAAAAAAAAAAAAAATCATATCTGCTTTTGGTATCTTTTATATCTGTGTTCACTTCATTTTCTGTCAAAAGCCCGACTCTTCCGAAAGTCTCTTCTCGGTCTATAAGCCAGCGGGAGGCGACAGCACAGATACGGGCGCAGCGAGCGACATTAACGCAGCAGTCGCTGGAGCGTGCGCCAGCCAGCACTGCGTGCCGCTAGTGCGCGGCCTGACGGACGCTGGCCCGCTTGCCCGCGGCGAGGAAGGCGCCCTAGACGGTTGGCGCCGCGAAGCTCAGCCAGTTGCTCGGGAGCAAGAGACTGCGGGGAGCTGTGCCGACCACCCAGATAAGAGCCTTGCGAACCCCGTGCGTCAGGCCCAGGGCGAGGAGCGGGGCTCGGTCATTCCAGAGAGTTGGCAGGAGAACCCATTAGGCCGACAGGTAGACGTGGCGCCAACGGAGAGCAGGGTTTGGCAGACAGGTCCGTGCGCAGAGCGAGGGCAGGAATCCTGCATTGGTCAGCAGTCATCCCCGTCTCCTGCTGTACCCCGAGAGATTAGAACAGCTCAAGGGGGAAGCCTGAGTCAGTTGGAACCGAGCGATAATGAGTACAGCTCCGAACAGCGTGATTCGCCAGGTCAGCCAGGGCAGGAGGCAGTGGAGGTTGCAGATAAGGTTCATGAGGCAGATAAGGCCAAAACAAACACTAGTGAAGATGCTGAAAGAAACGATGAAGAGCTGAACGTCAGTGACGGGGTTCAAGGCACCAAAAGCTACCAAAATGGTCATTGTCTAGAAACGAGCATTCCATCTAACCATGTTATAGATAACATTCCAGATAGGATGGAGGATCAGGACATTCCTTTGACGGATGCAGGTGAGGCTGCTCCCAGTTGTCAGGAAGTAGAGGGAATTGGTTGCAGGGGTGAAGGGGACCAAACGCTTGCCTTTCATGGCGACACCTTTGGTGTGAGGCCTGAGGAAACGGGCCCGAGGCCTGAGGAAACAGGCCCGAGGCCTGAGGAACAGGCCCGAGGCCTGAGGAAACAGGCTTGAGTCCTGAGGAAAGACGCCTGAGGCCTGAGGAAACAGGCCTGAGGCCTGAGGAAGCAGGCCGGAGGCCTGAGGAAACAGGCCCGAGGCCTGAGGAAACAGGCCCGAGGCCTGAGGAAACCGGCCTGAGGCCTGAGGAAATAGGCCTGAGGTCTGAGGAAATAGGCCTGAGGCCTGAGGAAGCAGGCCGGAGGCCTGAGGAAACAGGCCCGAGGCCTGAGGAAACAGGCCCGAGGCCAGAGGAAACAGGCCCTAGGCCTGAGGAAACAGGCTTGAGTCCTGAGGAAACAGGCCGGAGGCCTGAGGAAACAGGCCGGA
Organism: Rhinoraja longicauda; assembly: GCF_053455715.1. NCBI lineage: Eukaryota > Metazoa > Chordata > Chondrichthyes > Rajiformes > Arhynchobatidae > Rhinoraja > Rhinoraja longicauda. Next base: position 88,459,614 of record NC_135956.1, read on the forward strand.
GGCCAGAGGAAACAGGCCGGAGGCCAGAGGAAACAGGCCGGAGGCCAGAGGAAACAGGCCCGAGGCCAGAGGAAACAGGCCCGAGGCCTGAGGAAACAGGCCCGAGGCCTGAGGAAACAGGCCCGAGGCCTGAGGAAACAGGCCCGAGGCCTGAGGAAACAGGCTTGAGTCCTGAGGAAACAGGCCTGAGGCCTGAGGAAACAGGCCAGAGGCCTGAGGAAACAAGCCCGAGGCCTGAGGAAACAGGCCCGAGGCCTGAGGAAACAGGGCCGAGGACTGAGGACACAGGCCTGAGGCCTGAGGAAACAGGCCTGAGGCCTGAGGAAACAGGCCGGGGGCCTGAGGAAACAGGCCCGAGGCCTGAGGAAACAGGCCAGAGGACTGAGGATACAGGCCTGAGGCCTGAGGAAAAAGGCCGGAGGCCTGAGGCAACAGGCCCGAGGCCTGAGGAAACAGGCCCGAGGCCTGAGGAAACAGGCCCGAGGCTTGAGGAAACAGGCTTGAGTCCTGAGGAAACAGGCCTGAGGCCTGAGGAAACAGGCTTGAGTCCTGAGGAAACACGCCTGAGGCCTGAGGAAACAGGCCGGAGGCCTGAGGAAACAGGCCCGAGGCCTGAGGAAACAGGCCTGAGGCTTGAGGAAACAGGCTTGAGTCCTGAGGAAACAGGCCTGAGGCTTGAGGAAACAGGCCTGAGGCTTGAGGAAACAGGCCTGAGGCCTGAGGTAGAGTCTGAGGATATGGGGAGCCAGTCTGCATTAACTAGCGCAAGCAACACTGCATCAGATAATGCAACCAGCACAGACAGAGAGGCTGATCAAGCAGGGGAAATCCATACTGAACCCCCGATTGTGCATCAACCAGTCACATTCCACCAGACTTCTGACAACACAGTTTCCCCCGAAGGGCTGAGGTCAGAACCCTGGAGGAGGGACAAGCAGGAGATATGGCCAGAGAACTGGGAGCCTATTGCCGGCAGCACCAAGTGGGGTTTCGCCAGCCTGGCAGAGGACCGTGCCCATGGATTTGTGTTTTGGCCAATATCCCAAGAAAAGCAAGGGGAGATTGGTGAGGGGAAAGCCGACTTTTGGAGAGAGACTGAGGGTGTACGTCACACACCGGGCGGCCCGGGGGCTGGAAGCGCAGATCAGAGCGAGGCAGCACACAACCCTTGTGGGGACACCGATAGAGTTCGAGCTAAAGATGCACACGTCCCCCACTTGCCCGACCCCGTCAAGACTTTAAACAACGCTGGCCACGAGAGCTCAACCGGCCGAAAAGATAATGAAACAAACATCTCGGATCTGTCGGAAGACGAGAGTGCAAACCAAAGATACGAACTGTTATACCGGGAGCTAGATGCCGACAGAGAAGAGGTACCATGTCAAGTGTTTAGCGTAGAAAAAAAGTGCTAGGACTGACTAAAATTTGACTGTAAATGCCAGCGATAGCCCCATTATTATCCTTGTTTCTGTCTTTCCCCTCAACTTCCTGTCTGTTGTGTTGTTCCTCCACAGGGCATATCATAATTAATGGCCAATGTAATAGCCGTTGTGTTTTTAAAAAAAATGTGTGATTGAGAGAAAACAGCCACGGCTGGAGTTCTGACTTCCATTTCCATTTTTGCAGATGGCCACTGCTGCTTTCAATGGATTCACGCAGGTAAGATATTTACGGTGAAGTCAACCGCTCACTTTTCTGGAGGTGTCACAAGATGCCGGAGTAACTCAGCGGGTCAGGCAGCGTCTCGGGAGAGAAGGGATGGGTGACGTTTCGGGTCGAGACCCTTCTTCAGACGCTCAACAACCTCTCCTTTGACCCCCTCACACTTCCTCTGAATCCGAGGGGTTGCTATGGATACTCGCACGGGGCCACGAGCTATGCCTGCCTCTTTGTCGGCTACGCCGAACAATGTTGGGGGAGTCCAGAACCAGGGGCCACAGTTTAAGAATAAGGGGTAGGCCGTTTAGAACGGAGATGAGGAAAAACCTTTTCACTCAGAGAGTTGTGAATCTGTGGAATTCTCTGCCTCAGAGGGCAGTGGAGGCCAATCCTCTGAATGGATTCAAGAGAGAGCTAGATAGAGCTCTTGAGGATAGCGGAGTCAGGGGGTATGGGGAGAAGGCAGGAACGGGGTACTGATTGTGAATGATCAGCCATGATCACATTGAATGGTGGTGCTGGCTCGAAGGGCCGAATGGCCTCCTCCTGCACCTATTGTCTATTGTCAATTGTCTATCCCTGTTCCAGACATACACTGGCCCCATCCCCAAACCCTACCTTTTTACCCATTCCTTCTCTCCTGAGATGCTGCCTGACCCCGCTGAGTTACTCCAGCATTTTGTGTCTACGTTAGATTTGTACCAGCATCTGCAGTTATTCTCCTAGTCACTTTTTGGAGATGGTTTCATGTCGACCAACCTGGTTCTGTCGGGGCCTTTTAGTGAATCGGACCTTCTGGCATGCAGTTGTGTCCGACCCGATGGCAGATCAGGAAATTAGATAACGGGGAAGTCTGGGCCACATTCCCTGGGAAGCCAGCCTGACGTTTCACATATGGTCCACCTCCTCTTGCCTCATCTCTCCATGCTGCTTCCAATACTTCGTTTGAGCAGTCACGGTGGCACAGTGGTAGAGTCGCTGCCTTACAGCGAATGCAGAGCCAGAGACCGGGGTTCGATCCTGACTACGGGTGATGCCTGTGCAGAGTTTGTACGTTCCCCCCGTGACCTGTGTGGGTTTTCTCCGAGATCTTCGGTTCCCTCCCACACTCCAAAGACGTGCAGGTTTGTAGGTTAATTGGCTTGGTGTAAATTGTCGTGGAAACATACAAAATAGGTGCAGGAGGAGGCCATTCGGCCCTTCGAGCCAGCACCGCCATTCAATGTGATCATGGCTGATCATTCTCAATCAGTACCCCGTTCCTGCCTTCTCCCCCATACCCCCTGACTCCGCTATCCTTAAGAGCTCTATCTAGCTCTCTCTTGAATGCATTCAGAGAATTGGCCTCCACTACCTTCTGAGGCAGTGAATTCCACAGATTCACAACTCTCTGACTGAAAAACTTTTTCCTCATCTCCGTTCTAAATGGCCTACCCCTTATTCTTAAACTGTGGCCCCTGGTCCTGAATCGTGAACAGCCGTTGCATGGATTAGCGTAGTAAGATCACACCGGTCGTATCTCAGGCCTGGTGAGAAACTCTTTCCTCTCCAGTAACATTCACTGACTAAACGTGTTTCCCTTTGATGTCTTCACATATTAAAGCTGGATGCCGGAACCACAGGGGGAAACACAGAGTTGCCCGAACAAAGTGTGTTCGATACCGTGGTAAGTCATGTTGCACCCTGCTGCCTTTTTAATCTGTCATCTTGGTGCCAGTGTGTCGTTCCTGCCTGGTGGATGTTTTGTAAGTTGAGTAGCGTTACTGAAAGGCCATCAGACACTGGGAGACCTCAGCAGGTCTGTGCAAAGAGAGAAAAGAACATTGAAGGTTTCAGATCACCTTCATTAGAACTGGGAGAGAGACGAAACAGATTGTCCTTGTCCCGTATATGGGAGCGAGGAAGTTGACACAAAATGCTGGAGTAACTCAGCAGGTCAGGCAGCGTCTCGGGAGAGAAGGAATGGGTGACGTTTTGGGTTGAGATCCTTCCGAAACGTCACCCATCTTAGACAATAGACAATAGACAATAGGTGCAGGAGGAGGCCATTCGGCCCTTCGAGCCAGCACCGCCATTCAATGTGATCATGGCTGATCATTCTCAATCAGCACCCCGTTCCTGCCTTCTCCCCATACCCCCTGACTCCACTATCCTTACGAGCTCTATCTAGCTCTCTCTTGAATGCATTCAGAGAATTGGCCTCCACTGCCTTCTGAGGCAGAGAATTCCACAGATTCACAACTCTCTGACTGAAAAAGTTTTTCCTCATCTCCGTTCTAAATGGCCTACCCTTTATTCTTAAACTGTTGGCAGTGGGATTGGAGTGATGAAAGGGAGGGTCGGGGTACATCATGGGGGTCGCCAGGTGGGCACCCTCCTTCTTTGATGTTTCATTGATAAGCCCACAACGTCTACAGAGGGCTCAACAGTGATACCTGGAGTCCCGGGTACACCCCCCCCCCCCTTCCCCCCCCAGGTCTATGTCGTTGTCCTTCCTCTTTAAGCATGATCATTGAATTAACAAGCCTGCTGTGCTACTCCACCATTTTGTGTCTATCTTTGGTGGAAACCTGCATCTGCAGTTCCTTCCGACACAAGCTTATTCGATCAATAGCTCCCAGCGGTATGAACATCGACTTCTCCAACTTTAGATAGTTCCTCTGTCCCTCTCTTCCCCTCCTCCTTCCCAGATCTCCCTCTATCTTCATGTCTCCACCGATATCCTTCCTTTGTCCCGCCCCCCCTGACATCAGTCTGAAGAAGGGTCTCGACCCGAAACGTCACCCATTCCTTCTCTCCTGAGATGCTGCCTGACCTGCTGCGTCACTCCAGCATCTTGTGAATAAATACCTTCGATTTGTACCAGCATCTGCAGTTATTTTCTTATACTACTTGTTGCAACCATGAAGTGCCGTGCTGAAATATCAACTCGAAGAACATATTTCAATCTTTGAATCCATAGCCTTGCAGCCAAGGGATGATCATGTGATTGGTTTGAAAGTTAAAGACCTTTAATCGTTTTGGAACCTTGTTGTCTCTGACTAAGGGTCCCCATGGTTACTCAGTGGTGGGGCTGGTGCAGATGAGTATTAATTATGCCTTTGACAGATGAAAGTGTCTCCCTTTACTCTGCATTACACAATCTGATTGATCCTGAACAGCCGCTGCATGGATTAGCGTAGTAGGATCACACTGGTCGTATCTCAGGCCTGGTGAGAAATTCTTTCCTCTCCAGTAACATTTACTGACTAAACATGTTTCCCTTTGATGTCTTCACATACTAAAGCTGGATGCCGGAACCACAGGAGGAAACACAAAGTTGCCCGAACAAAGTGTGTTCGATACCGTGGTAAGTCATGTTGCACCCTGCTGCCTTTTTAATCTGTCATCTTGGTGCCAGTGTGTCGTTCCTGCCTGGAGGATGTTTTGTAAGTTGAGTAGCGTTACTGAAAGGCCATCAGACACTGGGAGACCTCAGCAGGTCTGTGCAAAGAGAGAAAAGAACATTTAAGGTTTCAGATCACCTTCATTAGAACTGGGAGAGAGAGGAAACAGATTAGACAATAGACAATAGTTTTTAGTTTTAGAGATACAGCGCGGAAACAGGCCATTTCGGCCCACCGGGTGCGCGCCGACCAGCGATCCCCAACACTATCCTACACCCGCTAGGGACAATTTTTACATTTGCAAAGGCCAGTTAACCTACGTATCTGCACGTCTTTGGAGTGTGGGAGGAAACCGAAGATCTCGGAGAAAACCCACGCAGGTCACGGGGAGAACGTACAAACTCCGTACAGGCAGTACCTGCAGTCGGGATGGAACCCGGGTCTCCGGCGCTGCATTCGCTGTGAGGCAGCAACTCTACCGCTGCGCCACCGTGCCTTTTAATAAGTTTTAATTTTCAGAAAGGGTTGTGTGGGGATGAAGAGGATAAACTTAGAAAACATAGAAAATAGGTGCATGAGTAGGCCATTCGGCCCTTCGAGCCTGCACCGCCATTCAATATGATCATGGCTGATCATCCAGCTCAGTATCCCGTACCTGCCTTCTCTCCATACCCCCTGATCCCTTTAGCCACAAGGGCCACATCTAACTCCCTCTTAAATATAGCCAATGAACTGGCCTCAACTACCTTCTGTGGCAGAGAATTCCACAGACTCACCACTCTGTGTGAAGAAATGTTTTCTCATCTCGGTCCTAAAAGACTTCCCCCTTATCCTTAAGCTGTGACTCCTGGTTCTGGACTTCCCCAACATCGGGAACAATCTTCCCGCATCTAGCCTCTCCAACCCCTTAAGAATTTTATATGTTTCTATAAGATCCCCCCTCAGTCAATTCCAGCGAGTACAAGCCTAGTCTATCCAGTCTTTCTTCATATGAAAGTCCCGCCATCCCAGGGATCAATCTGGTGAACCTTCTCTGTACTCCCTCTAAGGCTAGAATGTCTTTCCTCAGATTAGGAGACCAAAACTGTACACAATACTCCAGGTGCGATCTCACCAAGGCCCTGTACAACTGCAGCAGAACCTCCCTGCTCCTATACTCAAATCCTCTTGCTATGAATGCTAACATACCATTCGCTTTCTTCACTGCCTGCTGCACCTGCACGCTTGCTTTCAATGACTGGTGCACCATGACACCCAGGTCACGTTGTATCTCCCCTTTTCCTAATTGGCCACCATTCAGGTAATACTCTGCTTTCCTGTTCTTGCCGCCAAAGTGGATAACCTCACATTTATCCACATTATATTGCATCTACCATGCATTTGCCCACTCGCCTAATCTATCCAAGTCAATCTGGAGCCTCCTAGCATCCTCCTCGCAGCTAACACTGCCACCCAGCTTCGTGTCATCCGCAAACTTAGAGATGTTGCATTCAATTCCCTCGTCCAAATCATTAATATATACTGTAAATAACTGGGGTCCCAGCACTGAGCCTTGCGGTACCCCACTAGTCACTGCCTGCCATTCTGAAAAGGACCCGTTTATTCCTACTCTTTGCTTCCTGTCCGCCAACCAATTCTCTATCCACCTCAACACTGAACCCCCAATACCGTGTGCTTTAAGTTTGTACACCAATCTCCTATGTGGGACCTTGTCGAAGGCCTTCTGAAAGTCCAGATATAACACATCGACTCGTTCTCCCTTATCCACTCTACTAGTTACATCCTTGAAAAATTCTATAAGATTCGTCAGACATGATTTGCCTTTCATAAATCCATGCTGACTTTGTCCGATGATTTCACCACTTTCCAAATGTGATGCTATCACATCTTTAATAACTGACTCTAGCATTTTCCCCACTGTGTTAGACTAACTGGTCTATAATTCCCCGTTTTCTCTCTCCCTCCCTTTTTAAAAAGTGGGGTTACATTTGCTACCCTCCAATCCTCAAGAACTACTCCAGAATCTAAAGTTTTGAAAAATTATCACGAATGCATCCACTATTTCTGGGACTACTTCCTTAAGCACTCTGGGATGCAGCCTATCTGGCCCTGGGGATTTATCTGCCTTTAATCCATTTAATTTACCTAACACCACTTCCCGACTAACCTGGATTTCCCTCAGTTCCTCCATCTCATTCGACCCCCGGTCCCCTGCTATTTCCGGCAGACGGTTTATGTCTTCCTTAGTGAAGACAGAACCAAAGTAGTTGTTCAATTGGTCTGCCATGTCCTTGTCCCCTATGATCAAAATTTGTCTTAACTAGTCTTTTTCTCTTCACATATCTATAAAAGCTTTTGCAGTCAGTTTTTATGTTCCCTGCCAGTTTTCTCTCATAATCTATTTTCCCTTTCCTAATTAAGCCCTTTGTCCTCCTCTGCTGGACTCTGAATTTCTCCCAGTCCTCTGGTTTGCTACTTTTTCTGGCTAATCTGTATGCTTCATCTTTTGTTTTAATACTATCCTTGATTTCCCTTGTTAGCCACGGATGCACTACCTTTCCTGGTTTGTTCTTTTGCCAAACTGGGATGAACAATTGTTGTAGTTCATCCATGCGATCTTTCAATGCCTTCCATTGCATGTCCACCGTCAACCATTTAAGTATCAATTGCCAGTCTATCTTGGACAATCCACGTCTCATACCCTCAAAGTTACTCACGTCTCATACCCTCAAAGTTACTCACGGAAAAAAACAGAAGGTCCTGGTGAGGTGAGGTCAGGGTGGCTGTATGGATAACCTGAAAATGAAGTCCCGCAGCGACGGTTTAAAGCGGTAGTTGGAGTTGAGGAGAGAATCTAAGAAAGCAACAATAGACAATAAACAATAGGTACAGGAGGAGGCCATTCGGCCCTTCGAGCCAGCACCGCCATTCTATGGGATCATGGCTGATCATTCTCAATCAGTACCCCGTTCCTGCCTTCTCCCCATACCCCCTGACTCCGCTATCCTTAAGAGCTCTATCTAGCTCTCTCTTGAATGCATTCAGAGAATTGGCCTCCACTGCCTTCTGAGGCAGAGAATTCCACAGATTCACAACTCTCCGACTGAAAAAGTTTTTCCTCATCTCCATTCTGAATGGCCTACCCCTTATTCTTAAACTGTGGCCCCTGGTCCTGAATCCTGAACAGCCGCTGCATGGATTAGCGTAGTAGGATCACACTGGTCGTATCTCAGGCCTGGTGAGAAACTCTTTCCTCTCCAGTAACATCTACTGACTAAACATGTTTCCCTTTGATGTCTTCACATATTAAAGCTGGATGCCGGAACCACAGGGGGAAACACAGAGTTGCCCGAACAAAGTGTGTTCGATACCGTGGTAAGTCATGTTGCACCCTGCTGCCTTTTTAATCTGTCATCTTGGTGCCAGTTTGTCGTTCCTGCCTGGTGGTTGTTTTGTAAGTTGTGTAGCGTTACTGAAAGGCCATCAAACACTGGGAGACCTCAGCAGGTCTGTGCAAAGAGAAAAAAGAACGTTTAAGGTTTCAGATCACCTTCATTAGAACTGGGAGAGAGAGGAAACAGATTAGACAATAGACAATAGACAAGGGGACATAGATACAGGGTAAGGGGAGGGAGGTTTCGGGGGGATGTGAGAAAGAACTTTTTCACCCAGAGGGTGGTTGGAGTCTGGAACTCACTGCCTGGGGTGGTGGTGGAGGCTGGGAACACTCACAACGTTTAAGAGGCATTTGGATGGGCACTTGAAATGCTACAACATTCAGGGCTACGGTCCAAATGCGGGAAAATGGGATTAAAATTAGACTGTGTTTGGTGACGGGCGGCGCGGACACGATGGGCCGAAGGGCCTCTTTCTGTGCTGTAGGACTCTATGACTCTATGACTCTATGACTCTATGACAATAGTTTTTAGTTTTAGAGATACAGCGCGGAAACACGCCCTTTCGGCCCACCGGGTCCGCGCCGACCAGCGATCCCCAACACTATCCCACACCCGCTAGGAACAATTTTTACATTTACCAAGCTAATTTACCTATGTATTTGCACGTCTTTGGAGTGCGGGAGGAAACCGATGATCTTGGAGAAATCCCACGCAGGTCACGGGGAGAACGATGCACTGGGACACCCAGATCTCGTTGTACGTCCCCTTTTCCTAACTTGACACCATTCAAATAATACTCTGCCTTCCTATTCTTACCACCAAAGTGGATAACCTCACACTTATCCACATTAAACTGCATCTGCCATGCATCCGCCCACTCACACAACCTGTCCAAGTCACCCTGCAACCTCATAGCATCTTCCTCACAGTTCACACTGCCACCCAGCTTTGTATCATCTGCAAATTTGCTAATGGTACTTTTAATCCCTTCATCCAAGTCATTAATGTATATTGTAAATAGCTGCGGTCCCAGCACCGAGCCTTGCGGTACCCCACTAGTTACTGCCTGCTATTCTGAAAGGGACCCATTTATCCCCACTCTTTGCTTTCTGTCTGTCAACCAATTTTCTATCCATGTCAGTACTCTACCTCCAATACCATGTGCTTTAATTTTTACCACTAATCTCCTATGTGGAACCTTGTCAAAGGCTTTCTGAAAATCGAGGTACACCACATCCACCGACTCTCCCCTGTCAATTTTCCTAGTTACATCCTCAAAGAATTCCAAAAGATTAGTCAAACATGATTTCCCCTTCGTAAATCCATGCTGACTCGGAACAATCCTGTTACTACTATCCAAATGCTCCGCAATTTCGTCTTTTATAATTGACTCCAGCATCTTCCCCACCATTGAAGTAAGACTAACTGGTCTATAATTTCCCGTTTTCTCTCTCCCTCCTTTCTTAAAAAGTGGGACAACATTACCTACCCTCCAATCCACAGGAACTGATCCTGAATCTATAGAACATTGGAAAATGATCACCAATGCGTCCACAATTTCTAGAGCCACCTCCTTAAGTACTCTGGGATGCAGACCATCAGGCCCTGGGGATTTATCAGCCTTCAGTCCCATCAGTCTACCCAACACCATTTCCTGCCTAATGTGAATTTCTTTCAGTTCCTCCGCCACCCTAGGATCTCTGGCCACTAGAACATCTGGGAGATTGCTTGTATCTTCCTTAGTGAAGACAGATCCAAAGTACCAGTTCAACTCGTCTGCCATTTCCTTGTTCCCCATAATAAATTCTCCCGCTTCTGTCTTCATGGGACACACATTTGCCTTGACTATTTTTTAACTCTTTACATACCTAAAAATGCTTTCCACAGAGAATTCCACAGATTTACAACTCTCTGACTGAAAAAGGTTTTTTCTCATCTCCGTTCTAAATGGCCTACCCCTTATTCTTAAACTGTGGCCCCTGGTCCTGAATCCTGAACAGCCGCTGCATGGATTAGCGTAGTAGGATCACACCGGTCGTATCTCAGGCCTGGTGAGAAACTCTTTCCTCTCCAGTAACATCTACTGACTAAACGTGTTTCCCTTTGATGTCTTCACATATTAAAGCTGGATGCCGGAACCACCGGGGGAAACGCAGAGTTGCCCGGCCAAAGTGTGTTCGATACCGTGGTAAGTCATGTAGCACCCTGCTGCCTTTTTAATCTGTCATCTTGGTGCCAGTGTGTCGTTCCTGCCTGGTGGATGTCTTGTAAGATGAGTAGCGTTACTGAAAGGCCATCAGACACTGGGAGACCTCAGCAGGTCTGTGCAAAGAGAAAAAAGAACATTGAAGGTTTCAGATCACCTTCATTAGAACTGGGAGAGAGAGGAAACAGATTAGACAATAGTTTTTAGTTTTAGAGATACAGCGCGGAAACAGGCCCTTTCGGCCCACCGGGTCCGCGCCGACCAGCGATCCCCGCACGCCAACACTATCCTACACCCGCTAGGGACAGTTTTTACATTTACAAAGGCCAGTTAACCTAGGTATCTGCACGTCTTTGGAGTGCGGGAGGAAACCGAAGATCACAGAGAAAATCCACGCAGGTCACGGGGAGAACGTACAAACTCCGTACAGACAGCGCCCGTAGTCGGGATGGAACCCGGGTCTCCGGCGCTGCATTCGCTGTGAGGCAGCAACTCTACCACTGTGCCAACGTGCCTTTTAATGAGTTTCAATTTTCAGAAAGGGTTGTGTGGGGATGAAGAGGATAAACATAGAAAACAAAGAAAATACGTGCAGGAGTAGGCCATTTGGCCATTCGAGCCTGCACCGCCATTCAATATGATCATGGCTGATCATTCTCAATCAGTACCTCGCTCCTGCCTTCTCCCCATACCCCCTGACTCCGCTATCCTTAAGAGATCTATCCAGCTCTCTCTTGAATGCATTCAGAGAATTGGCCTCCACTGCCTTCTGAGGCAGAGAATTCCACAGATTCACAACTCTCTGACTGAAAAGGTTTTTCCTCATCTCAGTTCTAAATGGCCTACCCCTTATTCTAAAACTGTGGCCCCTTATTCTGGACTCCCCCAACATTGGGAACATGTTTCCTGCCTCTAACGTGTCCAACCCCTTAATAATCTTATACGTTTCGATAAGATCTCCTCTCATCCTTCTAAATTCCAGTGTATACAAGCCTATGTGATCACATTCAATGTGATCATGGCTCATCATTCACAATCAGTACCCCGTTCCTGCCTTCTCCCCATACCCCCTGACTCTGCTATCCTTAAGAGCTCTATCTAGCTCTCTCTTGAATGCATTCAGAGAATTGGCCTCCACTGCCTTCTGAGGCAGAGAATTCCACAGATTCACAACTCTCTGACTGAAAAAGTTTTTCCTCATCTCCGTTCTAAATGGCCTACCCCTTATTCTTAAACTGTGGCCCCTTATTCTGGACTCCCCCAACATTGGGAACATGTTTCCTGCCTCTAACGTGTCCAACCCCTTAATAATCTTATACGTTTCGATAAGATCTCCTCTCATCCTTCTAAATTCCAGTGTATACAAGCCTATGTGATCACATTCAATGTGATCATGGCTCATCATTCACAATCAGTACCCCGTTCCTGCCTTCTCCCCATACCCCCTGACTCTGCTATCCTTAAGAGCTCTATCTAGCTCTCTCTTGAATGCATTCAGAGAATTGGCCTCCACTGCCTTCTGAGGCAGAGAATTCCACAGATTCACAACTCTCTGACTGAAAAAGTTTTTCCTCATCTCCGTTCTAAATGGCCTACCCCTTATTCTTAAACTGTGGCCCCTGGTCCTGAATCGTGAACAGCCGCTGCATGGATTAGCGTAGTAGGATCACACCGGTCGTATCTCAGGCCTGGTGAGAAACTCTTTCCTCTCCAGTAACATTTACTGACTAAACATGTTTCCCTTTGATGTCTTCACATATTAAAGCTGGATGCCGGAACCACAGGGGGAAACACAGAGTTGCCCGAACAAAGTGTGTTCGATACCGTGGTAAGTCATGTTGCACCCTGCTGCCTTTTTAATCTGTCATCTTGGTGCCAGTGTGTCGTTCCTGCCTGGTGGATGTCTTGTAAGTTGAGTAGCGTTACTGAAAGGCCATCAGACACTGGGAGACCTCAGCAGGTCTGTGCAAAGAGAAAAAAGAACATTTAAGGTTTCAGATCACCTTCATTAGAACTGGGAGAGGAAACAGATTAGACAATAGACAATAGTTTTTAGTTTTAGAGATACAGCGCGGAAACAGGCCATTTCGGCCCACCGGGTCCGCGCCGACCAGCGATCCCCGCACGCCAACACTATCCTACACCCGCTAGGGACAGTTTTTACATTTACAAAGGCCAGTTAATCTACGTATCTGCACGTCTTTGGAGTGTGGGAGGAAACCGAAGATCTCGGAGAAAACCCACGCAGGTCACGGGGAGAACGTACAAACTCCGGAAAGACAGCACCCGCAGTCGGGATCGAACCCGGGTCTCCGGCGCTGCATTCGCTGTGAGGCAGAAACTCTACCGCTGTGCCAACGTGCCTTTTAATGAGTTTTAATTTTCAGAAAGGGTTGTGTAGGGATGGAGGATAAAAAACAGAAGGTCCTGGTGAGGTGAGGTCAGAGTGGCTGTATGGATAACCTGAAAATGAAGTCCCACAGCGACGGTTTAAAGCGGTAGTTGGAGTTGAGGAGAGAATCTAAGAAAGCAACAATAGACAATAGACAATAGACAATAGGTACAGGAGGAGGCCATTCGGCCCTTTGAGCCATCACCACCATTCAATGTGATCATGGCTGATCATTCTCAATCAGTACCCCGTTCCTGCCTTCTCCCTATACCCCCTGACTCTGCTATCCTTAAGAGCTCTCTCTTGAATGCATTCAGAGAATTGGCCTCCACTGCCTTCTGAGGCAGAGAATTCCACAGATTCACAACTCTCTGACTGAAAAGGTTTTTCCTCATCTCCGTTCTAAATGGCCTACCCCTTATTCTTAAACTGTGGCCCCTGGTCCTGAATCGTGAACAGCCGCTGCATGGATTAGCGTAGTAGGATCACACCCGTCGTATCTCAGGCCTGGTGAGAAACTCTTTCCTCTCCAGTAACATCTACTGCCTAAACATGTTTCCCTTTGATGTCTTCACATATTAAAGCTGGATGCCGGAACCACAGGGGGAAACACAGAGTTGCCCGAACAAAGTGTGTTCGATACCGTGGTAAGTCATGTTGCACCCTGCTGCCTTTTTAATCTGTCATCTTGGTGCCAGTGTGTCGTTCCTGCCTGGTGGATGTTTTGTAAGTTGAGTAGCGTTACTGAAAGGCCATCAGACACTGGGAGACCTCAGCAGGTCTGTGCAAAGAGAAAAAAGAACATTTAAGGTTTCAGATCACCTTCATTAGAACTGGGAGAGAGAGAAAACAGATTAGACAATAGACAATAGTTTTTAGTTTTAGAGATACAGCGCGGAAACAGGCCCTTTCGGCCCACCGCGTCCGCGCTGACCAGCGATCCCCGCACGCCAACACTATCCTACACCCGCTAGGGACAATTTGTACATTTACAAAGGCCAGTTAACCTAGGTATCTGCACGTCTTTGGAGTGTGGGAGGAAACCGAAGATCTCGGAGAAAACCCACGCAGGTCACGGGGAGAACGTACAAACTCCGTACAGACAGCACCCGCAGTCGGGATCGAACCCGGGTCTCCGGCGCTGCATTCGCTGTGAGGCAGAAACTCTACCGTGCAAACGTGCCTTTTAATGAGTTTTAATTTTCAGAAAGGGTTGTGTAGGGATGGAGGATAAAAAACAGAAGGTCCTGGTGAGGTGAGGTCAGAGTGGCTGTATGGATAACCTGAAAATGAAGTCCCACAGCGACGGTTTAAAGCGGTAGTTGGAGTTGAGGAGAGAATCTAAGAAAGCAACAATAGACAATAGACAATAGACAATAGGTACAGGAGGAGGCCATTCGGCCCTTTGAGCCATCACCACCATTCAATGTGATCATGGCTGATCATTATCAATCAGTACCCCGTTCCTGCCTTCTCCCTATACCCCCTGACTCCGCTATCCTTAAGAGCTCTATCTAGCTCTCTCTTGAATACATTCAGAGAATTGGCCTCCACTGCCTTCTGAGGCAGAGAATTCTTCAGATTCTTAAACTGTGGCCCCTGGTCCTGAATCGTGAACAGCCGCTGCATGGATTAGCGTAGTAGGATCACACCGGTCGTATCTCAGGCCTGGTGAGAAACTCTTTCCTCTCCAGAAACATTTACTGACTAAACATGTTTCCCTTTGATGTCTTCACATATTAAAGCTGGATGCCGGAACCACAGGGGGAAACACAGAGTTGCCCGAACAAAGTGTGTTCGATACCGTGGTAAGTCATGTTGCACCCTGCTGCCTTTTTAATCTGTCATCTTGGTGCCAGTGTGTCGTTCCTGCCTGGTGGATGTTTTGTAAGTTGAGTAGCGTTACTGAAAGGCCATCAGACACTGGGATACCTCAGCAGGTCTGTGCAAAGAGAAAAAAGAACATTGAAGGTTTCAGATCACCTTCATTAGAACTGGGAGAGAGAGGAAACAGATTAGACAATAGACAATAGTTTTTAGTTTTAGAGATACAGCGCGGAAACAGGCCCTTTCGGCCCACCGCGTCCGCGCCGACCAGCGATCCCCAACACTATCCTACACCCACTAGGGACAATTTTTACATTAACAAAGGTCAGTTAACCTACGTATCTGCACGTCTTTGGAGTGTGGGAGGAAACCGAAGATCTCGGAGGAAACCGAAGATCTCGGAGAAAACCCACGCAGGTCATGGGGAGAACGTACAAACTCCGTACAGACGGCCCCCGTAGTCGGGATGGAACCCGGGTCTCTGGCGCTGCATTTGCTGTGAGGCAGCAACTCTACCGCTGCGTCACCGTGCCTTTTAATAAGTTTCAATTTTCAGAAAGGGTTGTGTGGGGATGACGAGGATATAAAACGGAACGTCCTGGTGAGGTGAGGTCAGAGTGGCTGTATGGATAACCTGAAAATGAAGTCCCGCAGCGACGGTTTAAAGGGGTAGTTGGAGTTGAGGAGAGAATCTAAGAAAGCAACAATAGACAATAGACAATAGGTACAAGAGGAGGCCATTCGGCCCTTCGAGCCAGCACCGCCATTCAATGTGATCATGGCTGATCATTCTCAATCAGTACCCCGTTCCTGCCTTCTCCCCATACCCCCTGACTCCGCTATCCTTAAGAGCTCTATCCAGCTCTCTCTTGAATGCATTCAGAGAATTGGCCTCCACTGCCTTCTGAGGCAGAGAATTCCACAGATTCACAACTCTCTGACTGAAAAGGTTTTTCCTCATCTCAGTTCTAAATGGCCTACCCCTTATTCTTAAACTGTGGCCCGTTGTTCTGGACTCCCCCAAAATTGGGAACATGTTTCCTGCCTCTAACGTGTCCAACCCCTTAATAATCTTATACGTTTCGATAAGATCTCCTCTCATCCTTCTAAATTCCGGTGTATACAAGCCTATGTGATCACATTCAATGTGATCATGGCTCATCATTCACAATCAGTACCCCGTTCCTGCCTTCTCCGCATACCCCCTGACTCCACCATCTTTAAGAGCTTTCTCTAGCTCTCTCTTCAAATCATTCAGAAAATTGGCTTCCACTGTCTTCTGAGGCAGTGAATTCCACAGATTTACAACTCTCTGACTGAAAAAGTTTTTTCCTCATCTCAGTTCTAAATGGCCTACCCCTTATTCTTAAACTGTGGCCCCTGGTCCTGAATCCTGAACAGCCGCTGCATGGATTAGCGTAGTAGGATCACACCGGTCGTATCTCTGGCCTGTTGAGAAACTCTTCCCTCTCCAGTAACATTTACTGACTAAACATGTTTCCCTTTGATGTCTTCACATATTAAAGCTGGATGCCGGAACCACAGGGGGAAACACAGAGTTGCCCGAACAAAGTGTGTTCGATACCGTGGTAAGTCATGTTGCACCCTGCTGCCTTTTTAATCTGTCATCTTGGTGCCAGTGTGTCGTTCCTGCCTGGTGGATGTTTTGTAAGTTGAGTAGCGTTACTGAAAGGCCATCAGACACTGGGAGACCTCAGCAGGTCTGTGCAAAGAGAAAAAAGAACATTTAAGGTTTCAGATCACCTTCATTAGAACTGGGAGAGGAAACAGATTAGACAATAGACAATAGTTTTTAGTTTTAGAGATACAGCGCGGAAACAGGCCATTTCGGCCCACCGGGTCCGCGCCGACCAGCGATCCCCGCACGCCAACACTATCCTACACCCGCTAGGGACAATTTATACATTTACAAAGGCCAGTTAACCTACGTATCTGCACGTCTTTGGAGTGTGGGAGGAAACCGAAGATCTCGGAGAAAACCCACGCAGGTCACGGGGAGAACGTACAAACTCCGTACAGACAGCTCCCGCAGTCGGGATGGAACCCGGGTCTCCGGCGCTGCATTCGCTGTGAGGCAGCAACTCTACCGCTGCGCAACCGTGCCTTTTAATGAGTTTTAATTTTCAGAAAGGGTTGTGTGGGGATGAAGAGGATATAAAACATAACGTCCTGGTGAGGTGAGGTCAGAGTGGCTGTATGGATAACCTGAAAATGAAGTCCCACAGCGACGGTTTAAAGGGGTAGTTGGAGTTGAGGAGAGAATCTAAGAAAGCAACAATAGACAATAGACAATAGACAATAGGTACAGGAGGAGGCCATTCGGCCCTTCGAGCCAGCACCGCCATTCAATGTGATCATGGCTGATCATTCTCAATCAGTACCCCGTTCCTGCCTTCTCCCCATACTCCCTGACTCCGCTCTCCTTAAGAGCTCTATCCAGCTCTCTCTTGAATGCATTCAGAGAATTGGCCTCCACTGCCTTCTGAGGCAGAGAATTCCACAGATTCACAACTCTCTGACTGAAAAGGTTTTTCCTCATCTCAGTTCTAAATGGCCTACCCCTTATTCTTAAACTGTGGCCCGTTGTTCTGGACTCCCCCAAAATTGGGAACATGTTTCCTGCCTCTAACGTGTCCAACCCCTTAATAATCTTATACGTTTCGATAAGATCTCCTCTCATCCTTCTAAATTCCGGTGTATACAAGCCTATGTGATCACATTCAATGTGATCATGGCTCATCATTCACAATCAGTACCCCGTTCCTGCCTTCTCCGCATACCCCCTGACTCCACCATCTTTAAGAGCTTTCTCTAGCTCTCTCTTCAAATCATTCAGAAAATTGGCTTCCACTGTCTTCTGCGGCAGTGAATTCCACAGATTTACAACTCTCTGACTGAAAAAGTTTTTTCCTCATCTCAGTTCTAAATGGCCTACCCCTTATTCTTAAACTGTGGCCCCTGGTCCTGAATCCTGAACAGCCGCTGCATGGATTAGCGTAGTAGGATCACACCGGTCGTATCTCTGGCCTGTTGAGAAACTCTTCCCTCTCCAGTAACATTTACTGACTAAACATGTTTCCCTTTGATGTCTTCACATATTAAAGCTGGATGCCGGAACCACAGGGGGAAACACAAAGTTGCCCGAACAAAGTGTGTTCGATACCGTGGTAAGTCATGTTGCACCCTGCTACCTTTTTAATCTGTCATCTTGGTGCCAGTGTGTCGTTCCTGCCTGGTGGATGTTTTGTAAGTTGAGTAGCGTTACTGAAAGGCCATCAGACACTGGGAGACCTCAGCAGGTCTGTGCAAAGAGAGAAAAGAACATTTAAGGTTTCAGATCACCTTCATTAGAACTGGGAGAGAGAGGAAACAGATTAGACAATAGACAATAGTTTTTAGTTTTAGAGATACAGCGCGGAAACAGACCCTTTCGGCCCACCGGGTCCGCGCCGACCAGCGATCCCCGCACGCCAACACTATCCCACACCCGCTAGGAACAATTTTTACATTTGCCAAGCCAATTAACCTACGTACCTGCACGTCTTTGGAGTGCGGGAGGAAACCAATGATCTTGGGGAAAGCCTACGCAGGTCACGGGGAGAACGTGCAAACTCCGTACAGACGGCGCCCGTAGTCGGGATGGTACCCGGGTCTCCGGCGCTGCATTCGCTGTGAGGCAGCAACTCTACCGCTGCGCCACCGTGCCTTTTAATGAGTTTTAAAAGGCACAGAAAGGGTTGTGTGGGGATGAAGAGGATAAAAAGCAGAAGGTCCCTGGTGAGGTCAGAGTGGCCGTATGGATAACCTGAAAATGAAGTCCTCCAGCGAAGGTTTAAAGGGGTAGTTGGAGTTGAGGAGAGAATCTAAGGAAGCAACAATAGACAATAGGTGCAGGAGGAGGCCATTCGGCCCTTCGAGCCAGCACCACCATTCAATGTGATCATGGCTGATCATTCACAATCAGTACCCTGTTCCTGCCTTCTCCCCATACCCCCTGACTCCGCTATCCTTAAGAGCTCTATCTAGCTCTCTCGTGAATGCATTCAGAGAATTGGCCTCCACTGCCTTCTGAGGCAGAGAATTCCACAGATTCACAACTCTCTGACTGAAAAGGTTTTTCCTCATCTCCGTTCTAAATGGCCTACCCCTTATTCTTAAACTGTGGCCCCTGGTCCTGAATCGTGAACAGCCGCTGCATGGATTAGCGTAGTAGGATCACACCGATCGTATCTCAGGCCTGGTGAGAAACTCTTTCCTCTCCAGTAACATTTACTGACTAAACATGTTTCCCTTTGATGTCTTCACATATTAAAGCTGGATGCCGGAACCACAGGGGGAAACACAGAGTTGCCCGAACAAAGTGTGTTCGATACCGTGGTAAGTCATGTAGCACCCTGCTGCCTTTTTAATCTGTCATCTTGGTGCCAGTGTGTCGTTCCTGCCTGGTGGTTGTTTTGTGTTGTTGAGTAGCGTTACTGAAAGGCCATCAGACACTGGGAGACCTCAGCAGGTCTGTGCAAAGAGAAAAAAGAACATTGAAGGTTTCAGATCACCTTCATTAGAACTGAGAGAGAGAGGAAACAGATTTGACAATAGACAATAGTTTTTAGTTTTAGAGATACAGCGCGGAAACAGGCCCTTTCGGCCCACCGGGTCCGCGCCGGCCAGCGATCCCCGCACGCCAACACTATCCTACAGACGCTAGGGACAATTTTTACATTTACAAAGGCCAGTTAACCTACATATCTGCACGTCTTTGGAGTGCGGGAGGAAACCGAAGATCTCGGAGAAATCCCATGCAGGTCACTGGGAGAACGTACAAACTCCGTACAGACAGCTCCCGTAGTCAGGATCATAGAAACATAGAAACATAGAAAATAGGTGCAGGAGCAGGCCATTCGGCCCTTCGGCTGATCATCCAACTCAGCATCCCGTACCTGCCTTCTCTCCATACCCCCTGATCCCTTTAGCCACAAGGGCCACATCTAACTCCCTCTTAAATATAGCCAATGAACTGGCCTCAACTACCTTCTGTGGCAGAGAATTCCACAGATTCACCACTCTCTGTGTGAAAAAAAACTTTCTCATCTCGGTCATAAAAGACTTCCCCCTTATCCTTAAACTGTGACCCCTTGTTCTGGACTTCCCCAACATCGGGAACAATCTTCCTGCATCTAGCCTGTCCAACCCCTTAAGAATTTTGTACGTTTCTATAAGATCCCCCCTCAATCTTCTAAATTCCAGCGAGTACAAGCCGAGTCTATCCAGTCTTTCTTCATATGAAAGTCCTGCCATCCCAGGAATCAATCTGGTGAACCTTCTCTGTACTCCCTCTATGGCAAGAATGTCTTTCCTCAGATTAGGAGACCAAAACTGTACGCAATACTCCAGGCGTACAAACTCCGTACAGACGGCACCCGTAGTCGGGATGGAACCCGGGTCTCCGGCGCTGCATTCGCTGTGAGGCAGCAACACTACAGCTGCACCACCGTGCCTTTTAATGAGTTTTAATTTTCAGAAAGGGTTGTGTGGGGATGAAGAGGATATAAAACGGAACGTCCTGGTGAGGTGAGGTCAGAGTGGCTGTATGGACACCCTGAAAATGAAGTCCCGCAACAACGGTTTAAAGGGGTAGTTGGAGTTGAGGAAGAATCTACGAAAGCACCAATAGACAATAGACAATAGGTACAGGAGGAGGCCATTCGGCCCTTCGAGCCATCACCACCATTCAATGTGATCATGGCTGATCATTCTCAATCAGTACCCCGTTCCTGCCTTCTCCCCATACCCCCTGACTCCGCTATCCTTAAGAGCTCTATCTAGCTCTCTCTTGAATGCATTCAGAGAATTGGCCACCACTGCTTTCCGAGGCAGAGAATTCCACAGATTCACAACTCTCTGACCGAAAATGTTTTTCCTCATCTCCATTCTAAATGGCCTACCCCTTATTCTTAAACTGTGGCCCCTGGTCCTGAATCGTGAACAGCCGCTGCATGGATTAGCGTAGTAGGATCACACCGGTCGTATCTCAGACCTGGTGAGAAACTCTTTCCTCTCCAGTAACATTTACTGACTAAACATGTTTCCCTTTGATTTCTTCACATATTAAAGCTGGATGCCGGAACCACAGGGGGAAACACAGAGTTGCCCGACCAAAGTGTGTTTGATACCGTGGTAAGTCATGTTGCACCCTGCTGCCTTTTTAATCTGTCATCTCAGTTCTAAATGGCCTACCCCTTATTCTTAAACTGTGGCCCCTTGTTCTGGACTCCCCCAACATTGGGAACATGTTTCCTGCCTCTAACGTGTCCAACCCCTTAATAATCTTATACGTTTTGATAAGATCTCCTCTCATCCTTTGAAATTCCATTGTATACAAGCCTAGTCGCTCCAGTCTTTCAACATATGATAGTCCCGCCATTCCGGGAATTAACTTAGTAAACCTACGCTGCACGCCCTCAATAGCAAGAATATCCTTCCTCAAATTTGGAGACCAAAACTGCACACAGTACTCCAGGTGCGGTCTCACTAGGGCCCTGTACAACTGCAGAAGGACCTCTTTGCTCCTATACTCAACTCTTGTTATGAAGGCCAACATTCCATTGGCTTTCTTCACTGCCTGCTGTACCTGCATGCTTCCTTTCAGTGACTGATGCACTAGGACACCCAGATCTCGTTGTACGTCCCCTGTTCCTAACTTGACACCATTCAGATAATACTCTGCCTTCCTATTCTTACCACCAAAGTGAATAACCTCACACTTATCCACATTAAACTGCATCTGCCATGCATCCGCCCACTCACACAAACTGTCCAAGTCACCCTGCAACCTCATAGCATCTTCCTCACAGTTCACACTACCACCCAGCTTTGTATCATCTGCAAGTTTGCTAATGGTACTTTTAATCCCTTCATCCAAGTCATTAATGTATATTGTAAATAGCTGCGGTCCCAGCACCGAGCCTTGCGGTACCCCACTAGTTACTTCCTGACATTCTGAAAGGGATGCATTGATCCCCACTCTTTGCTTTCTGTCTGTCAACCAATTTTCTATCCCTGTCAGTACCCTACCTCCAATACCATGTGCTCTAATTTTGGCCACTAATCTCCTATGTGGAACCTTGTCATAGGCTTTCTGAAAGTCGAGGTACACCACATCCACCGGCTCTCCCCTGTCAATTTTTCCTCATCTCCGTTGTAAATGGCCTACCCCTTATTCTTAAACTGTTCCCCCTGGTCCTGAATCGTGAACAGCCGCTGCATGGATTAGCGTAGTAGGATCACACAGGTCGTATCTCAGGTCTGGTGAGAAATTCTTTCCTCTCCAGTAACATCTACTGACTAAACGTGTTTCCCTTTGATGTCTTTAAAGCTGGATGCCGGAACCACCGGGGGAAACACAGAGTTGCCCGACCAAAGTGTGTTCGATACCGTGGTAAGTCATGTTGCACCCTGCTGCCTTTTTAATCTGTCATCTTGGTGCCAGTGTGTCGTTCCTGCCTGGTGGTTGTTTTGTAAGTTGTGTAGCGTTACTGAAAGGCCATCAGACATTGGGAGACCTCAGCAGGTCTGTGCAAAGAGAGAAAAGAACATAAGGTTTCAGATCGCCTAATTCTGCTCCTATGACTTATGAACTTATTATGAACTCATCCATGTCGACCAAAATGCCTCGTCTAACTTAATCCTATTTATTCGCCATTTGCCCCAATCCCTCTAAACTTTTCCTATCCATGTACATCGCCAAATTGGTGAGGATTGTTGATTTGCTTGGGTGTTGAGAATACCAGCCTGTTGATTAACAGTGTAAGGAACAAATAATTCTGCGTCTTCATAATCTTTTTTACTCTATCTGCATTTCAAAGTCGTTTAGTTGCCTGTTAGTGTCACATAAGATGGAATATCTTGTTCACAAGTGTTTGGAGCAGAATTAGGCCATTCGGCCCATCAAGTCTACTCCGCCATTCAATCATGGCTGACCTATCTCTCCCTCCTAACCCCATGCTCCTGCCTTCTCCCCGTAACCCACATTAATCACGAATCTATCTATCTCTGCCTTAAAAATATCCGTTGACTTGGCCTCCACATCCTTCTGTGGCAATGTATTTCACAGATTCATCGCCCTCCGACTAAAGAAATCCCTCCTCATCTCCTTCCTAAAGGAACGTCCTTTAATTCTGAGGCTGTGACCTCTGGCCCCAGACTCTCCCACTAGTGGAAACATCCTCTCCACATCCACTCTATCCAAGCCTAAGTGGGGGCAGGTTGAGCATTGGTCTGGGGCTCCTTCACTTAAAGCAGGATACAGGTTTGTCGGGCTAAATAATTCAAAGTCCACGTTTACTGAATGGAATTCTGAGAGTTCTAGACATTTCCATTTTTTTTAAAACCACACATCAGCGCCCCTTCATGCTGAATCGTTACGTAGTTCAACAAATTAGATGATTAAATGTGACCCCATTGTGATTTTCACGGCAGGCTGAGTTTTCAGTGCATGTTCTTTAAGCACTAACACTACGACCTTCTCTCACCCTCAAAAGACCGAAACTGTAGCCACTCTTGCTCAGGAGCCCGAAGAGACAGCCGCTGGCACCGAGCCACCCCAGGATGCCCCTTGTGTTGTGCCCAGTGCAGTCACCGAGGAGGTTGTGGTGAGTCCCACTGTTTGACTACAGAGTTAATTTGCAGGCAGTAAGGGGCATGTCCCACTTAGGCGACTGCCGGCGACTGTCATAGTCGTAGCAGGTCGCCAAAAAACCGGTGACTGGACCCCCACCTCCTACGACAATGTCTACGACAAGCTGCAACAACCTACCACCTAGTCGACGTCAAGCTACCGACAACCGACAACCGGCGACCCAATCGTCACGACTTAGGACGTCCACCTACGACCGCACCTACGACAACCTACCACCACACAGGCGACAACCTACGACAACCGAAGTCAACCTACGTCCACCCGCGACAAGCTACGACCGTGTCAGCGACAACTGAAGACAATTCACGTCATTTTGGCCTCCGGTTTTGTCCTGTCGCCGGTTGACGTAGGTAGTCGCCAATGGAATTCACCGAAGTCAGCACCGGCGACGACCTACGTCACCTGGCGACGACCTACGACAGCGCCCCCGTCAGGAGACGTCAAGCTACGATCATTGGCGTCAAACCCACCGAGGATTTTTAAACATTTCAAAATCCAGTGGCGACCAGAAAAACACTACGACTCTTTGGAGACGACTCACGGCCGTACAGGCGACACCCTGGTGACCGTGTGGCCTAGTCACCTGTAGTCGCCTAAACAATTGCCTGAGTGGGACAGGGGCTTAAGTGCTTCTTTCATTCTATCACCACGGCCAGCTCCCCTTGTTACCGCTAGGCGGTAGAGGTGATTCTGTGCCCGGTGGAAGGGCCGAATGGCCTACTCCCTACTCCATTCTGCATGTCCACCCTCGCCCTGACCATGATGTTGTCTGCAATGTTTTGTTTTAGCACCACTCACCACACTTTCCCTCACCTTCTATCCACCCGCCTTCCATTCTCATTAACGCTGAATTGAATCTGGATATTCATTTCGCTGACTGCAACGGCAACAATGAACCTGTCCATAAATGCACAAAGTAAAACAACGGTCTTGTCACTGATACAAACTTAGAAACATAGAAACATAGAAAATAGGTGCAGGAGTAGGCCATTCGGCCCTTCGAGCCTGCACCGCCATTCAATATGATCATGGCTGATCATCCAACTCAGTATCCCGTACCTGCCTTCTCTCCATACCCCCTGATCCCTTTAGCCACAAGGGCCACATCTAACTCCCTCTTAAATATAGCCAATGAACTGGCCTCAACTACCTTCTGTGGCAGAGAATTCCACAGATTCACCACTCTCTGCGTGAAAAAAAACGTTCTCATCTCGGACCTAAAAGACTTCCCCCTTATCCTTAAACTGTGACCCCTTGTTCTGGACTTCCCCAACATCGGGAACAATCTTCCTGCATCTAGCCTGTCCAAACTTGTGTGCAATCAAGCCATATGCTGCACAATTGTCAGTTTTTCATTTGTATTGTGCTTCCAGGACATTGTCCACATCTTTAGCAACATAGAAACATAGAAAATAGGTGCAGGAGGAGGCCATTCGGCCCTTCGAGCCAGCACCATCATTCATTGTGATCATGGCTGATCATCCACAATCAGTAACCCGTGCCTGCCTTCTCCCCATATCCCTTGATTCCACTAGCCCCTAGAGCTCTATCTAACTCTCTCTTAAATCCATCCAGTGAATTGGCCTCCACTGCCCTCTGTGGCAGAGAATTCCACAAATTCACAATTCACTGGGTGAAAAAGTTCCTTCTCACCTCAGTTTTAAATGGCCTCCCCTTTATTCTAAGACTGTGTGGCCCCTGGTTCTGGACTTCCCCAACATTAGGAACATTTTTCCTGCATCTAACTTGTCCAGTACTTTTATAATTTTCTATGTCTCTATAAGATCCCCTCTCATCTTTCTAAACTCCAGTGAATACAAGCCTAGTCTTTCCAATCTTGTAACAAGATGATCAATGTTATTCACTTCGCATGTCAGTGGTCATAATGTTTTGGCTCATCGGTGTATATTGCTTGAATACCATCAGACATCCCCCCCCGCTTGTTTGAACCACATCATGTCCTGACATTTTACACATCTGCTTGTGTGTTTGGATTACATTGAAATGAAATAAATCCCATTCGTTATTCTCTATTCAGGAGATCAAGGAGCTTGAAGCACAGGAGGCAGTTGTGGGCGCTGAGACCGAGGTCGTTGAGGTATGTAGACAATGCTTCAATATTTGTGCACCATTCCAGTTCTTCTGCTCAGTACAGTTAAATACCAACAGATATCTTCCATTTAACTGGCCTTCCATAAATGGATTAGTTAGTTCCACCTGCACTGTGAAAAGGACATTGTTATTCAATAATTGGTAGACATAAATTGCTGGAGTAACTCAACGGGTCAGGCAGCATCTCGGGAGAGAAGGAATGGGTGACATTTCAGGTCGAGACCCGTCTTCCGACTTATCGATAATTGGGTTTAACTGATAGCCACTCTGACCATAATGGGGGGGTATGGGGAGAAGGCAAGAACGGGGTACTGATTGTGGATGATCAGCCATGATGACAGTGAATGGCGGTGCTGGCTCGAAGGGCCGAATGGCCTTCTCCTGCACCTATTGTCTATTCTCTATTGTTTATTGTTATTATATGCTGTGCCAACACTTTACTGGAGGCCAAGGAGCAAATATTTAAGCCATCAATGAAGAATTAAGAGACAGTTAAGCACAATCTAATGAAAATTTTACATTTGGCCTGCATTTCACTAAATTAGAAGAATCCATTAATCCACAATCTAATTTTTGTTAAACCCAAAAGGTCTTTGTAATGGCCACATGCAACCATTGTCTCAAGTTGTCCCAATTGGCAGGTTCTCGTGGCCTTGTTATTTGGAGCTTTTGTGAATATTTCAAATCATACAATGCCTTCTCCCACCCTGTTATAAACTGCAGCACCAAAGCTACAATGCAGTATTAAAGATCAAATAAATAGCGATCAATAATTTTTACTTTCTACTGTGTGACAAGATGTATAATAAGAAAATGCAAATTTAAGGCAATCAAAGAAACATTTATGTTGAAAGACTGGGGCGACTAGGCT
This sequence comes from Rhinoraja longicauda, assembly GCF_053455715.1. NCBI lineage: Eukaryota > Metazoa > Chordata > Chondrichthyes > Rajiformes > Arhynchobatidae > Rhinoraja > Rhinoraja longicauda. The sequence goes on from NC_135956.1 coordinate 88,486,181, forward strand.
TGTATACACTGGAATTTAGAAGGATGAGAGGAGATCTTATCGAAACGTCTAAGATTATTAAGGGGTTGGACACGTTAGAGACAGGAAACATGTTCCCAATGTTGGGCGAGTCCAGAACCAGGGGCCACAGTTTAAGAATAAGGGGTTGGCCATTTAGAACGGAGATGAGGAAAAACTTTTTCAGTCAGAGAGTTGTGAATCTGTGGAATTCTCTGCCTCAGAAGGCAGTGGAGGCCAATTCTCTGAATGCATTCAAGAGAGAGCTAGACAGAGCTCTTAAGGATAGCAGAGTCAGGGGGTATGGGGAGAAGGCAGGAACGGGGTACTGATTGAGAATGATCAGCCATGATCACATTGAATGGCGGTGCTGGCTCGAAGGGCCGAATGGCCTCCTCCTGCACCTATTGTCTATTGTCTATTGTCTAATTGAAAAGGAAGATTGGAAAAAAAACACTTCTACTTTGCCACCGGGGCGGACACAATGGCGCGGTGGTAGAGTCGCTGTCTTACGACTCTTACAGCGCAAGAGACCCAGGTTTGATCCCGACTACGGGTGCTGTCTGTACGGAGTTTGTACGTTCTCTCCGTGACCTGCGTGGGTTTTCTCCAAAATTTTCGGTTTCCTCCCACACTCCAATGACGTACAGGTTTGTAGGTTAATTGGCCTGGTATAAATGTAAATTGTTCCCCGTGTGGGTAGGATGGTGTTAGTGTGCGGGGATCGCTGGTCGGTGTGGACTCGGTGGGCCGATCTCTATATTAAACTAAACTAAACCAAATTTGAAACAAGGTCCACTGTGTACTTTAACAGGGGATCAGTTAACCGTTTGAAAGGAATGAATAATAAATGGAACAGGAGGGAGTGGGAGTGTGGGATTGGACCAGTGAGAAAAATCACCAAAACAGACCTGATGAGCAATCAGCCTTTTCTATAAGAGTAGGAAAATAACTGCAGATGCTGGTACAAATCGAAGGTATTACAAAATGCTGGAGTAACTCAGCGGGTCAGGCACCATCTCGGGAGAGAAGGAATGGGTGACGTTTCGGGTCGAGACCCTTCTTCAGACAAAATCTAAGTCTGAAGAGGGGTTCTTGACCCGAAATGTCACCCATTCCTTCTCTCCCGAGATGCTGCCTGACCCGCTGAGTTACTCCAGCATTTTGTGATACCTTCGAGCCTGTTCTATAATGTGGTATTCTACAGTTCTCTGATTAGATTCAATAAATCCAATGTTTTATTCCCCTTGTAGGAGATTAAGGACACTGAGGCGGAGAAGGCAGATATAATTGCTAAATCTGAGAGCACTGAGGTATGTAGAAGCTGCCTCGGGCTGAGGCTAAAGTTACCACATTGTCACATCATCTGTTCATTACAGTTAACTATCTGTGGGCATTTTGAACCCCATGCACCGCACTTGTCCAAAACACATCCTTTTGTTGCTGCATTTGTGCCTTGTTTATGCCTTACAATTACCAAACGCCGTTCCCTGAGTTTGCACATCTATACACTAAAACTCTCGTTTGTTTGTTTGTTTGTTCCTGAACTACAGCCATAACGGTACACGATAGCGTGACAATTTTAGGCCCACCTTACTCACCGTCGTCCCTTTGGTGCTAATGGAAGAAGTTTCTTTGAAATTGGTGTTATATTTTTTAAGTTATTCACATTTTAAAGTTTAAATCTATCTCCTAAGGAGGGAGGAATTTCTTCAGTCAGAGGGTGGTGAATCTGTGGAATTCTTTGCCACAGAGGGCTGTGGAGGCCGATTCAATGTATATCTTTAAGGCAAAGATGAGTAGATTCTTGATTAGTGGAGGTGTCAGGGGTTATGAGGGGAATGGGGTTAGGAGGGTGGGATCGATCAGCTATGGTTGAATGACGGGGTAGACTTGTTGGGCCGAATGGCTCTAATTCTGCTCCTATCTGATGAATTAACAGATGTTTAACAGTCTCCCTTCTCCCTCGCCCAACCTATGGCAGGGTGAGATTGCGTCCAGCTCTACAGGCAAAAGCCCCCCAATGAAGCACAATATCAGTGGCCAAACACTTGCTCCAGTAGAGACTCTGGTTCAGGAATCTTATCACTGAACGTTTAACAGATACATCATTCTTGCTATTGAGGGCGTGCAGCATAGGTTTACCAGGTTAATTCCCGGAATGGCGGGACTGTCATATGTTGAAAGACTGGAGCGACTAGGCTTGTATACACTGGAATTTAGAAGGATGAGAGGGGATCTTATCGAAACGTATCACCCTCAAAAATCATCAGTAAACTTCAATACATTCAAAACTCCGCTGCCCGTCTACTCACCCACTCCCCGATCCGTGACCATATCACCCCCGTCCTTTACAAACTCCACTGGCTCCCCATCCCCCAGAGAATCCAGTACAAAATCCTCCTCATGACCTACAAAGCCCTCCATAACCTGGCCCCATCCTACCTGACTGACCTCCTCCACAGGCACACTCCCACCTGCACCCTCCGCTCTGCTGCTGCCAACCTCCTGTCCCCCCCCCATCCGGACCAAACTCAGATCCTGGGGGGACAGGGCTTTCTCCATCGCTGCTCCCACCCTCTGGAACTCACTACCCCAAACCGTCAGAGACTCCTCCTCACTCACCACATTCAAAACAGCACTGAAGTCTCACCTGTTCAGCACTGCCTTCAACCACTGACCGTCACCTCACCTTCTGTCTCCTTTCTCTGTTCGTTTACTTATTTATCTATTTATTTTCTTCTCTATGTTCTAGTAATCCCTGTAAAGCGTCTTTGAGTGTTTGAAAAGCGCTATATAAATGTAATGCATTATTATTATTATTATTATAAGATTATTAAGGGTTTGGACACGCGAGAGGCAGGAAACATGTTCCCAATGTTGGGGGAGTCCAGAACCAGGGGCCACAGTTTAAGAATAAGGGGTAGGCCATTTAGAACTGAGATGAGGAAAAACCTTTTTCAGTCAGAGAGTTGTGAATCTGTGGAATTCTCTGCCTCAGAAGGCAGTGGAGGCCAATTCTCTGAATGCATTCAAGAGAGAGCTAGATAGAGCTCTTAAGGATAGCGGAGTCAGGGGGTATGGGGAGAAGGCAGGAACGGGGTACTGATTGAGAATGATCAGCCATGATCACATTGAATGGTGGTGCTGGCTCGAAGGGCTGAATGGCCTCCTCCTGCACCTTTTGTCTATTGTCTATTGTCAGGAATGACGACTGGTGTGTGAAGCACGAGCGTTTCTGTGCTTGCCCGCGCGTATTGTGGAGCACATAGATTGCCTCCCCCACCAGAGCAGTACTTACTGTGCCAGTACATAGATCCAGCTGGACCCCCTGGCCAGTGGCCCATTTCCTCTCTGATGCCAGCTGCCGCTAATTATTAACATCAGCTTCCTGCCTGTTAGGAGCAGGAGAGTGGAATGGGTGGCGTGCTTTTAGACAATAGGTGCAGGAGGAGGCCATTCGGCCCTTCACCGCCATTCAATGTGATCATGGCTGATCTTTCTCAATCAGTACCCCGTTCCTGCCAAGGGGCCACAGTTTAAGAATAAGGGGTAGGCCATTTAGAACGGAGATGAGGAAAAACTTTTTCAGTCAGAGAGTTGTGAATCTGTGGAATTCTCTGCCTCAGATGGCAGTGGAGGCCAATTCTCTGAATGCATTCAAGAGAGAGCTAGATAGAGCTCTTAAGGATAGCGGAGTCAGGGGGTATGGGGAGAAGGCAGGAACGGGGTACTGATTGAGAATGATCAGCCATGATCACATTGAATGGCAGTGATGGCTCGAAGGGCCGAATGGCCTCCTCCTGCACCTATTGTTTATTGTCTATTGTCTGGATATCCGCAGTGGCAAGCAGGGTTGTCTGTCTGTCTGTCTGTCATCCCCCACGTATGCAGGTGATGGGCTGTCCTTGCGTGGAGGGTGTCGATCCTGTTCAGGGTTAGCCGCTGCTTGCGATGGAGGTCGACTCCCAGTGGTTTCACTGTGGGGTCTGTGACGATCTCTCCATCGTTGGGTGTTGGCATCTTTCCAGGCTCTGCTCCACTCGGCCTTGGGGGTCAAAGTCTTCCAGGGATTTGGCTGAAGACCAGAAGGGTTTGCAGAAGGGACTTCAGGCGCACGTTGGGCAGATCGTTCAAGTCAGCGTGGATGGGACGGTCAGGGTTAACCTCGAAGGTGCACCAATCTTCCAACATCCTCTCCACTCTGTGCATGCTGGGAGCGACGACGTGAGAGAGGACAGGGAGCCAATAGACAATAGACAATAGGTGCAGGAGGAGGCCATTCGGCCCTTCGTGCCAGCTCCGTCATTCAATGTGATCATGGCTGATCATTCTCAATCGGTACCCCGTTCCTGCCTTCTCCCCATACCCCCTGACTCCGCTATCCTTAAGAGCTCTATCTAGCTCTCTCTTGAATGCATTCAGAGAATTGGCCTCCACTGCCTTCTGAGGCAGAGAATTCCACAGATTCACAACTCTGACTGAAAAGGTTTTTCCTCATCTCAGTTCTAAATAGCCTACCCCTTATTCTTAAACTGTGGCCCCTGGTTCTGGACTCCCCCAACATTGGGAACATGTTTCCTGCCTCTAACGTGTCCAACCCCTTAATAATCTTATACGTTTCGATAAGATCTCCTCTCATCCTTCTGAATTCCAGTGTATACAAGCCTAGTCGCTCCAGTCTTTCAACATATGACAGTCCCGCCATTCCGGGAATTAACCTAGTAAACCTACGCTGCACGCCCTGCAAGATTGCCACTGGGAGATTGCAAACCTTCATGTGGTTTACCCTGTTTCGACTAATGCAACACACCCGACGTGCACAATCCTGTTGCGATGAATAGATGTGTATTTTGCTTGATTTGGTTTGTCCTCGAAGCAGAATAATTGTCCTGTGAAGAAAACACGAAGCGCTGAAGGAACTTAGCAGACCAGGCAGCATCTGTGGGGGGAATAGACAGGTGACGTCTCTGGTTGGGACTCTTCTTTAGATGGAGGACTTCAAGCTTCAGAGTCACCAATAGCCCACTTGCTACCTACAGTGGTTAGAATGCTGCAGATAAGACCTTCCCCACAAGTACGACTAAGTTTCCTGGTGGTGCAATACATTTTCTTACTTTTAGTAGAAAAGTATGGGACCACTTGTTTTTTTATTAATCTTTGCACACTGTACATGATAGCACCCATCACTGCTCGTCTAGTACCATTTACATAAGTGCCATGCATTCGATAAACACAGGAGAATGTAGAACGTTTAGATCGCGTGTAAGAAAGTTCTACCAACAGGCGTTGCGCGGTGGCACAGCGGTAGAGCTACTGCCTTAGAGCGTCAGAAACCCGGGTTCGATCCTGACTAAGGGTACTGTCTGTACGGAGTTTGTACGTTCTCCCCGTGATCTGCGTGGGTTTTCTCCGAGATCTTCGGTTTCCTCCCACACTCCAAAGACGTACAAGTTTGCTAGGTTAATTGGCGTTGTATAAATGGTTAAATAAAATGTCCCTAGTGTGCGCAGGGCAGTGTTAATGTGCGGGGATCGCTGGTCGGCGCGGACTTGGCGGGCCGAAGGGTGCTGTTTCCGCGCTGGACCTCGAAACTAAACTAAACTGAAACGAAACAATAGACAATAGGTGCAGGAGGAGGCCATTCGGCCCTTCGAGCCAGCACCGCAATTCAATGTGATCATGGCTGATCATTCTCAATCAGTACCCTGTTCCTGCCTTCTCCCCATACCCCATGACTCCGCCATCCTTAAGAGCTCTATCCAGCTCTCTTTTGAATGCATTCAGAGAATTGGCCTCCACTGCCTTCTGAGGCAGAGAATTCCACAGATTCACAACTCTCTGACTGAAAAAGTTTTTCCTCATCTCCGTTCTAAATGGCCTACCCCTTATTCTTAAACTGTGGCCCCTTGTTCTGGACTCCCCCAACATTTGGAACATGTTTCCTGCCTCTAACGTGTCCAACCCCTTAATAATCTTATACGTTTCGATAAGATCTCCTCTCATCCTTCTAAATTCCAGTGTATACAAGCCTAGTCGCTCCAGTCTTTCAACATATGACAGTCCCGCCATTCCGGGAATTAACCTAGCAAACCTACGCGAAACAGTGAAGATACAAGATGCTGAAATCCAACAATTTCAGAATGGTTTACTGTAAGAGTGCTATTCAACCAGATATCCCGTGTGTCAGATTATTGCATTAACAAGTCAAGTGCCCTGAAGATTTGCTTTCAAATCTGTTCTGATTCTTACCTTTACAGCAAGTGGTGCCAGAGCTGGATACTGAAGAACACAAGGAAATTCCCGAAGATTTGGAGACTTGGCAGGTACAGACCCAACCTCTCAATCTGCCTCCTCTCTTGCCCCATTCTGCTTTGCAGTTGAGGTATATTCAATGTTGTGTGCAGAATTATCGTGTAAGGTCAGGTGTTTGCAACTCTGTCCATATGGTGGCAATTCACCTTGTAGAGTAGAAAAAAACCCCATCTACGTTACCTCTACTTTGAAAAATCCAACATGTCCACCGTCTGAATTAATATTATTGAGTCCCTTTCTCTGTACACCCACCACTCCATCTTTATAACCATTGTAATATTCACTTCTTATTCTAATAACTTAATCTTTGGCTTGATGTTAATTTTTTAGAAACATAGAAACATAGAAAATAGGTGCAGGAGTAGGCCATTCGGCCCTTCGAGCCTGCACCGCCATTCAATATGATCATGGCTGATCATCCAACTCAGTATCCCGTACCTGCCTTCTCTCCATACCCCCGATCCCTTTAGCCACAAGGGCCACATCTAACTCCCTCTTAAATATAGCCAATGAACTGGCCTCAACTACCTTCTGTGGCAGAGAATTCCACAGATTCACCACTCTCTGTGTGAAAAAAAACTTTCTCATCTCAGTCCTAAAAGACTTCCCCCTTATCCTTAAACTGTGACCCCTTGTTCTGGACTTCCCCAACATCGGGAACAATCTTCCTGCATCTAGCCTGTCCAACCCCTTAAGAATTTTGTAAGTTTCTATAAGTTCCCCCCTCAATCTTCTAAATTCCAGCGAGTACAAGCCGAGTCTATCCAGTCTTTCTTCATATGAAAGTCCTGCCATCCCAGGAATCAATCTGGTGAACCTTCTCTGTACTCCCTCTATGGCAAGAATGTCTTTCCTCAGATTAGGAGGCCAAAACTGTACGCAACACAATTTTGGTTGATTCTTCTCTGAGAGTCACCTTGGAACACTAAATAAATACAAGGTGGCACACCAGTGTAGCTCCTGCCTTACGGCGCCAGAGGCCCGGGTTCAATCCTGACTGCGGGTGCTGTCTGTATGGAGTTTGTACGTTCTCCCCGTGACCTGCTTGGGTTTTCTCTGAGACAATAGACAATAAGTGCAGGAGTAGGCCATTCGGCCCTTCGAGCCAGCACCACCATTCAATGTGATCATGGCTGATCATTCTCAATCAGTACCCCCGTTCCTGCCTTCTCACCATTCCCCCTGACTCCGCTATCCTTAAGAGCTCCATCTAGCTCTCCCTTGAATGCATTCAGAGACTTGGCCTCCACTGCCTTCGGTTTCCTCCCACACTCCAAAGTGCAGGTTTGTAGGGTTAATTGGCTTGGTATGAATACAAAATTGTCCCAAGTGGGTGTGCAGGGTAGTGCTAATGTGCAGGGATCGCTGGTCGGTGCGGACTCAGTGGGCCGAAGGGCCTATTTCGCGCTGTATTTCTAAACTAAACTAAACTAGGACATTGAGCTAGGACACGTCTAGGTTTCAATGTAATTACCACTGGGGTTTTGCCATCTCACATTTTTTGTTGTTGCAGTTTTCATGTTATGCAGAACATTGATATAGTAGAATAATGGGAATGGATTGAACAGACTTGGTACCGAGCTGGAATTTAGAAGGATGAGAATACACTGGAATTTAGAAGGATGAGAGGAGATCTTATCGAAACGTATAAGATTATTAAGGGGTTGGACACGTTAGAGGCAGGAAACATGTTCCCAATGTTGGGGGAGTCCAGAACAAGGGGCCACAGTTTAAGAATAAGGGGTAGGCCATTTAGAACTGAGATGAGGAAAAACCTTTTCAGTCAGAGAGTTGTAAATCTGTGGAATTCTCTGCCTCAGAAGGCAGTGGAGGCCAATTCTCTGAATGCATTCAAGAGAGAGCTAGATAGAGCTCTTAAGGATAGCGGAGTCAGGGGTTATGGGGAGAAGGCAGGAACGGGGTACTGATTGTGGATGATCAGCCATGATCACATTGAATGGTGGTGCTGGCTCAAAGGGCCGAATGGCCTCCTCCTGCACCTATTGTCTATTGAGCCATTGTCACGCAGCACAAAATGTGTTCCTTTGGCTCACTGCGCCCTTGCTAACAACCGAGTATGCCTTTATAGTCTATGTGCGAGGCCAGCTGAGGTGGGTGAGATATTAAATGAAAATGTTCCATCTGTATTTACAGTGGAGAAGATCTTGGAAGCGAAATAATTATTTTGAGTTCATTTTAAGTTTCAATAGGTGAAAATGTTTATCCTCCTCCTCTCTAATTTGTTTTTACAGTTACATTATTAATTCTATTCTCCCTTTTAAAAAAAAATCTCTTTACAAAGGGATGTAGATTGTTTCCATTTATTCTGTATGGGTTTCATAATTAAGTCTCCCACCTTCACTCAATGTTCTCAGTTCATCATCATCATCATCATATATATACAGCCGGAAACAGGCCTTTTCGGCCCTCCAAGTCCGTGCCGCCCAGTGATCCCCGTACATTAACACTATCCTACACCCACTAGGGACAATTTGTTTTACATTTACTAAGCCAATTAACCTACATACCTGTACGTCTTTGGAGTTCTAACAAAGGCACCTATCTGGCCCAATATTTGCCTCCTGGGAAGGTGTCCTCTTTGCTGAACACTCCCTGTCTGTCTGCAAGGGCCACCTAAGAGTCCCACGATCTTATACTGAGGGCAGAATGTCCTCATAATGTCTCGGAACAATGTTCATCTCAGTGACCCCCACAGCAGGGACCATGAGCCTAGGGTTGCCAACTGTTCCGTATTAGCCGGAACATCCCGTAAACTAGTTTGTTCCGTACGGGACCGCCCTTGTCCTGTATTAGGCCCAGACGGCGCTGTAGGCCCGGACACACTGTAGGCCCGGACACTGTAGGCCCGGACACTGTAGGCCCGGACACTGTAGGCCCGGGGACACTGTAAGCCAGGACACTCTAGGCCCGGACACTGTAGGCCCGGGGACACTGTAGGCCCGGACACTGTAGGCCCGGACACTGTAGGCCCGGACACTCTAGGCCCGGACACTCTAGGCCCGAACACTCTAGGCCCGGACACTCTAGGCCCGGACACTGTAGGCCCGGGGACACTGTAAGCCAGGACACTGTAGGCCTGGACACTCTAGGCCCGGACACTGCAGGCCCGGGGACACTGTAAGACAGGACACTGTAGGCCCGGGGACACTGTAGGCCCAGACACTGTAGGCCTGGACACTGTAGGCCCAGACACTGTAGGCCTGGACACTGTAGGCCCAGACACTGTAGCCCGGGGGCCGCGGTAGTCCCGGACAGTGTAGGCCCGGGCGCCACCTAACGGAGGTTGCGTAGCAACCCGCCTCCCGACCCGGGCGGCCGCCAGTGGTGGAGCGGGAGCACGTGGCCGCTGGCTGGCTGGGTCACCTTGTCCCTTATTTGGGAGTGAGAAAGTTGGCCACCCTACGTGAACCAGGGGAAAATCCTGCATATTCCACGGCAGATTAAGCAAATGTTCTACAGCGCCATCTAATTTGAACAAACGAGACAGCGAGACATATCACCTTCAACAGAATATTCTGTTCATGAGAGGTTTTATAACTTTGACTTCTGTGCCCTTGGAAAGGTGTCAATCCCTTCGGTGGTTATTGAGCCAGCGTCCAACAATGAAGGCGATGATGATCAGAGCTCCACAGCGAATGAAACTGTGGATGTGCGAGAGGAGGATGTGTTGCCAGTTGTGGAAGTGAGTTCACCTCCTCCAGCACCCACTGCGCCGGAACAGGCAGGGGACGTGAACAGAGCCGACGATGAGCCCGTCGCCAGTGCAGAGAGGACCGATGACACTCAGCAACAGAGTGCAGCTGAGGTTGAAACTGCCAACTCACAGGCCATGCCCCCGAAATTCATGTACAAGGTAAGAAAGCTATGGGCAGGGGTCAGAAACCAACGCCCCCCCCGGGCCACCGCCTGTTATTGTACAGCCCGGAGGTAGTGTAAGAAAATAACTGCAGATGCTGGGATAAATCGAAGGTATTTATTTCACAAAATGCTGGAGTAACTCAGCGGGTCAGGCAGCATCTCAGGAGAGAAGGAATGGGTGACGGAATGGATCAAGGAATGGATCGCTGGTCGGTGCGGACTCAGTGGGCCAATCTCTATATTAAACTAAACTAAACCAAATTTGAAACAAGGTCCACCGTGTACTTTAACAGGGGATCAGTTAACCGTTTGAAAGGAATGAATAATAAATGAAACAGGAAGGAGTGTGATTGTGGGATTGGACCAGTGAGAAAAATCACCAAAACAGACCTGATGAGCAATCAGCCTTTTCTATAAGAGTAGGAAAATAACTGCAGATGCTGGTACAAATCGAAGGTATTTATTTCACAAAATGCTGGATTAACTCAGCGGGTCAGGCAGCATCTCAGGAGAGCCATTTGGCCCTTCGAGCCAGCACCAACATTCAATGTGATCATGGCTGATCATTCTCAATCAGTACCCCGTTCCTGCCTTCTCCCCATACCCCCTGACTCCGCTATCCTTAAGAGCTCTATCTAGCTCTCTCTTGAATGCATTTAGAGAATTGGCCTCCACTGCCTTCTGAGGCAGAGAATTCCACAGATTCACAACTCTCCGACTGAAAAAGTTTTTCCTCTTCTCCGTTCTAAATGGCCTACCCCTTATTCTTAAACTGTGGCCCTTTGTTCTGGACTCCCCCAACATTGGGAACATGTTTCCTGCCTCTAACGTGTCCAACCCCTTAATAATCTTATACGTTTCGATAAGATCTCCTCTCATCCTTCTAAGTTCCAGTGTATACAAGCCTAGTCGCTTGTCGAAGGTATTTATTTCACACAATGCTGGAGTAACTCAGCAGGTCAGGCAGCATCTCAGGAGAGAAGGAACGGGTGACGTTTCGGGTCGAGACCCTTCTTCGGACCCGGAGTTAGTAATGATTTTTGCAGTTTTAAAAGGTTGAAAAAAAAACCAAAAGGAGAAATAATATATCATGAGACGTTACAATGATATGAAATTCAAATTTCAGTGGCCACAGATAGTTTTATTGGAACACAGCCACGCTCATTCGTTTATGTATTGCCCATGTATTGTGTCCCTATCGTTCACATATTGTTCCCGATGTTGGGGAAGTCCAGAACAAGGGGCCACAGTTTAAGGATAAGGGGGAAGGAAGTCTTTTAGGACCGAGATGAGAACGTTTTTTTTCACACAGAGAGTGGTGAATCTGTGGAATTCTCTGCCACAGAAGGTAGTTGAGGCCAGTTCATAGGCTATATTTAAGAGGGAGTTAGATGTGGCCCTTGTGGCTAAAGGGATCAGGAGGTATGGAGAGAAGGCAGGTACGGGATACTGAGTTGGATGATCAGCCATGATCATATTGAATGGCGGTGCTGGCTCGAAGGGCCGAATGGCCTACTCCTGCACCTACTGTCTATTGTCCATTATCTATTTAAGCCACTGTTTCACAAGGTTCAGGAGAAACATATCCTAATCAGAACGAGGGATAAAAGAGTAAGGTGCACAATGCAAAAAAGGAGGTCAAGGAAAAATGAAAATAACAAAAACATGCATGAAAAGTGGCAAAAGTACCAGAATACCGAGTCAACTCTACAAAATCAATGTTCTTTGTGACTCAATCTCAGACTTTCAAATCAATTCTCTTTTGGGAGCCACTTGTTGGTAAACAGAGCCTTTTATTCTTTTATTCCCTCTCACCCTGGCCACAAACTCTTTGAAGCACTTCCCTCTGGAAGGCGACTCCGGACTGTCAAAGCAGCCACAGCCAGACATAAAAACAGCTTTTTTTTCCACGAGTCGTAGTTCTACTCAATAACCAAACTCTGTAGTCTCTTTTTTGCTCTGGTCTATTTTCCCCACATATTTAGACCGTAATGTTGTATCCTTATTGTTTTGATGTGGTTTATGCTTTATTCTTAATTGTTAACTGTATGTTTGTGTTGTCATTTGTGAGCGGAGCACCAAGGCACATTCCTTGTATATGCACATACTTGGCCAATAAACTTATTCATTCATTCATTCATTCATTCATTCATTCATTCATTCATTCATTCTTTGCGAGGTGGTAAATATCACAGAAAGAAACATACCGTCGTAATGGCTAGACTGTTTCTGAGGTGTCACAAAATGCAGGAGTAACTCAGCGGGTCAGGCAGCATCTCAGGGGGAGAAGGAATGTGTGACTTCTCAGTCTGACATCAATCTGAAGAAGGGTCTCGACCCGAAACGCCACCCATTCCTTCTCTCCAGAGATGCTGCCTGACCCGCTGAGTTACTCCGGCGTTTTGTGACACCTTCGATTTGTACCAGCATCTGCAGTTATTTTCCTACACAGATGGTTTCTGAGACACAGTAAATTTGCAACACGGGTGAACAGGGCAGTTAAGGTGCCTGCAGCAAACTTCCAAAAGCAGTAGTGAGATAATTTTTTTCAATGATATTGCTGAAGGTACTGTACACATATATCCAAGTCCCTGGGGAAAAATACCCGTTCACACAGACACAAGCATCCAAGCAATTGAGAAAAGGGGCCGCACGGTGATGCAGTGGTAGAGTTGCTGCCTTACAGTGCTTAAGGTGCCAGAAACCCGGGTTCAATCCTAGCTACGGCCGCTCATCTGTGCGGAGTTTGTACCTGTGACCTGCGTGGGGTTCTCTCCGAAAATTTTGGTTTCTTCCAACTCCAAAGACGTGCAGGTTTGTTGGTGTAATTGGCTTGGTATAAATGTAAAAATTGTCCTTCGGGTAGGATAGTGTTAGTGTGCGGGGATCGCTGGTCGGTGTGGACTCGGTGGGCCGAAGGGCCTGTTTCCGCGCCGTATCTCTGAACCAAACAATGGGTCTTTGGACAATCCAATATTGCTTGAGAACTGCACAGTTTTCCCACTGAATATCTCCAGGTGTTCTGGGATTGTGACTTTATCCAAACAGGTCGCATTGATCCCATTAATTCTGAGAATTACAAGTTCTTTCACTCTTGTCGTTGGTAACCCTGATGTTGAGGATACTGTGGATGAAAGTCGACCTAGTTATACAGTACGTGCGCACACGATGACATGGACCTTGGAAGTTGGAGGATGCCCAATCCAGAAATGTGGTGGTCGTCCGTGTTGCTGGATCTAAATCTTGAAACTTTCTTTACAACAGCAACAAAGAGAAAAAGAGAAAAAGAGAAAGAGAGAAAAAGGGAAAAGGAGAGAGAGGGAGAGGGAAAGAGAGAGGGAGAGGGAGAGGGAGAGGGAGAGGGAGAGGGAGAGGGAGAGGGAGAGGGAGAGGGAGAGGGAGAGGGAGAGGGAAAGGGAGAGGGAGAGGGAGAGGGAGAGGGAGAGGGAGAGGGAGAGGGAGAGGGAGAGGGAGAGGGAGAGGGAGAGGGAGAGGGAGAGGGAGAGGGAGAGGGAGAGGGAGAGGGAGAGGGAGAGGGAGAGGGAGAGGGAGAGGGAGAGGGAGAGGGAGAGGGAGAGGGAGAGGGAGAGGGAGAGGGAGAGGGAAAGGGAGAGGGAAAGAGAGAGAATGACAAAATGCGTATGACAAAATGCTGGAGTAACTCAGCAGGTCAGGCAGCATCTAGGAGAGAGGGAATGGGTGATTTTTCGGGTCGAGACCCTTCTTCAGACCGATGTCAGGAGGGCCGGACAAAGGAAGGATATAGGTGGAGACAGGAAGACAGTGGGAGAACTGGGAAGGGGAGGGGAAGAGAGGGACAGAGGAGCTAGAAAGAAGACCTGGCTGTGGTAGCGAGTCAGGGTCAAAACGTGGTCGTAGAGTAGGAGGGCAGGGGGCATCACACAGGGGGAGCAGCGAGAGAGCATGTTGCTAAACTCTCGTCGAAGAGAGGAGGAGAACTTCTTCAAAGTGGACATACCTTGAGGAGAAATCGCAGTGGAGCGGCAAGTTGTGTAGGAAAATAACTGCAGATGCTGGTACAAATCGAAGGTATCACAAAATGCTGGAGGGAGAGAGACAGAGAGAGAGAGAGAGAGAGAGAGAGAGAGAGAGAGAGAGAGAGAGAGAGAGAGAGAGAGAGAGAGAGAGAGAGAGCTCAGTTACCTCCACGCTGCAGTTGTCCAAAATGGTTGCTTGCTGTTACTGAAGTGAGATTAGGAATAATCAAGAAATGTGGCCTCACAGAAATGTGGTGCAAAGATCCCATAACTTCAATAAAAAAATGACTGAAATCTATGGTTGGATTTTCCAACAGGTCGAAGCAGTCCATAACTTTGAAGCTGCCAATGAAGATGAACTTAATTTACAACGTGGAGACATTGTATTAGTGATTGCATCGGAGACCATGGAAGACCAGGTAAACAGAATTTAAATGTGGAACGATCTTGCTTAAATTCTAGTCGCAAGCTTCTTTATACGATCTCGAGGAGTTATCAAATCGTTTACAGAAAGTTCACAAAACATAGGAATGAATATACTGTAGTAGAGGCCTGCATAAATACATCTAAATGGGCCTATGCCACACAACCTTCCTTTCACAGGTGCAACAGGATATCCATTTGAATAAACAATAGACAATAGGTGCAGGAGGAGGCCATTCGGCCCTTCGAGCCAGCACCGCCATTCAATGTGATCATGGCTGATCATTCTCAATCAGTACCCCGTTCCTGCCTTCTCCCCATACTCCCTGACTCCGCTATCTTTAAGAGCTCTATTTAGCTCTCTCTTGAATGCATTCAGAGAATTGGCCTCCACTGCCTTCTGAGGCAGAGAATTCCACAGATTCACAACTCTCTGACTGAAAAAGTTTTTCCTCATCTCAGTTCTAAATGGCCTACCCCTTATTCTTAAACTGTGGCCCCTTGTTCTGGACTCCCCCAACATTGGGAACATGTTTCCTGCCCCTAACGTGTCCAACCCCTTAATAATCTTATACATTTCGATAAGATCTCCTCTCATCCTTCTAAATTCCAGTGTATACAAGCCTAGCCGTTCCAGTCTTTCAACATGTGACAGTCCCGCCATTCCGGGAATTAACCTAGTAAACCTACGCTGCACGACCTCAATAGCAAGAAATCCTTCCTCCAATTTGGAGACCAAAACAGCACACAGTACTCCAGGTGCGGTCTCACTAGGGCCCTGCACAGCTGCAGAAGGACCTCTTTGCTCCTATACTCAACTCCTCTTGTTATGAAGGCCAACATTCCATTGGCTTTCTTCACTGCCTGCTGTACCTGCATGCTTCCTTTCAGTGACTGATGCACTAGGACACCCAGATCCCGTTGTACGTCCCCTGTTGCTAACTTGACACCATTCAGATAATACTCTGCCTTCCTATTTTTCATATTTCATATTTTTTTCATATTTCAGATACAGCGCGGAAACAGGCCTTTTCGGCCCACCAAGTCCGCACCGCCCAGTGATCCCCGCACACTAACACTATCCTACACACACTAGGGACAATTTTTTACATATACCCAGTCAATTAACCTACATACCTGTACGTCTTTGGAGTGTGGGAGGAAACCGAAGATCTCGGAGAAAACCCACGCAGGTCACGGGGAGAACGTACAAACTCCTTACAGTACAGCACCCGTAGTCAGGATCGAACCTGAGTCTCCGGCGCTGCATTCGCTGTAAAGCAGCAACTCTACCGCTGCGCTACCGTGCCGCCCTATTCTTACCACAAGCAAGATAAAAATCACAATACATATTATAAAAAATCTCAAGGTTAATGAGACCCTGAGATGCATTGTTTGTGACTTTTCAAAATTCTGGAGGGTTCCCAGTAAATTCGAAAACAACAAAGACAAAGAGCAGGAAACTAGGAACCTGTAAATCAGTTAGCCTAATGTCTGTTACTGTGGGAACACTGTAACCCGTAATTAGGGAAATAGTAGCGGCATTTCTTTTTAATCCAGTCAAAGGATGAGGTCATTTTAGGATGAGCTGGCATTTTAGTTGTTCCTCCACAATTGCCCTTGAGAAGATGATAGACAATAGACAATAGGTGCAGGAGTAGGCCATTCGGCCCTTCGAGCCAGCACCACCATTCATAGAAACATAGAAAATAGGTGCAGGTGTAGGCCATTCGAGCCTGCACCGCCATTCCATCCAACTCAGTATCCTGTACCTGCCTTCTCTCCATAACCCCTGATCCCTTTAGCCACAAGGACCACATCTAACTCCCTCTTAAATATAGCCAATGAACTGGCCTCAACATTCAATGGGATCATGGCTGATCATTCTCAATCAGTACCCCGTCCCTGCCTTCTCCCCATACCCCCTGACTCCGCTGTCATTAAGAGCTCTATCTAGCTCTCTCGTGAATGCATTCAGAGAATCGGCCTCCACCGCCTTCTGAGGCAGAGAATTCCACGGATTTACAACTCTCTGACTGAAAAGGTTTTTCCTCATCTCTGTTCTAAATGGCCTACCTGTGGCGGATCAGGCCACTCCTTGGGTCAGCCCCTCGTTACGTGACGGACAGGCGTAAGGGGTTAAAAGTGAGACCAAGGGGAGGCGTGGCTCGTCCCTAGGAGAACTACGCTGTGGGCAGGAGCTCACAGCATAATAAAAGAATCTTACTAAAAACTGCCTGGCGTCTTGCCTTTTCTCTGGCCTCCGCCAGGCCACTACATTGGTGACCTCGACGGACATCACACGTAGCGATGTCGAACGATGATGCGCAACCCGGTCCTGCCGACCTCGGTCCTGCCGACCTCGATGCCGTCTCCCTCAAACTCCCGACCCTGTGGACCGAAGAGCCTGAGGTCTGGTTCCAGCAGGCAGAGGCACAGTTTGCTGTGCGAGGGGTAACCGTCGACTTGACGAAGTACTTTTATGTCGTCGGCGCCCTGGACCAGGCGACAGCAAGGCGAATAAAGCCTTACCTTAATGACCCCCCCGCGGATGACAAATATAAGGGCCTTAAAGAACTCCTTATCAGGAGGTTCGGCCTCAGCGACGCCGAGAGGGCAACTCGCGTTATGAGCCAGGGGGGGGCTCGGGGACCGACGGCCGTCGGCCCTTCTGGAGGACATGCTCGCCCTTATGGGCAACCACCCGCCCTAGCAGCCGCACAGCTGGGGGACGAGGAGATGGCCGCCTATCGTACAGCCGTGTCCGGCCTGCAGCTGGAGGACATTGTCTGTGGCCCCGGGGATACAACACTGTTGTGCGACACCTCCACTGGCCTGCCGCGGCCCATCGTCCCTGTCGTCTGGCATCGCAGGGTATTCGAGGTGCTCCACGGGCTGTCTCACCCCTCCATTCGGTCGACGGTGGCCCTTGCATCCTCCCGTTTCATGTGGCACGGGCTGCGTAAGCAGGTCGCACACTGGGCACGCACCTGCATCCCGTGCCAAACTTCAAAAATCCAGCGACACGTGCGTGCGCCTCTGCAAGAGTTTCGTGTCCCTCGGCAGCGCTTCGACCACATTCATGTGGACATCGTGGGGCCCCTGCCGCCGTCCCGGGGCATGACCCACCTCTTCACTGTGGTAGATCGCTTCACGCGGTGGCCGGAGGCCATTCCGCTGGCAGACACCTCGACGGCCACCTGCGCGCGGGCCTTGGCGGCGCACTGGATCGCCCGGTTCGGGGTGCCACTGGAGATTACATCCGACCGGGGGCCACAGTTCACTTCGGAACTGTGGTCGGCCATGGCAAGACTCTTGGGTGTCAGCCTACACCACACTACGGCGTACCATCCACAGTCGAACGGGTTGGTGGAACGCTTTCACCGCCAGCTGAAAGCTGCCCTGAAGGCTCGGCTCACGGGCCCAGACTGGGTGGACGCCCTGCCGTGGGTTTTGCTGGGGATCCGCACCGCACCCAAGGAGGACTTGGCCTCCTCCTCCGCCGAGTTGGTGTACGGGGCCCCCTTGACGGTTCCCGGGGAATTCATCCCACCAGCGCAGGGTCGAGTGGAGCAGCCTTCTGACGCCCTGCAACGTCTTCGGCAGACGGTGGGCAGGCTGGCACCTGTGCCCACGTCACGTCATGGGACCTTCCAGCCACACGTCCCTGCCGCTCTAGAGGACTGCCAGTTTGTGTTCCTGCGCAGGGACGCACACCGATCACTTCTCCAGCGGCCGTACGAGGGCCCCTTCCGGGTCCTGCAACACGGCTCGGCCACATTCGTTCTGGACATGGGGGGTCGCAGAGAGACTGTTTCGGTCGCACGGCTGAAGCCGGCACACGTGGACATTGATCGGCCGGTGCCGGTCGCGCAGCCCCGCCCGCGCGGTCGCCCCCCCGTCCAAGCTACCCCCTCCAGTGTCTGCTACAACCCCTCCACCTGTCGGTCAGTCGCCAGTCCCTGCGCCGGACATGGTGCGCACCCGGGCTGGTCGCCTCGTGCGCCCTCCTGTCCGTTTTGTAACTCCGGTTCTTGGGGGGGGGGTCCTGTGGCGGATCAGGCCACTCCTTGGGTCAGCCCCTCGTTATGTGACGGACAGGCGTAAGGGGTTAAAAGTGAGACCAAGGGGAGGCGTGGCTCATCCCTAGGAGAACTACGCTGTGGGCAGGAGCTCACAGCATAATAAAAGAATCTTACTAAAAACTGCCTGGCGTCTTGCCTTTTCTCTGGCCTCCGCCAGGCCACTACATACCCCTTATTCTTAAACTGTGGTGAGCTGACTTCTGGCACTGTCAGTCATTGATGTGTCGGTGTACCTGCAATGCTCTCAACGGGGGACTTCCATGATTTTCATCAGCGACAGTGAAGAAACAAGTGATATATTTCCAAGTCAAGATGGCGCTCGGCTTGGAGGGCAACTTCCAGGCAGTGGCAGTGCTCCAATGCCCTTGCTGCTCTCATGCTTCCAGTTGGTCGAGGTCATGGGTTGGTGTGTGCAGAGTCTTGGTGAGGAGCTACAGTGTACCCTGTAGATGGTATGAACTGATGCGACTGTGCATGGTTGGTAAGTGAGTGACTGCTTGTCGATGCGCGGCAAAGAAAACAGCGGATGCTGGCTTGAATCGAAGGTAGACACAAAACGCTGGAGTAACTCGGTGGGTCGGGCAGCATCTCTGGAGAGAAGGAATGGGCCACGTTTCGGGTCAAGACCCTTCTCCGGACTGATGTCAGGGGAGGCGGGTGGGACAAAGGTAGGATGTAGTCGGAGACAGGAGGACTGCTGGGTGAAACTGGGAAGGGGGAGGGGATCGGGAGGGAAAGGAGGGGGAGAATTGGGAAGGGGAGGGGATAGGGAGGGAAAGCTTCGACATTTACTCCAGCATTTTGTGCCTACCTTCGACCGCTTGCTGCTGGTGTGGCGATCAAGGGGGCTGCTGTATCTTGAGCGGTCTTGAGCTCTTTGGTCTTGTTGAAGATTCACTCATCCAGACAAGTGGAGAGTTGTGTACAGTTTTGGTCTCCTAATTTGAGGAAGGGCATCCTTGTAATCGAGGCAGTGCGGCGTAGGTTCACGAGATTGATCCCTGGGATGGCGGGACTGTCATGTGAGGAAATATTGGAAAGACTGGGCTTATATTCACTGGAGTTTAGAAGGATGAGAGGGGATCTTATAGAGACGTATAAAATTATAAAAGGACTGGACAAGCTCGATGCAGGAAAAATGTTCCCAATGTCGGGCGAGTCCAGAACCAGGGGCCACAGTCCTAGAATAAAGGGGAGGCCATTTAAAACTGAAGTGAGAAGGAACTTTTTCACCCAGAGAGTTGTGAATTTGTGGAATTCTCTGCCACAGAGGGCAGTGGAAGCCAAGTCACTGGATGGATTTAAGAGAGAGTTAGATAGAGCTCTAGGGGCTAGTGGAATCAAGGGATATGGGGAGAAGGCAGGCACGGGTTATTGATTGGGGACGATCAGCCATGATCACAATGAATGGCGGTGCTGGCTCAAAGGGCTGAATGGCCTCCTCCTGCACCTATTTTCTACGTCTATGTTTTCTATGAGTATGCCATCACAATTCTGGCCTTGAACCTTGTAGTCGGTGGATTGACTTTGCAGTGTTAGAAGGCTGGACAATAAACAATAGACAATAGGTGCAGGAGGAGGCCATTCGGCTCTTCGAGCCAGCACCGCCATTCAATGTGATCATGGCTGATCATTCTCAATCAGTACCCCGTTCCTGCCTGCTCCCTATACCACCTGGCTCCGCTATCCTTAAGAGCTCTATCTAGCTCTCTCTTGAATGCATTCAGAGAATTGGCCTCCACTGCCTTCTGAGGCAGAGAATTCCACAGATTCACAACTCTCTGACTAAAAAAGTTTTTCCTCATCTCAGTTCTAAATGGCCTACCCCTTATTCTTAAACTGTGGCCCCTTGTTCTGGACTCCCCCAACATCGGGAACATGTTTCCTGCCTCTAACGTGCCCAACCCCTTAATAATCTTGTACGTTTCGATAAGATCTCCTCTCATCCTTCTAAATTCCAGTGTATACAAGCCTAGTCGCTCCAGTCTTTCAACGTACGACAGTCCCGCCATTCCGGGAATTAACCTAGTAAACCTACGCTGCACGCCCTCAACAGCAAGAATATCCTTCCTCAAATTTGGAGACCAAAACTGCACACGGTACTCCAGGTGCGGTCTCACTAGGGCCCTGTACAACTGCAGAAGGACCTCTTTGCTCCGATACTCAACTCCTCTTGTTATGAAGGCCAACATTCCATTGGCTTTCTTCACTGCCTGCTGTACCTGCATGCTTGATACCTGCCACAGAATTGCTAGCACCGGAACCTGCTCTTGTAGCCACATGGTGTGTTTGACTACTCCAGTTGAGTTTCTGGTCAAGGGGGTGATTCCCAGGATATTAATAGTGTGGGGGGAATTCAATGGCATCAGTGCTGTTGCATGTCACTGGGGTGGGGGTCATAGCTTGAGTTTCTCATCAGAAAATTCTTAAAGACTCTAGTTAAGCAGAATGTATTTATGAAGGGCAAATTGTTTCATTAACTCTAAGAATGCAGTAAGCTCGGTGGATGGAGGAGAACAAGTTGGTGTCGTCTGTCTGGGTTTACAAACGTTATTCCCATTAAAGCACAAATAAGAGTTTGTGGCATTTGGATAGTACTTTAGCATGACTAGAGAATTGACTGATCAACAGAAAATGGAGTCACTTCAGTCGCTTGAGATTGCAAACTACATCAGTAGTGTGATGCCTTGCGATCAGTGTGAGGACCAAGTATTTGCAATCGATGGTGATGGCTGGGCAGAAAGGACTGGGTGTTTTGTCTCCAGATTTGCTGACGTTGCAAATATTCTGCAGCAAGAAAGTGCATTTGCTGCCCTTCTGCGAGTTTAAGCGAGTGACTAAAAACCCCTGTCCCACTTAGGCGATTTTTTTAGGCGACTGGGCGTGTAGGAAAATAACTGCAGATGCTGGTTTTCAAATCGAAGGTAGACACAAAATGCTGGAGTAACTCAGCGGGTCAGGCAGCATCTCTGGAGAGAAGGAATGGGTGACGTTTCAGGTCGAGACCCTTCTTGCGTCCGAAGAAGGGTCTCGACCCAAAACGTCACCCACTCCTTCTCTCCTGAGATGCTGCCTGACCCGCTGAGTTACTCCAGCATTTTGTGACTACAGGCGACTAGGCTGTTGCCACACGGTCGCCGGGGTGTCGCCTGTACGGCCGTGAGTCGTCTCCAAAGAGTCGTAGCATTTTTCCGGTCGCCGCTGGATTTTCAGAATGTTGACAATTTTTCGGCGACTGTTGGTTTAACGCCAATGATCGTAGCTTGACGTCTCCTGACGGGGGCGCTGTCGTAGGTTGTCGCCAGGTGACGTAGGTTGTCGCCGGTGCTGACTTCGGTGAATTCCATTGGCGACGACCTACGTCAACCGGCGACAGGTACCGGCGTCAAAACCTTTTTCAGTCAGAGAGTTGTAAATCTGTGGAATTCTCTGCCTCAGAAGGCAGTGGAGGCCAATTCTCTGAATGCATTCAAGAGAGAGCTAGATAGAGCTGTGAAGGATAGTGGAGTCAGGGGGTATGGGGAGAAGGTACTGATTGAGAATGATCAGCCATGATCACATTGAATGGCAGTGCTGGCTCGAAGAGCCGAATGGCCTCCTCCTGCACCTATTGTCTATTGAGAGACACTGCTTGTCATCTGTGAGATGGTCATCTTTCCACGTGCATCTTTCTTTTTCAGGAGGCTGGTTGGCTCACAGGTATAAAGGAGTCAGACTGGATACAGTACGGTGCTTCCAACAGCTCCAAGGGGCTGTTCCCCAAGAATTTCACTCAGCAGCAGGAATAGACTGTGGCCGCTGGTCTACCTGTGTGGAGGTCACCAGGAAAAAAAGCTGGACTGTGCTTCCCACACAGGGCCCCACCGCAACAAGAGGTTGCGTCTTTGGGTTTCTCAATGGCTGCTCGATGCCCGAGATGAAAAGCTGATCAGCAAGGTTCAAAGCATCAAACGACCACACAAACTACGCAGAGAGGCAGTGTGTATTAACCGAAGACGCAGGAAGCATGGCACCGGCCTCAATATATCTATTTTGAACAAAGTATGGAAATGAATATGTATTTCTTTATCGAAGTCCAATACTATGTTTCATTGTATTTTCCTGGGTATTCACACCACTCTTGAATGCACCCCTTACATATAATGGTATAATGGTTGGTGTAACGCTCCTGATCACACGTTTATTGCACTGTACAAAGAGTCAATCTGTTCAACGCATCATATAGTTCAGTGGCCTACCTGGTCAATACCGTGTGTACTTATTAATCTGTCGACTGCAAATTGTTTCTGTTCCATGTATTCGCAGAGCAGCCTTTTCTGTTCATGCAGTATAGGTGACCCTTTCTCGGATGCTTCTCCTCATCACGCGTGTCACTGCCTGCTCCCCGTCTCTCCCGGTGTTCCTCCTGAACCTTTTCGAACAAATTCTGTTGCTAATATTGCCAAATGAATCTGGGAAGTTGTGTTTGTAGTGTATCGTGCGTTAAAGATCGTTGCATTCAGAACGACGTTCGAGGGTTCAAGACTTTGCCCCCCCCCCCCCCCTCCCCCACCTCCTGGCCACCCGACGCTCCCCCCACCCCACAAACCAACGCAGGAATTTACAGGACTTGTGTGACAGGGAACAAAATTAAAAGGCGCGCCAGTTTACTGAAAACCATGACCTCTAGTTATCCTTGCAGCAAGTTTGAAATGCTTCATTCCGACTGGACGGAAGGTACCATCTCAAACTCTCACAATTAGTCGTTGTAAACCTAAGTATCGTATTGATGTGTGGATCTGTGATAATCGCTCACCATTTCACTGCTCGTGATGGAATAAAGAAAAACTAAACTATGCTGCTGTCCTTTGCCTTGTTATTTAAAGAGTGTGAACGAGCGTGGCGTCACTTTTTACCCATTAGACATAGGTTGGATTTTCTGCGCTGAATTTGCAGGAATAGACAATAGTACAAGAGTAGGACCATCTACCTGAAAGGATTCTGGGCTCCAGTGAGACTGTACCCCTGGAATGTTTGCAAACCTGGCCATGGCATTTCAGAAAGGACATTCGTGTGACAGTGGAAGTGCAAACAAAAGCAAACAACCTGGGATGAATTATAGGCAATAGACAACAGACAATAAGTGCAGGAGTAGGCCCTTCAAGCCAGCACCGACATTCAATGTGATCATGGCTGATCATTCTCAATCAGTACCCCGTCCCTGCCTTCTCCCCATACCCCCTGACTCCGCTATCCTTAAGAGCTCTAACTAGCTTCTCTCTTGAAAGCATCCAGAGAACTGCTCTCCACTGCCTTCTGAGGCAGTGAATTCCACAGATTCACAACTCTCTGACTGAAAAAGTTTTTCCTCATCTCCGTTCTAAATGGCCTATCCCTTATTCTTAAACTGTGGCCCCTGGTTATAGACTCCCCCAACATTGGGAACATGTTTCCTGCCTCTAGCGTGTCCAATCCCTTAATAATCTTATATGTTTCGATAAGAATAGCAGGGGAAATGCCAATCTTACACACGCTTTCGTTTCGTGCATAAAACTTCAAAGTTTTTGGGGTGATATATTTGATGTATTTACTAGTTTATTTAAGACAAAAATGGAACCTAGCATGGAAATGATTATCTTTGGAGATGTAAATAAATTAAATAAATTAAATATATCCCAAATCTCATTTTTGAATTAATATGTTGGAAACAGCACATTTGGAAGAAATGAGACTCCTCCTAATAGAAAAAAAAGACCAATTCTTATCGAGTTGGTCTCCATTTATTGACCTTGTGGAATCATGCGGTGTAATATCAGCATAAAATTAAAAATTCTGGGTTTGATTGAAAATTGATTAAGAATCTCCTTTCTGCTTTACTTTCGCACATTTTTTTTTTCTTTTTTTTCACTCTATACTCACTAATTTATTCTTTACTCTTCACTACTTCTTTCTTTCTCATTGCTTTTTAAAAAAGGAAGTTGTACAAATAATGTTTTAATAATTCTTGGCACCTGTAAAAAGGAACCATTAAAATGTAATGTGCTTACTTCCAAAGAAAAAAAAAAAAAAAAAAAAAAAAAGAATAGCAGGGGAAATCCAGCGGCTTCCGTTCAATTGTGCCATGGCTTTTTTCCCTTTTGGAAATTCCGCCTGGCGATGCGAACACCGTTGAAAGACTGGAGCAACTAGGCTTGTAGACACTGGAATTTAGAAGGATGAGAGGGGATCTTATCGAAACGTATAAGATTATTAAGGGGTTGGACACGTTAGAGGCAGGAAACATGTTCCCAATGTTGGGGGAGTCCAGAACAAGGGTCACAGTTTAAGAATAAGGGGTAGGCCATTTAGAACGGAGATGAGGAAAAACTTTTTCAGTCAGAGAGTTGTGAATCTGTGGAATTCTCTGCCTCAGAAGGCAGTGGAGGCCCATTCTCTGGATGCTTTCAAGAGAGAAGCTAGATAGAGCTCTTAAGGATAGCGGAGTCAGGGGGTATGGGGAGAAGGCAGGAACGGGGTACTGATTGAGAATGATCAGCCATGATCACATTGAATGGCGGTGCTGGCTCAAAGGGCCGAATGGCCTCCTCCTGCACCTATTGTCTAGGACATAATTCTATTCATGGAGCATTCTTTTCCACACTTTTGAAAACTTATTTTGACTTTGTTTAAACGATAGAATTACCTAGCACATTGCTTCTTTGCATGCCTCTTAATAACGATAGATTTCAACAAGTTTCATGGGGGGGAAAAAACTGCAGATGCTGGTTTAAATCGAAGGTAGACACAAGATGGTGGAGTAACTCAGCGGGTCAGGCGGCATCTCGGGAGGGAAGGAATGGGTGACGTTTCGGGTCGAGACCCTTCTTCAGACCGATGATAGGTCTCGACCCGAAACGTCACCCATTCCTTCTCTCCCGAGATGCTGCCTGACCCGCTGAGTTACCCCAACGTTTTGTGTCTACCTTCAACAAGTTTTATGGTCTTGCAAAATCACTGAATGGAGTCCGGCTAACAATTTTATAACTGAAGCAACTACTGATTTACGAAACAATTTAAAAATGGTCTGTAAATGGACTTTAAATTAAGCTATGAAGCAGACAGGACACGTGGCAGAGTTATTAAGAGTTATGTGACCCATGGTATTACCAATGAAGCAAATAAACATAGGGATACAAAGCATCGTGGCAATGACATCCAGCAATCCCGTGACTCAAGCTCAAATTTCACCATGGCAGCAAAAGAATTTAATTTCACTTAATTAAATAAATTAGTCATGAAAAAGGGTGATCCAAAGCCTATCTGCTTCATTAATGTCCTTCATGGAATGAAACCCACTACCCTTATTTAACAGGTAGTGTAAGAAAATAACTGCAGATGCTGGTACAAATCGAAGGTATTTATTTCACAAAATGCTGGAGTAACTCAGCAGGTCAGGCAGCATCTCAGGAGAGAAGGAATGGGTGACGTTTCAGGTCGAGACCCTTCTTCAGACTGAATTCTGAAGGGTCTCGACCCGAAACGTCACCCATTCCTTCTCTCCTGAGATGCTGCCTGACCTGCTGAGTTACCCTTATTTAACACATCAGTCTGAAGAAGGGTCTCGACTAGAAAAACTTCACCCATTCCTTCTCTCCAAGATGCTGCCTGACCTGCTGAGTTACTCCAGCATTTTGTGCCACCTTCGATTTGTACCAGCATCTGCAGTTATTTTCCTACACAACTTGTCGCTCCACTGCGACTTCTCCTCAAGGTATGTCCACTTTGAAGAAGTTCTCCTCCTCTCTTCGACGAGAGTTTAGCAACATGCTCTCTCGCTGCTCCCCCTCTGTGATTCCTCCTGTCCCCCAACCGACATCAGCCTGAAGAAGGGTCTCGACCCGAAACGTCACCCATTCCTTCTCTCCATAGATGCTGCCTGACCTGCTGAGATACTCCGGCATTTTGTGATGCCCTTATTCAATCTGGCTTTTATGGATCTCCGGATACATCGCAATGTGGTTGACTCTAAATTGCTCGTGGCAAATGACTTGGCAGGCCACTGTGCCAAAAGACCAACTATGGATAGACAATGATAGCTTCGCCAGCGACTTTGTACAGTCCTTGAAATGAACACAAAAGTTGAATGGATTCAAGTTCTCCCGCCTTGTGGCGTGTGGATAAAGGAAGGCTTTATAGAGAGTTGGGAAATGAACCCACAGCCTGCAGAAGAATATACGTACATTTTACGTGTTCTTATGGGCACAAACAGTGCCTTCAAAGCAGCAAATGACAGGTTCAGGATAGTGATCAAAACTCTATTTTTAGACAATAGGTGCAGGAGTAGGCCTTTCGGCCCATCGAGCCAGCACCGCCATTCAACGTGATCATGGCTGATCATTCTCAATCAGTACCCCGTTCCTGCCTTCTCCCCATACCCCCTGACTCCGCTATCCTTAAGAGCTCTATCTAGCTCTCTCTTGAATGCATTCAGAGAATTGGCCTCCACTGCCTTCTGAGGCAGAGAATTCCGCAGATTCACAACTCTCTGACTGAAAAAGTTTTTCCTCGTCTCCGTTCTAAATGGCCTACCCCTTATTCTTAAACTGTGGCCCCTGGTTCTGGACTCCACCAACATTGGGAACATGTTTCCTGCCTCTAACGTGTCCAACCCCTTTATAATCTTATACGTTTCGATAAGATCCCCTCTCATCCTTCTAAATTCCAGTGTATACAAGCCTAGTCGCTCCAGTCTTTCAACATATGACAGTCCCGCCATTCCGGGAATTAACCTGGTGAACCTACGCTGCACGCCCTCAATAGCAAGAATATCCTTCCTCAAATTTGGAGAGCAAAACTGCACACAGTACTCCAGGTGCGGTCTCACTAGGGCCCTGTACAACTGCAGAAGGACCTCTTTGCTCCTATACTCAACTTTATTGTGCGCACTGTACAAGCTGGGATTTTATTCCTTGGAGTGCAAGAGGCTGAGGAGTGATCCTATAGAGACATAGAAGATCACAAAGAAAGTAGACAGGATGAATGCACAGAGTCTTTATCCGAGAGTAGGTAAACCAAGAACCAGAGGACACCGATTTAAGGTGAAATGGGAAAGATTTAGCAGGAACCTGAGCAGCAACCTTTCCATGGAGCGAGTGGTGGGCATATGGAACGAGCTGCCAGAGGAAATAGTCAAGGCAGGTACGAAAACAATATTTAGACAATAGACAATAGGTGCAGGAGTAGGCCATTCGGCCTTTGAGCCAGCACTGCCATTCAATGTGATCATGGCTGATCATTCTCAATCAGTACCCCGTTCCTGCCTTCTCCCCATACCCCCTGACTCCACTATCCTTAAGAGCTCTATCTAGCTCTCTCTTGAAAGCATCCAGAGAATTGGCCTCCACTGCCTTCTGAAGCAGAGAGTTCCACAGATTCACAACTGACTGAAAAAGTTTTTCCTCATCTCCGTTCTAAAATGGCCTCCCCCTTATTCTTAAACTGTGGCCCCTGGTTCTGGACTCCCCCAACATTGGGAACATGTTTCCTGCCTCTAACATGTCCAACCGCTTAATAATCTTATATATACATTTGGTCAGGTACATGGATAGGAACGGTTTTAAGGAACATGGGCCAAACCCGGGCAGGTGGGACTAGTAGATGGGGCATCTTGGCTGGCATGGGCAAGTTGGGCCGAAAGGCCTGTTTCTATGCTGTATGACTTTATGATCTGACCCACGAGCCCATTTCCCACTCTTCACCTTCAGTTAACACTTGCATTTTCTTTGCTGTTTATTATCAATCCTCCATATCCTATCATTAATTCTTTGCCTGAAACTTCTCTCTTTTGCTCTGGTTTGTCCTTTTTTAGATTACAGAAAGAAGGAAAGGGATTGTTGTTCACTTCCTGATGCGTACTTATTCTCAGCAGATGGACGACGCGCCAACATAAACCAATCTCTCTCAGTAGTGGCCGCGCTCAGGAAACTACCTCACATGTGGGCATGTTACCAGATCCGAAACCCCTGCCAATCAAAGCCTTGCACAGTTCGACACCCCCTCAAATGCAATAAATGCTGTTTTTTCACTCATGTGGCCATTTGTTTTCAGCTGAACTTTCCAAGCTGCGAAGTCATTCCAAACATTTTCAAAGTGGATGTGGAGAGGATGTTTCCACTAGTGGGAGAGTCTAGAACCAGAGGTCACAGCCTCAGAATTAAAGGACGTGGTTTTAGGAAGGAGATGAGGAGAAATCTCTTTAGTGAGAGGGTGGTGAATCGGTGGAATTCTCTGCCACAGAAGGCTGTGGAGGCCAAGTCAGTGGATCTTTTTAAGGCAGAGATAGATAGATTCTTGATTAGTACTGGTGTCAGAGGTTGTGGGGTGAAGGCAGGAGAATGGGGTTAGGAGGGAGACAGATCGGCCGTGATTGAATGGTTGCGTAGACTTGATGGGCCGAGTGGCCTAACTCTACTACTATTCCTTATGACCTCCGGTCAACCATCGCCAAAGCATCATTTGAGTCAGCCCAATGCATATTTTCAAGATGCCATTTGTGTAGTCATTTGCTTGTTCTTCCCTCCATAGACATACTTGTAGGCCTCAGCAGCAGAGTGCATGTGTCACTTGCACTCAAGAGGATCGTTTGATTTATAGCCTTATTAATTTTTCCTAGACAATGAATGCATTGATACCCTACTTTGAAAAGTCAAAAACTTCCCAAAATTAGATAGAGCTGTTAAGGATAGCGGAGTCAGGGGGTATGGGGAGAAGGCAGGAACGGGGTACTGATTGAGAATGATCAGCCATGATCACATTGAATGGCGGTGCTGGCTCGAAGGGCCGAATGGCCTCCTCCTGCACCTATTGTCTATTACCTGCTGCCAACAGTCCACATGTGCATTTGTTGGTTGGTATTTGGGTTGTATTTTAAAAATCTATTTTAACAGTAGGTGAGACAACCTTTTCACCCAGAGGGTTGTGTATTTGTGGAATTCTCTGCCACAGAAGGCAGCGGAGGCCAATTCACTGGATGAATTTAAAAGAGAGTTAGATAGAGCTCTAGGGGCTAGTGGTATCGAGGGATATGGGGAGAAGGCAGGCACAGGTTACTGATTGTGGATGATCAGCCATGATCACAATGAATGGCGGTGCTGGCTCAAAGGGCCAAATGGCCTCCTCCTGCACCTATTTTTTATACGTGGAACATAATTGTCAACGTCTAACTGCCCACTTCTTCCACAACCCTCGGGGTTTGGCATCAATGAAAAGCAAGACTGGGATGAGATATACAAGAGGCAACTGGTTTTATATCAATGTTCACCATTAAAAATGACCCCACAATCTTTTAAGACTTGACAATATAAATATTTGACCAGAAGAGTTTGCTTTATATTACTAAGTCATCATCCAAGATTCTGATTGTTGTTGATTGTTGCAAACATTTGACCAGAAGAGTTTGCTTTATATTACTAGGAAAATAACTGCAGATGCTGGTTCAAATTGAAGGGAGACACAAAATGCGGGAGTAACTCAGCGGGTCAGGCAGCATCTCGGGAGAGAAGGAATGGGTGATGTAATAGATCGAGACCCTTCTTCAGTTAGAAGGATGAGAGGAGATCTTATCGAAACGTATAAGATTATTAAGGGGTTGGACACGTTAGA
This sequence comes from Rhinoraja longicauda, assembly GCF_053455715.1. Taxonomy (NCBI): domain Eukaryota; kingdom Metazoa; phylum Chordata; class Chondrichthyes; order Rajiformes; family Arhynchobatidae; genus Rhinoraja; species Rhinoraja longicauda. The sequence continues at coordinate 88,516,497 of NC_135956.1, forward strand.
GGCAGGAAACATGTTCCCAATGTTGGGGGAGTCCAGAACAAGGGGCCACAGTTTAACAATAAGGGGTAGGCCATTTAGAACTGAGATGAGGAAAAACTTTTTCAGTCAGAGTTGTGAATCTGTGGAATTCTCTGCCTCAGAAGGCAGTGGAGGCCAATTCTCTGAATGCATTCAAGAGAGAGTTAGATAGAGCTCTTAATGATAGTGGAGTCAGGGGGTATGGGGAGAAGGCAGGAACGGGGTACTGATTGAGAATGATCAGCCATGATCACATTGAATGGCAGTGCTGGCTTGAAGGGCCGAATGGCCTCCTCCTGCACCTATTGTCTATTGTCCACCCATTCCTATTCTCTCCTGAGATGCTGCCTGACCCGCTGAGTTACTCCAGCATTTTGTGTCTGCCTTTGCTTTATATTACTAAGTCATCATCCAGGATGCTGATTGCTGTCGATTCCTTGCTCTCAGTTAAGGCTCTGGGCTGGTGAATAAATACACTGAATTTCACGCCCTGATTGTCCGCCGCTCGAATGAAGCCGCTGTTTGCCGTCATTGTGATTGCCTTTAAAGCGTCTCCAGTTCCGAAGATTGCAATGGAGCGGCTGTTGATTTTTGCGCTGGCTTTCAACCTGGAGGCTCGGACGGACGGGCGATCGGGGACAACCTTGATCCGCTGCAGCAGCTTCTGTGCCCGGGCCTTTTCTCCGGGGCCGCCTAACGTTTCCAAAATCGCCTGAAAGTCTTTCACCGCCGACTCGCAGGCGAACAGCTCCTTGCCCTCCACAAAGGCTTGCACTTTGGGCAGCACGCTCTCCTCCCTCTCCCGCGAAGCCTGCTCCGTCAGCACTCTCTCCTTGAAGACGAAGTGACAGCCCCCGTGGCTGACCGCCGAGACGAAGGCAATCAGGGTGGTGATGTCCAAATTGACGCGGTTGCAGAAGTCCGCCTTGACTTCAGTGGGGAAGGCGACGCTGGCCACGACGGTGGTCCGGTCTACTTTGTTCGCCCGCAAAGGCTCCTCGGGGTCTTCCGAAGAATCACTCGCGTGGTCCGCCTCCCCCATGACATCGATCGCTGAATTCACGGCAACTATATCTCCCCGCACCGACAGCCCCATCTTCTTCAGTCTCTCCGCCATTGGGCTGGAGATGCCGTTGTAGAATGCAAACACAACGTGCGGATTGCTGTACTGCACCAGTTGCTGCTGGCTGGCCTCCAGGTAATCCTCCGCTTGCTCGACAATACTTTTGTCGCCGTACTGGCCCCTCCCCACCCACACACTGTGCAAGGCCTCAGCCTTCCGGCCGATAGCCTTGACCCAGGTCAGGCCGCCGTTTGCCACGACGTCCACCACCAGTGACTGCTTTCCCCTGGAAGGCTCCTGGTAGTTGAAAACGTGCAAGACGCTGACCACATCCTCCAGGCTCTCGGCGGACTCGATGACCGCCCTCAGGTGGGTGAGGTTGGTGCTCTGCAGGTGCGATCCCCTCACTGAAACCTTGCCCGTTTCCACTTTGCGCAAGAACTTTAGCTCGGCCTTCAGCTTGCCGCAGAGCTTGGGCCCGCCTTGCAGCCCACCAGCGCGCGACTGGGATAGTGCCTCCGCCCTTTCCAGCAGTTCCCGAGCTTCCGCGATCCTCTCCGACAGAATCTTCTGCAGGGACATGGCATCGCTATAACAACAACAACAAAAAAACATTTTGGTTGGGTATTGTCACGGGAGGAAGACATCCATTTTATTCAGATGGGCAACAGATGGAAACACAGTCACAAACAAGTGAATTGAGGACTGAAGAAAGGGTCTCAACCCGTCACTCGTCCAGAGATGCTGCCTGTCCCGCTGAGTTACTCCAGCATTTTGCGTCCGTCTTCGGCGCAGTGAGGTTAAAAAAAAAGAGGAAAAGAGCCGAGCGCTTTCGCAAGGAGTACAAACGGGGGTCAAAAAATGGGGAAATTTACACACAAAATTACCAGTTTCAAATCTCTTTTAGAAACATAGAAAATAGGTGCAGGAGTAGGCCATTCGGCCCTTCGAGCCTGCACCGCCATTCAATATGATCATGGCTGATCATCCAACTCAGTAACCTGCACCTGCTTTCTCTCCATACCCACTGATACCTTTAGCCACAAGGGCCACATCTAACTCCCTCTTAAATATAGCCTAAATGCACTTTAGTGCATTACAACGTAAAAAACGGACATTACAAAATAATGTGAATATGTCACTGAATACTAATAACATTTTGAAGTAAATTCGCACATTAATTGATAATCAATAGACAATAGGTGCAGGAGTAGGCCATTCAGCCCTTCAAGCCAGCACCGCCATTCAATGTGATCATGGCTGATCATTCTCAATCAGTACCCCGGTCCTGCCTTCTCCCCATACCCCCTGACTCCGCTATCATTAAGAGCTCTAACTCTCTCCCGAATGCATTCAGAGAACTGGCCTCAACTGCCTTCTGAGGCAGAGAATTCCACAGGTTTACAACTCTCTGACTGAAAAAGTTTTTCCTCATAGAAACATAGAAAATAGGTGCAGGAGTAGGCCATTCGGCCCTTCGAACCTGCACCGCCATTCATCTCCGTTCTAAATGGCCTACCCCCATTCTTAAACTGTGGCCCCTTGTTCTGGACTCCCCCAACATTGGGAACATGTTTCCTGCCTCTAACGTGTCCAACCCCTTAATAATCTTATACGTTTCGATAAGATCCCCTCTCAAGCCTAGTCGCTCCAGTCTTTCAACATATGATAGTCCCGCCATTCCGGGAATTAACCTAGTAAACCTACGCTGCACGCCCTCAATAGCAAGAATATCCTTCCTCAAATTTGGAGACTAAAACTGTACACAGTACTCCAGGTGCGGTCTCACTAGGGCCCTGTACAACTGCAGAAGGGCCTCTTTGCTCCTATACTCAACTCCTCTAGTTATGAAGGCCAACATTCCATTGACTTTCTTCACTGCCTGCTGTACCTGCATGCTTCCTTTCAGTGACTGATGCACTAGGACACCCAGATCACGTTGTACGTCCCATTTTCCTAACTTGACACCATTCAGATAATAATCTGCCTTCCTATTCTTACCACCAAAGTGGATAACCTCACAGCCCAAAAAGGTGGTAATTGGCTTTTCTGCTGCGTTTTACATTTTAACCCTGTCTTAATTAATTTAGTTATATAATCTTGCACTTCAATTTAATATTTGCTCATGACAGTTCCACCACTGATTTTCTGGCACTCTTGGTTCCAGAGCTTTGCTGGTTTATCCAGCGGGCCAAGGAAGTCGCTCGGCGATGGGGATAGATGTGCTGGCTCCAGCTGGGCTGGAGTTCCAGAGCCCCAACCGCAAGTTGCCAACTCAACCCACCGATCGGCCATGGAAGTCCCGATAAGGTTGAGATTGGCTGCGTTGCCCAGCCTAGGTGCCACATTTTCGGGGAGACTTCTAGGGCGCGGGGGGGTTTCTCGCGGAACCCCTAGCGACCTCTAACAGAACCCTAGTGTTCATTACAAGTCTATATTCACAAAATGCTGGAGTAACTCAGCAGGTCAGGCAGCATCTCAGGAGAGAAGGAATGGGTGACGTTTCGCGTCGAGACCCTTCTTTAGAATGACGAAGGGTCTTGACCCGAAACGTCACCCATTCCTTCTCTCCTGAGATGCTGCCTGACCTGCTGAGTTACTCCAGCATTTTGTGAATAAACACCTTCGATTTGTACCAGCATCTGCAGTTATTTTCTTATATTACAAGTCTATACATCGTTTATATTTTTTTTCGATCCGATTTCTTCGTTTATTTGGCAAAGTGAAAAACGCAGAAACCATTCAAAAAGCGGGAAAATAGATTTTTAAACCTCGGAAAACAGGAAAATTCACATGCCCGTCGGTGTAAACCAGCGTCTGCAGTTCCTTCCTGCACATGAATTAAGGACCCTGGACATTAAGCTCCTGGCAGATCGATAGTCAATGCTGTTATTCGTGACTCAATTGAAAGGTCTATTCCCAATACCAATTGTCTATTCCAAGGTCTATTCCCGGTATTATTCCAAATATTAGGCTGACACTTCGTGCAGTGCAGTGGTGAAGGAGCGCGCCACAAAAAATTAAAACCAAAGATGGCAAAAGGTCACATGCTGCTGGAGTTTTGAACCAAGGGTGGTACAACAAGTCCTGATCAACATTGTGGCTCAACAATAGACAATAGGTGCAGGAGGAGGCCATTCGGCCCTTCGAGCCAGCACCACCATTCAATGTGATCATGGCTGATCATTCTCAATCAGTACCCCGTTCCTGCCTTCTCCCCATACCCCCTGACTCCGCTATCCTTAAGAGCTCTATCTAGCTTCTCTCTTGAAAGCATCCAGAGAATTGGCCTCCACTGCCTTCTGAGGCAGAGAATTCCACAGATTCACAACTCTCCGACTGAAAAAGTTTTTCCTCATCTCCGTTCTAAATGGCCTACCCCTTATTCTTAAACTGTGGCCCCTTGTTCTGGACTCCCCCAACATTGGGAACATGTTTCCTGCCTCTTTCATGTTTCCTGCCTCTAACGTGTCCAACCCCTACTGCGGCATGGTAGCGCAGCGGTAGAGTTGTTGCTTTACAGCGAATGCAGCGCCGGAGACTCAGGTTCGATCCTGACTACGGGTGCTGCACTGTAAGGAGTTTGTACGTTCTCCCCGTGACCTGCGTGGGTTTTCTCCGAGATCTTCGGTTTCCTCCCACACTCCAAAGACTGAAAAAGTTTTTCCTCGTCTCCGTTCTAAATGGCCTACCCCTTATTCTTAAACTGTGGCCCCTGGTTCTGGACTCCACCAACATTGGGAACATGTTTCCTGCCTCTAACGTGTCCAACCCCTTAATAATCTTATACGTTTCGATAAGATCTCCTCTCATCCTTCTAAATTCCAGTATATACAAGCCTAGTCGCTCTGGTCTTTCAAGCAGCAGCTCCAGCAGCATGATGATACAATCTCCAAAGTTCTTCATTTAACTTAAAAGTCATTTGGGACATCCTGTGGTCATCGATGGCACTGCGTAGCAGATGCCGTGTGAACATATATAGGAACTGCAGATGCTGGAAACTTGAGTGAAACATAGTGTTGGAGTAACTCAGCGGGGCGGGCAGCATCTGTGGAGGGAATGGTGGAAGAGCAGTGGGAATCAGTTCAGTTCAGTTTAGTTTTTGTCACGTGTACTGAGGAACAGTGGGAAAGCTTTTGTTGCGTACTATCCAGTCAGCGGAAAGACAATACAATGATTACACACTCACACACTATCCCCCCCCCCACACACACACCCCCCCCCCACACACACTCCCCCCCACACACACACCCCCCACACACACTCCCCCCCCACACAGACACACCCCACACCAATCCCCCCCCACCACACCCCACACACTCCCCCCCACCATACACTCCCCCCCCACACACATACTATCCCCCCCAAACACACTCCCCCCCACACACACTCCTCCTCACACTCCCCCCCCACCCCCCACACACACCCCCCACACACTCCCCCCCCCACACACACACACCCCACACACACACACCCCCCACACACTCCCCCCCCACACACACACACTCCCCCCCCACACACCCCCCCCCCACACACACTCCCCCCCACACACACTCCCCCCCACACACACTCCCCCCCCACACACTACCCCCCCCACACACTCCCCCCACACACTCACTGCCCCCCCACACACTCCCCCCCCACCCACACACACTCCCCCCCCACACACACTATCCCCCCCACACACACACTCCCTCCCCACACACTCCCCCCCCACACACACTCCCTCCCCACACACACTCCCCCCCCCCACACACACACTCCCTCCCCACACACACTCCCCCCCCACACACTCCATCCCCACACACCCCCCCCACACACACTCCCCCCCCACACACACCCCCCCCCACACACACACCATCCCCACACTCCCCCCCCACACACACTCCCTCCCCACACACACTCCCCCCCACCACACTCCCCCCCCCACACACACTCCCTCCCCACACACACTCCCTCCCCACACACACTCCCCCCCCCACACACTCCCCCCCCACACACTCCCCCCCCCACACACACTCCCCCCCCCACACACACTCCCCCCCCACACACACTCCCCCCCCACACACACTCCCCCCCACACACACTCCCCCCCACACACACACACTCCCCCCCCACACACACTCCCCCCCCACACACACTCCCCCCCCCACACACATCCCCCCCCCACACACACTCCCCCCACACACACACACTCCCCCCCCCACACACACTCCCCCCCCACACACTCCCCCCCCCACACACTCCCCCCCCACACACACTCCCTCCCCACACACACTCCCCCCCACACACACTCCCCCCCACACACACTCCCTCCCCACACACACACTCCCTCCCCACACACACTCCCCCCCCCACACACACACTCCCTCCCCACACACACTCCCTCCCCACACACACACTCCCTCCCCACACACTCCCTCCCCACACACTCCCCCTCCCCACACACACTCCCTCCCACACACACTCCCTCCCACACACACACTCCCTCCCCACACACTCCCTCCCCACACACTCCCCTCCCACACACACTCCCTCCCCACACACACTCCCCCCCCACACACACACTCCCCCCCCACACACACTCCCCCCCCCCACACACTCCCCCCCCCACACACACTCCCCCCCCACACCCACACTCCCTCCCCACACTCCCCCCCCACACACTCCATCCCCACACACACTCCCCCCCCACACACACTCCCCCCCCACACACACCCCCCCACACACACACTCCCCCCCACACACACACTCCATCCCCACACACACTCCCCCCCCCACACACACTCCCTCCCCACACACACTCCCCCCCACACACACTCCCCCCCCCCACACACACACTCCCTCCCCACACACACTCCCTCCCACACACACACTCCCTCCCCACACACACTCCCTCCCCACACACACTCCCCCCCCACACACACTCCCTCCCCACACACACTCCCCCCCACACACACACTCCCCCCCCCACACACACACTCCCCCCCCCACACACACACACTCCCCCCCACACACACTCCCCCCCCCCACACACACTCCCCCCCCCCCACACACACTCCCCCCCCCCACACACACACACACTCCCCCCCACACACACACTCCCCCCCCCCCACACACACTCCCCCCCCCACACCCCCCCCCCCACACACACTCCCCCCCACACACACACTCCCCCCCCCCACACACTCCCCCCCCCACACACTCTCCCCCCCCCACACACACTCCCCCCCACACACACTCCCCCCCCCCACACACACTCCCCCCCCCACACACACTCCCCCCCCACACACTCCCCCCCCCACACACACTCCCCCCCCCACACACACTCCCCCCCCCACACACACTCCCCCCCCACACACACTCCCCCCCCCACACACACTCCCCCCCCCACACACACTCCCCCCCACACACACTCCCCCCCCACACACACTCCCCCCCCCACACTCTCCCCCCCCCACACACTCCCCCCCCCCACACACACTCCCCCCCCCCACACACACTCCCCCCCCACACACACTCCCCCCCCCACACACACTCCCCCCCACACACACTCCCCCCCCCCCACACACACTCCCCCCCCCCCACACACACACTCCCCCCCACACACACTCCCCCCCCCACACACACTCCCCCCCCCACACTCTCCCCCCCCCCACACACACTCCCCCCCCACACACACTCCCCCCCCACACACACTCCCCCCCCCCACACACACTCCCCCCCACACACACTCCCCCCCCCACACTCTCCCCCCCCCACACACACTCCCCCCCCCACACACACTCCCCCCCCCCACACACACTCCCCCCCCCCCACACACACTCCCCCCCCACACACACTCCCCCCCACACACTCTCCCCCCCCCCCACACACACTCCCCCCCCACACACACTCCCCCCCCACACACTCTCCCCCCCCCCACACACTCTCCCCCCCCCACTCTCCCCCCCCCCACACACTCTCCCCCCCCCCCCCCACTCTCCCCCCCCCCCACACACACTCCCCCCCCCCACACACACTCCCCCCCCCCACACACACTCCCCCCCCACACACTCTCCCCCCCCCCACTCTCCCCCCCCCCCCACACACACTCCCCCCCCACACACTCTCCCCCCCCCCACTCTCCCCCCCCACACACTCTCCCCCCCCCCCACTCTCCCCCCACACACTCTCCCCCCCCCACTCTCCCCCCCCCCCCCCACACACACTCCCCCCCACACACACTCCCCCCCCACACACACTCCCCCCCACACACACTCCCCCCCCACACACACTCCCCCCCCACCCACTCTCCCCCCCCCCCCACACACACTCCCCCCCCCACACACACTCCCCCCCCACAACACTCTCCCCCCCCCCACTCTCCCCCCCCCCCCCCCACACACTCTCCCCCCCCCACACACACACACACCGTCCTTGCGACCGTCCCGTTGCTGCGAGCAGCCAGGCCCCAGTCACTGTATCTCTTTCTATTTCTCTCTCTCTCTCTCTCTCTCTCTCTGTGCCCCCTGTGTTACCCGGTGGTGCGGCGGCCTGCAGTTCCCTCCCTCCCGCCTGGCGCGGCCTTGCTGCCGGAATCAGGTCAGTGAAGCACCGCGCCACGTCCCGTCCGCTCCGCACACGGCCGCCATGTTGGTGAGGGCAGCGAGTGACTGGTGCTGAGGGGGGCGGCCGCCATGTTGGTGAGGGCAGCGAGTGACTGATGGTGAGGGGGGGCGGCCGCCATGTTGGTGAGGGCAGCGAGTGACTGGTGGTGAGGGGGGGGGGGCGGCCGCCATGTTGGTGAGGGCAGCGAGTGACTGGTGGTGAGGGGGGGCGGCCGCCATGTTGGTGAGGGCAGCGAGTGACTGGTGGTGAGGGGGCAGCCACCATTTCATGTTAGGCTTGTCATGATGTTGAAAGGGCAATGAGCAAAGGGATTTAGTGGCATGGGTACAAAGTGGGCTCAATAACCGTAGTGCTGTTGTATTGTCTCTCGGATTGTGTGTGTACGGTAGTCTATCGCTATCTCTATATCTCCCCCCATCTGGCTTCATCTGTCCATCAGGTTCTTACCAGGATCCATCACAAATAAATAAATAAAGGCTGCTTGGTGGATTGGAAGGGTTGTCAGAATAAAGAAATAATGATATGAAAATATCCAGATGACAAAGGGTCCATTGTCCTCATCTCCAAATGACCACAGCAGTCAAATCTCTACTAATTAATAATCAATAGCACATCCAAGGCATGAAAATCTAATGTGAATAGTCTTAGGAACCATATATTAGCTTATTCTCCAAATCATAAATATATCTCAAACATTCATCCATGATTTGCCACTATTTTGTGGGGAAAAATAAAATCTAGATCAGTTTGGAATTTGTGTGTGCTTATATTTATTGCTCTGCTCATTGATTGATAAAATACATCTATTGATGGTCCTGAACACATCATCAGTGATGCAACCTGGGGTCATTGTGTGTTTCGGGTCTTTCAACATCAGACACCCTCGCCTGGGCAACACCCAGCCGTGGTTGATCAGACCACGACTTGTGTTCAGGTGGCATTCCCTCCCCCCCTGATCCAGAGCCATCTCCAGGCTTTCTCCACTGCCTCTGTGGAGAACCTGCTTACGGCAGTCTATGACCAGCTCTTCGAACTTGGGTCTTCTTCCACTCGTGGGCCTCCTCTAGACGGTCCTCCCACAGCACTGTTAGTTCCAACAAGGGTGATGTAACGTTTAACAAGAAATGGTCCTCCAAAACCCTAAAAGCTCATATCAAATCATTTCTCCCCATGAATAGTAAATGAATAGAAAATGGAAACCAGAAGAGTAATACGACTTTGATTGATTTTTTTATTGAACACATGTAGACAAGAAAGCACAGGGGATAATTCATTTCACAGAATGGTTGTCATCAGTTACAAACATCCTGGGTAATACGTAGGTATCACAAAATGCTGGAGTAACTCAGCGGAATACGTAAATCAGTGCTCCCTTGCCCCCAAATTTCATGTGGGAAAAAAAAAAAATCCTGCAAAAATATGAATCAAATAAAGAAATACACTCCCAAAACTGATGTTGCAGCAAAATATAACTGCAAGCAATTTAAGGATAGGCGATAATTAGATCCCTCCACATCTTACATTTCATTTTAGAAACCTCAAATTCTTACAAGTCCAAGCAATCAGTTCTAAACATCGTTTATTTAAAAAGCTTACACGTGAACCAAAATCCCATAACCATGATTTTCCATTTCCTTATATAGGCCATTCTTAAACACGGCATAATTACTTTATACAAAATAATCAAATAATCCAATGTTCGGTTATCAGGTCAAGTTTATGTTTCACTAGACCAAGTGGACCTGTTGGACCCAAACCTCTCCTGCATTGGTGCAGCACCCTCTCCTCCCCCTCCCCCTCCCTCCCTCCCCCCGTCCCCTCCACCCCCACTCCATCCCCCTTATCCTCCCTTCTCCACCTCCCTCCCTCGGAGATAGATTTAAACTTTAAAATGTGAATAATTAAAAAACTATAACACCGATTTCAATGAAACTTCTTCCATTCGCACCAAAGGGACGACGGTGATTAAGGTGGACCTAAAATTGTCGCGCTATCATGTACCGTTTTGGCTGTAGTTCAGGAACAAACAAACAAAGTACTGATTGTGAATGATCACCAATGATCACATTGAATGGCGATGCTGGCTCGAAGGGCCGAATGGCCTGCTCCTGCACCCATTGTATACAATCTCTCAAGCTGCAAGGTGCAACCTTTCCACTATGATTGGCATTCCTGTTCAGCTCAACTATTCATCCAACGTGTTTCAAGGAATCGTGACGCGGGGACTTCTACTCAAAAGCCTTTGCATTTAAAAATGAAATAGCAAGTTAATTTGATTAACATTTTTTTAAAGGTAATTTATGGATGATATTCCCATTATCCTTGGTGATTCCTTCATGGGTGTGGAGGATTCCAGATGATTTAATTGTGTAAACATCTGCCTTGCTAGTGAATAGGACAATAGACGTGCAGCAAGGCATATTCATCCAAACATGTTTGGAAGGAAGCGTTTCAAGAAGTACATTACAAACGGCTCTATTTCTCTACAACTTTTAAAATCACAGGAAAATTTGCACCATAAATTGCTGAAAATGTACAGGGATATCAACACAGAAATGTCACTGGTGCCTTTGCAGTTTTTTTTCAGAGGGCGAGGGCTGTCCAAAGGTTCAACTCCTTAACCATTGGAAGGAAAGGACAAAGTCACGGCAAATAGTAAAGGTGGTGGATTTATTTGCTTTAAGTATTCATTACGGAAACAAAAATAGACCATCGCTTGAAACGAAGAGAGTTAAACAGCACATGGTAGTCCAGTTATTGTTAGGAATTGTCACATCAATCATTCAGACATTAACAGTGAATCAGTGGCAACGTGAAAACCACAGAGTATCTCCAGATGTCTCATTCATCACGATCAATAATAATGAGGCTGCTTTCAAAAAACGACAAGAACTGCTAGATAATAAAAGGGCAAGGTAAAATTCAAAAACTTTAAATGCTGCATGATTATATAATTTGCCTCGTCAGAATAATCAGTCCCTGTATGTTAGTCTGCTAGTATAAATTTACACAAAGGCACACACCCCTTATGTTGGGCAGCCTTTGATACAGCCAGTCCAAAAAAACACATTTCATTTCCATAAATGTGAAACCTATCACATTATCTTGCAAATTACTCAATCATTGTAACCCAGATTTCTTTCAGCTGCTTGTAGGCTTCCAATGTTCAAATGAATTTTGCAATGCAGTAATGTGTAAGGCAGACCTTTTGGTATTAATGTGCATCGGGTGGTCTCGAAGTAAATACACATTTTCCCCCATGAAGGTCCCACAACATTTCATAACGGCAACGTATCCAATCATGGTTAGTGATGGGTTTTTGATTAAATAACTTGGTTTATCTTTTTGAATCATAGTTGAGTAGTGTAACATAAACAACCCGAGTCAAACAAAAATATGTTAAATGATTGAATTTGATACTAGATTTAAGCCTGAAGTTAAAAATAAGATTCAAAACCTAAATAAGCAAGTTTAACGCAGAAGAAATTGACCATAAGAAACTGGAGAAACCACAAATCTATTTGTTTTCACTCGGGACATCTAATATTCAGTTTCAGATCAGGATCAGAAGTCATTGTCCTTCAAATGGGAATTATCAGCTCCAAAATCCAGTGGTGGGATTAATTTGCGATTATAGTGCAAATTCAGCAATTCCATGGCTTGTAATTCAGTCCACTGGACATTTTTATGGGGCAAGATTGCAATTGTTTTATTTTTTTTGTGTGGCCAATGGTGAACTTTTCAGCAGTTTACGATGAACCCAGTACTCAAAGTACATCCCTTCAACACGACTTGCTGCATTGTTTTGTGGATCAACAATAACAAGAGATATTAATGTGTATCCACACTGGAGTGATTTCTCTGAAAATGTCTACTATTGTTTTAATAAGTGACCCATGTTCTAATTAACCGGCTTGACTCATAAGGCTTTACCTACGTTTTTGAATTTTTGCAGCTCAGCTCGAAGTTCCCAGTATGATATATATATCCTAAATAACCTACCATTTTTCCTAGGGTCAGTATTGCCTTTGTTTGCACAGTGCGTTTCATGGTTAAAGATATATCTCAAACCACTTTCAATGCCCAATTCTTTTGCAATTGGATTTGCAGCAGCTTGGCTAAGCATTGTCCTTTCCAAATCAAGTCTTTCTTGCCTTGGACTAAAGTAACTGCAGAAAAGATGTTGCCTATTGACCAAGGAGTTTTCATATGTTTTTATGAGGGCTCTGGCTTGAGTTTCCCACAGGCCTTCCTTCTCCATCAGATCCTGATACAGAGCCCCTGCTACACCTGAACATTGCAGGGTATGCTTTTTCTCCTCGAATACTTTACGTTCTTGTTCCAGTTGCCGGCGTTGTTCAACTAGGTGGTGACTCTGTGCTGAAAGCGCGTCGTGATAACTTTGGACTTTGCTTTTGAGCTTTTCCTGCTCCAGCTCACACCGTGCGAGCGATCGGCGATTCTGAATAATTTCATCACCGTATTTCAGTTTCAGATTTTTCTTTGTAACGTCTATCGTATTCTTACATGCAGCTCTTTCTTGTTCAATTTCTTTTTGTGATTCCCTGGACCAGATCCATCCTTAAAAACAAGATGAAGGCAGCTTTTATTCAAGGTTTATAAAATAAAAGGAAATCTTTTCAATTAAAATATATTCATCTCATTCAAGAGGTTAAATATAACTTTTAAAGTTGTTACTTAACAACGTACAATAAACGTAGTGGGGTTATGAATTGAAGGAAGTTGAAATTTTGTTTTTAAAAAGGCCACTGGCCCAAGAGTCCAAAAGTTAAATCCTACATAGTAAAGTTGTTTTTTTAAATGCTGCATCAAAACACATCCATATGGTTTTACAACATGAAAGAAATGGTACACCCAGAAATGGGCAGCACGCCGAGAGGCCTGGTTTCGATCCTGACTGCGGATGCTTGTCTACACAGAGTTTGTACGTTCTCCCCTTGAACTGCGGGGGTTTTCTCCGAGATCTTTGGTTTCCTCCCACACTCCAAAGACATACAGGTTTGTAGTTTAGCAACACATGATCCCCTGAAATATTCACCAACTCCCAACGGGATCCCAACAGTAGTCACATCCTCCCATCTCCACCCCTTTCCGCCTTCCGCAGAGATCATTTCCTCCGCAACTCCCTGGTTAACTGATCCCAAACCACCCCCGCCCCAGGTACCTTTCCCTTCAACTGCAGAAGATGCAACACCTGTCCCTATACCTCTTCCCTCGACTCTGTCCAGAGACCCCAACAGTCCTTTCAGGTATGTTGGCATTCATAGCGAGGGGATTTGAGTATAGGAGCAGGGAGGTTCTGCTGCAGTTGTACAGGGCATTGGTGAGACCACACCTGGAGTATTGCGTACAGTTTTGGTCTCCTAATCTGAGGAAAGACATTCTTGCCATAGAGGGAGTACAGAGAAGGTTCACCAGATTGATTCCTGGGATGGCAAGACTTTCATATGAAGAAAGACTGGATAGACTCGGCTTGTACTCGCTGGAATTTAGAGGATTGAGGGGGGATCTTATAGAAACTTACAAAATTCTTAAGGGGTTGGACAGGCTAGATGCAGGAAGACTGTTCCCAATGTTGGGGAAGTCCAGAACAAGGGGTCACAGTTTAAGGATAAGGGGGAAGTCTTTTAGGACCGAGATGAGAAAGTTTTTTTTCCACACAGAGAGTGGTGAATCTGTGTAATTCTCTGCCAGAGGGTAGTTGAGGCCAGCTAAAGGGATCAGGAGGTATGGTTTGTGTTGTCATTTGTGAGCGGAGCACCAAGGCACATTCCTTGTATATGCACATACTTGGCCAATAAACTTATTCATTCATTCATACAATTTCTCAAGCTGCAAGGTGCAACCTTCATTCATTCCTTCTCTCCAGAGATGCTGCTTGTCCCGCTGAGATACTCCAGGATTTTGCGTCTATCTTAGGTTTGTAGGCTAATTGGCTTGGTACAAATGTAAAGATTGCCCTAGTGTGTGTAGGATAGTGTTAATATGCGGGGATCGCTGGTCGGCGCGGACTCGGTGGGCCGAAGGGCCTGTCTCTGCACTGTATCTCTAAACTAAACCCAGCATGAATGGAAATTCACAACACTTACGGAATGCAGCAAGTCCCAGCAAAGGAACCAGTAGAACGTAATTCCATCTGCTTCCACCACCTTCGCCATCCCTGTGATTGGGCAAGATATTCCAATTCTGCCCTGGTTCATTTAGATTGTTCATGGAGTTGCAGACTGCGGTATCTGAATTCCAGAGCAGGGAAAAAAAAAAAAATTGCAAATGTTTCTCCAGAAATCACCACCAGATAGAAATGCGATGGCTTATATTAAAATATCTTCACAGTGTTGTAAAAGGATATTTAAAATAAAACTTTTACAGCATTCCATGTGACTCCCTCATCAGTGATATGCTTCACTTTTAGACTTAAGACTTCACAGATACAACGTGGGAACCAACCAGTGATTACCCCGTACACTAGCACTATTCTACACACTAGCGACAGTTTACAGAAGCCAATTAACCTACAAACCTGTACATTTTTGGAGTGTGGGAGGAAACCAGTGCATCAAATTTAACATGTTTACAAGTTCCATTTTAAAGAAGCCAATGGACTAATTGCTTTTAATATTGCCTGTCTTGGTCAAAAATAAACATCATATTGTCAACATTAACGTGCCCTCTAGAGGGTTTTTTGTTTTTGTAGTATATTGAATTGAGTTGAATAAATTTTATTAGCCAAGTATGTACACATACAAGGAATTTGCCTTGGTGCTTTGCTCGCAAGTAACAACACGATGTACAGTAGACAATTAAAAATAAAACATTATAATTTAAACATGTGAAGAATTAAATAAAGTACCAGAGCAAAAGGAGGCTGTAGACTTTTGGCTGTTGAGTACAGCTACTGCTCGAGGACAAAAGCTGTTTCTATGTTTGGCTTTGACATTCCGGAGTCGCCTTCCAGAGGGAAGTGCTTCAAAGAGTTTGAGGCCAGGGTGAGAGGGGTCAGAGATGATCTTGCCCGCTCGCTTCCTGGCCCTTGCAGTGTACAGTTCGTCAATGGGGGGAAGGTTGCAGCCAACAACCTTCTCGGCTGTGCGAACGATCCGTTGCAACCTCCAGATGTCGTGCTTGGTGGCTGAGCCAAACCAGACCATGATGGAGAAGGTGAGGACGGACTCAATGATAGCAGTATAGAATTGGACCATCATTGCCTGTGGCAGATTGTGTTTCCTCAGCTGCCACAGGAATTACATCCTCTGTTAGGCCTCTTTGACTGTGGAGTCGATGGTGGCCACCCATTTGAGGTCCTCAGAGACGATGGTTCCAAGGAATTTAAATGACTCCACAGATGTGACTGTGGTGTTGTTGATGGTGAGTGGGGGGAGGGTAGGGAGAGCTCTCCTAAAGTCTATAATCAATTCCACCGTCTTAAGAGCATTGAGCTCCAGGTTGTTGCGATGGCACCAGGACGCCAGCTGTGTCACTTCCTGTCTGTAGGCAGATTCCTCCCCATCCTGGATCAGTCCAATCAGGGTTGTGTCGTCCGCAAACTTGAGAAGCTTAACAGAGAAGTCTGTGGAGGTGCAGTCGTTGGTGTAGAGAGAGTAAGGGAAAGGGGAGAGTACACAGCCTTGCGGTGCTCCTAGGTCGTGGACAAAGGCCCAGTCTTTGCAGACTGCAGTCAGGCTGCAAGTGGGTGTGAAGTGGTGATTGGGGAGGAGTGGGTGGGGAAGGGTCCAGTCTTTGCAGACTGCAGTCAGGCTGTAAGTAGGTGTGAAGTGATGATTGGGGAGGAGTGGGTGGGGAAGGGAGGGGGTTATGTTTCTGTCTATCGAACCTGCAGTAGAACTCGTTCAGGTCGTTGGTCAGCTGACGATTGTCCAAGGAGCATAAGAAAATAACTGCAGATGCTGGTACAAATGGAAGGTATTTATTCACAAAATGCTGGAGTAACTCAGCAGGTCAGGCAGCATCTCAGGAGAGAAGGAATGGGTGACGTTTCGGGTCGAGACCCTTCTTCAGTCCAAGGAGCGGTGGGTTTTCCTCTTGTAGCTGGCGATTTCTTGCAAGCCATTCCACACTGGAGATGAGTCATTAGCTGAAAACATGTTCCTCAACTTCTCAGAGTACCTTTCCTTGACAGCTCCGGTTCCTCTTCTCAGCTTGTACTTGGCCTGCCTGTAGAGGTCTGCATCCCCGCTCTTGTAGGCTTCATCTTTAGATTGTTGGAGCTGTCTAAGTTCTGCTATAAACCAAGGCTTGTCATTGTTGAACCTGATGCGGGTCCCAGTGGGAATGCAACTGTCCTCCCAAAAGCTGACATAGGACGTCACAATGTCTGTATATTCATCGATGCTTGTGGTTGCTTCCCTGAACACATTCCAATCAGTGCAGTCAAAGCAGGACTGTAGGTTTTCAATGCCCTCGCTTGTCCACTTTTTCCATTGTTCAGACCACAGGCTTAGCAGATTTTAGTTTCTGCCTATAGGTCGGAATAAGGTAAACTAAACAATGATCAGAGTGTCCCAGAGCCGCACGGGTAACAGAGCGATATGCGTTCTTGATTGTAGTATAACGATGATCAAGTGTTCTCTCTCCTCTCTGGTGGGGCAGGTAACGTGATGTCTGTATTTTGGAAGCTCTCGGCTGAGGTTGGCCTTGTTAATGTCCCCCAAAACAATGACCATGGAGTCCGGGAAATCACTCTACTCTCATTACCTGGGCAGCGAGTTGCGTTTGCGCCTCGCGTACGCAGGCTTGGGGGAGGGGATGTAAACTCCAGCGAGAATAAAAGGTAAATTCCCTCGGAGAATAAAAGGGTTTACAATTTATAAAAAAGATTTTAGATTAGGAGAACAGACGTTAGACAGTACCGTGATGTTTGCTGCACCAGCCCCTGTTAGTATGGAAGCATATTCCACTGCCTCTTGATTTCCCTGCTGCCTCTGCGTGGCGGTCCGCTCTGTGTAGTTGAAAGCCAGCCAGTTGCAGCGCGTTGTCCGGGGTCGACTCACACAGCCAGGTCTCGGTGAAGCACAGGGCAGCGGCTCGAGAGAAGTCCTTGTTTGTTTGGCACAGGAGTTGCAGTTCGTCCAATACACAATAGGTGCAGGAGGAGGCCATTCGGCTCTTTGAGCCAGCACCGCCATTCAATGTGATCATGGCTGATCATTCTCAATCAGTACCCCGTTCCTGCCTTCTCCCCATACCCCCTGACTCCGCTATCCTTAAGAGCTCTATCCAGCTCTCTCTTGAATGCATTCAGAGAATTGGCCTCCACTACCTTCTGAGGCAGAGAATTCCACAGATTCACAACTCTGACTGAAAACGTTTTTCCTCATCTCAGTTCTAAATGGCATACCCCTTCTTTTTAAACTGTGGCCCCCCCAACATTGGGAACTCCCCCAACATTGGGAACATGTTTCCTGCCTCTAACGTGTCCAAACCCTTAATAATCTTGATGTTTGCCGTGATGTTTGCTGCACCAGCCCCTGTTAGTATGAAAGCATATTCCACTGCCTCTTGATTTCCCTGCTGCCTCTGCGTCGCGGTCCGCTCTGTGTAGTTGAAAGCCAGCCAGTTGCAGCGCGTTGTCCGGGGTCGACTCACACAGCCAGGTCTCGGTGAAGCACAGGGCAGCGCCTCGAGATAAGTCCTTGTTAGTGTGGCACAGGAGTTGCAGTTCGTCCACTTTGTTGTTGAGAGAACGTAGATTTGCAAGGAATATACTAAGGAAACGGTGTGCGTAATCCTCGTCGCCAGAGTCGGGCGAGTGCTCCAGAGCACTTCCCACGGCTCCTCCTCCATTTCAAGACCTTGAACGCAGCCACAGCCCCGCCGACGAGTATGTCTAAATAATCCAGCGAGTGAGAGAAATCCCGAACAATGTTTGGAGGTACCGAATATCTGGTTAATGAGTACCTCTCTCATAAATGTGATATTTGTGGGATTTTCACAGATGACATAAATAATAATAATAATAATAATGAACAAACACAGGCAAAACAGCAAGGTGCAGTACACCGTGCCAGCCATCATCAACGTCACAGAATCTATATATGAAGAATTTACTTGGCATTTCACATGAACTTTCTGTATGTTCTGCCACTTTTCACGAAACTTTAAAAACACTATCCATCTTTTAACTTTTCACTTGTTTGCATACTCCACTGCCTGCTATACTACAGTTTTGGCTTCTCCATAAACCTCGTTATTCTGACTCCCATCCATCCCGCTTCATGACAAGTGTTTTGTGGACTCCCAGTTTCAATCCTCCTAAATATCTAAAATGATTCAAAACTTTGCAGACCATATCTTAACTTGTATTATACCATTCAAACAGCAGTTCAAACAAAAGAGAGAATAAGCCAAAGAGGTTTAGGGAAGACCCAGGTTGCCGAAGATATAACTGACAATGGTGGAGACATTTGGAAAGGTACAAGAAAACTCGAATTAGAACAGCACAGATTTAGAGGGTTGGTACAGATTACAGAGTCAGAAAGGGGCAAGGAAATAGAATAATTTGAAAAGAGTGAGTGTTTAACAATGAAAATGTTTAGTTTAGTTCGACACACTAGGGACAAATTACAGAAGCCAATTAATCAACAAACCTTCATGTCTTTAGAATGTTGGAGGAATTCAGAGCACTAGAGAAAAACTATGCAGTCACAGGGAGAACATTGTATAGACAGCATCCCATGTCAGGATTAAACCCGTGTCTCTAGCACTGTAAGACAGCAACTCTACTGCCACGTCACTTTTTAAATTGTGCTGTTATATCTTTCAGTTATGGGTTCCAGCATTTTCCATATTACTGAAATAATAAAAAACAGGCCATAAAAAACGGGCCTTTATCTGTGCAAATCAACTATAATTCCTCATTCTCACTTGATCTTTGAAAGTAGGGAGGGGGAAAGGGCCATTAAAGGAAAATGGGTGATTTGGGGATGGGAGATTAATTTATCGAGGACAGGAAAAGAGCAGTGACTGTGGTCGTGGGAGATGGTGGGGGATGTGTGCACACCACTGGGGGTTGAAGAGAAGAGGTAGGGGAGGGATTACTTGAAATTGGATCATTGAATGTTCATACCACGGGGTTGCCAGCTGCTCAAGCACAACACGAAGTGTGGTTCAGTTTGTGTGTGGCCTCACCCTGGCCCCAGGACTGAAAGCTCGGTGGAATGGTTAGGAACCGGGAAAGAAGGTCTTGTCAATAAAGCGCAAATATTCGGCAAACAATCGGCAGTCCACGCTTGTCCTCACCAATGCAAACCAAATGGGAATGAGTAGGAAGGAACTACAGATTCTGGTAGACACAACATGCTGGAGTAATTTAGCCAGACAAGCAGCCTCTCTGGAGAGAAGGAATGGGTGACGTTTCGGGTCGAGACCCTTCTTCAGACTGAGAGTTAGGGGAGAGGGAGACAGAGATATGGAAGGGTAAAGTGTGAAAACGACTGATGAAAAAGGATGTTAATCAAGGACAACATAGAATAAATCATTGTTAGCCGGGGAAGTTGACAATGAGGCATACAATCAATAAAATGTATGGTATTTTCAGTACTACAGTAAAATTTACAGTACTACCTGCACGAGATACCCTAGCTGTTGGTGGTTGTGCAGTAGAAAACAGAAACAGAAATGAGTGGTCCTCTTGCCCTCATCTCAACATATTTTCAACACCGCGAGTGTTGAAAACCTCCTCGGGGGTAGTTAATAAATAGCAATAGTTGTTGAATGGGAAGGAACTACAGATGTTGTCTGAAAGAAGGGTCTCGACCCGAAACGTCACCCAATCCTTCTCCCCAGAGATGCTGCCCGACCCGCTGACTTACTCCAGCATTTTGTGTCTATCTTCGGTTTAAACCAGCATCTGCAGTTCCTTTATATATATATATACACACACACACAGTCACTGACAGTCCAAAACATTGTTTGAACCAAAGATACTAGAGGAACAAGATGGACCACTCCGTTGAAATCGCCTCTACTGATCTACAACACACGATGCCTCAGAAAAGCCACCAGCATTCACAAAGACTCCTCACACCCCTGCAACAGTCTGTTCGAAATTCTACCATCGGGCAGATGCTATAAGGCCTTCTACGCCCGCACCTCCAGACTCAGGAACAGCTTCATCCCCAGGGCCATAGCTGCCATGAACCGGTCCTGCTGAGCCGGATGGTCACATCGCACAGTGAACCGGCACAGATCTACTTGCACTTTTATACTGTTTTAAATCTGTTTCTAATTTTGTTTCACTGGGTTGTATAAATTTATACTGATTAGCTAATCAATTTATTGTATGGTATGGAAGGCCCATTCCCAATCTCGCTGTACCCCGGTACAATGACAATATAGATATATTGTATTGTTTTGAAGTGTAGTACGCCATTTTAGTAAGCAAAACCTGCCTTTCGCTATGCCTCTCTCTCGCAGTGAAATCAGAGTGTTTTGGGGGAACAGTATGTGTGATGATACCGTTAAAATGCAGAGTATATCTCATCTATCAACTCACAGATTGTTGTTATTTTTCCTTTTCTTTTTAAATGTTTCTGCAGGTTTCTGCAGGTTTCTGCCTACTAAAATGGCGCCGTGACGTACCGCGGTTTGTACGGTCGAGCGGTCTATCTTGTTCCTCTAATATCTTTGGTTTGAACCATTTGATATAAATGATATTAAGCTGGCCGCAAAGAATTAATAAAGCTGGTGTGTCTCAAAATAGTGACACCTGTGCAGATGCATTATTGTTTCTGTAAATTGTTGTTGTTGTACTCACCTCGTCTACAGGAGCTGCTGCAGCAGCGACCTTTCCTTCCCAACGACCCGGGTCCCGTCCGCTGACGTTAGAGCAGCTCCGTCGCCCGGCGTCGTGACGCCACCGCGCAAAAACAGTATCGGTCAAAGATACCAGAGGAACAAGATGGACCACTCGGTCCGAAATCGCCTCCACTTGAAGTGTAATAGGACGCAAAGGGGCCATTTTAGTAAGCAAAAACCCGCCGTCCGCTACCTATGCCTCTCGCATCAGTGTTTTTTTGGGGGGGGGGGGGTACAGTATTATGTGTGATGTTACCATTAAAATGCAGTGTAAGAAAATAACTGCAGATGCTGGTGCAAATCGAAGGTATTTATTTCACAAAAATGCTGGAGTAACTCAGCGGGTCAGGCAGCATCTCAACATCCCATTCGGTCCTTCACTCCGGGCTGAGATGCTGCCTGGCCTGCTGAGTTACGCCAGCATTTTGTGAAATAAATACCTTCCATTAAAATGCAGAATCATTATAATCTCATCTTATCAATTCGCAGATTTTTGTTGTTATTTTTCTCTTTAAAAAAAAATGTTCTGCCTACTAAAATCGCGCCGTGACGTAAGACGGTGTTTAGCCTGGGTCGAGCGGTGTATCTTGTTCCTCTAGTATCTTTGGTTTGAACCATTTGATATAAATGATATTAAGCTGGCTGCAAAGAATTAGTAAAACTGATGTATCTCCAAATTGTGACACCTGTGCAGATGCATTATTGTTTCTGTAAATTGTTGTTGTTGTTGTTGTAACAGTGATACTCACCTCGTCTGCCGGAGCAACGACCGCTGACGTTGAGCGGCGGCGTCATGACGCCACCGCGCAAAAAAACAGTTTCGGTCAAAGATACTAGAGGATCAAGATGGACCACTTGAAGTGTACCAGTACGCAAAGGAGCCATTTTAGTAAGCAAAAACCCGCCGCCCGCTACCTGTGCCTCTCGCATCAGTGGGGGGTTTTTTTGGGGGGGGTATACAGTATTATGTGTGATGTTACCATTAAAATACAGTGTAAGAAAACAACTGCAGATGCTGGTACAAATCGAAGGTATTTATTTCAGAAAGATGCTGGAGTAACTCAGCAGGTCAGGCAGCATCTCAGCATCCCATTCGGTCCTTCTCTCCTGACCTGAGTTACTCCAGCATTTTGTGAAATAAATACCTTCCATTAAAACACAGAATCATTATCATCTCATCTTATCAATTCGCAGATTTTTGTTATTTTTCTTTTTTTTTATTAAAACAAAGAATGTTTCTGCAGGGTTCTGCCTACTAAAATGGCGCCGTGACGTCACTTGCGGTATTAAGGGTCGAGTGGTCTATCTGGCTCCTCTAGTCTCTTTGGGTTTTGGCCGTGGCGCCGTGCGACGTCATCGCGCAGTTTTCAAGATGGCGGCCCATTGCTTGGCGGCGGCGCGGGACATGGTGAGTCCACTCGGCTTGTCGCCGGCCAACAGGCCCGCGAGAATGTGAGAGGAGCAGAATGAGGGCCATTCGGCCCGTCTAGTCCACTCCACTCCCGCCGTTCACATTCAATCACGGCTGATCCCTCTCTCTCCCAACCCCCACCCCCCCCCCCCCATTCTCCTACTGTCTTCTCCTCCCCATGATGACCCCTGTCTGACAAGAATCTTATCCATCTCACTCTCTGCCTTTTAAAATATATCCACGCACTGACTTGTCCTCCACAGACAGGCCTTCTACGGCAAAGAATCCCCCCCCCCCCCCCCAGATTCACCACCCTCCGTCTAAAGACATTCATTCCTCCTCATCTCCTTCCTAAGAAGGAACGTCCTTTAAATCTGAGGCTGTGGTGTCTATGACCTCTAGTCCCAGAGAGAGAGGTCCCAGTTCTCTGGTCAGATTGGTGGCTCTGGTTCTGGTTGATTACTGTGCAAACACCTCATAAGACAACAGACAACAGGTGCAGGAGGAGGAGGCCATTCGGCCCTTCGAGCCAGCACCCACCATTCAATGTGATCATGGCTGATCATTCTCAATCAGTACCCCATTCCTGCCCTCTCGTATAATATTATTAAGGGGTTGGACACGTTAGAGGCAGGAAACATGTTCCCGATGTTGGGGGAGTCCAGAACCAGGGGCCACAGTTTAAGAATTAAGGGGTAGGCCATTTAGAACGGAGATGAGGAAAATCTTTTTCAGTCAGAGAGTTGTGAATCTGTGGAATTCTCTGCCTCAGAAGGCAGTGGAGGCCAATTCTCTGAATGTATTCAAGAGAGAGCTCCTAAGGATAGCGGAGTCAGCACCGCCATTCAATGTGATCATGGCTGATCATTCATTCTCAATCAGTACCCCATTCCTGCCTTCTCCCCATACCCCCTGACTCCGCTATCCTTAAGAGCTCTATCAAGCTCTCTCTTGAATGCATTCAGAGAATTGGCCTCCACTGCCTTCTGAGGCAGAGAATTCTACAGATTCCCAACTCTAGATGAAAAAGTTTTTCCTCATCTCCGTTCTAAATGGCCTACCCCATAAGTAGTTATCTATCTTGCGCAGGTCGGAGTGAGTAGAGTAGTGATTAAATGTTTGAGGTGGGCCTTTTTTGACCAAGTTGAGAAGATCTAGTTGCTCAATCCCCTTTTTAAAATGACTTAACTGAAGGTATCCCAGTGATGCTGGCAACTGGTGCTTGCCACATATCGGCCGCTGTGCCAGTTGTATTAGTACAAGGGCTTGCTGCCTCCAAGGTCATTCCAGTTCGGTATATCGATGGCAGGAGTTACATAAACTATGCCGCTGTGAAATTAGTTATTGAGTTGCAATAGTTGCATGAATAATGTCACTTGGTGGAAGTCAGGCAAAAGAGCTTTGTGGAACCACGGCGTGTACTTGCAATGGCATTGGACAGTGTAGGTATGCATGTTTATAACTGCGACCCTGGGTGTGATCTGTAACGAGTTCAAATTCAATGCTGTACAAGTAAGCATGGAACCTTTCACAGGCCCACACTGGTCCCAATGCTTCTTTCTCTGTTTGAGACTACCTTCTCTCCACGCTGGGAGAGAAGGTATTCTCAAGTAAAGGACAATAGGTGCAGGAGGAGGCCATTCGGCCCTTCGAGCCAGCACCGCCATTCAATGTGATCATGGCTGATCATTCTCAATCAGTACCCCATTCCTGCCTTCTCCCCATACCCCCTAACTCCGCTATCCTTAAGAGCTCTATCTAGCTCTCTCTTGAATGCATTCAGAGAATTGGCCTCCACTGCTTTCTGAGGTAGAGAATTCCACAGATTCACAACTCTCTGACTGAAAAAGTTTTTCCTCATCTCAGTTCTAAATGGCCTACCCCTTATTCTTAAACTGTGGCCCCTTGTTCTGGGCTCCCCCAACATTGGGAACATGTTTCCTGCCTCTAACGTGTCCAACCCTTTAATAATCTTATACGTTTCGATAATGGCTGGCACGGTGTACTGCTCCTTTCATGTTTTAGTATATGGATAACAGGCCAACTTGAAAAAAAGGTGCTCTTGAACCAAA
Organism: Rhinoraja longicauda; assembly: GCF_053455715.1. Taxonomy (NCBI): domain Eukaryota; kingdom Metazoa; phylum Chordata; class Chondrichthyes; order Rajiformes; family Arhynchobatidae; genus Rhinoraja; species Rhinoraja longicauda. The sequence continues at coordinate 88,541,506 of NC_135956.1, forward strand.
CGAAAATATGGATTTATGAAAGGGAATCATTTTTTTGTCTCATCTAGTGGAGTTATTTGAGAGTGATTAGTGGAAAAGGAAGGGCGGCAAGCTACGGAGGTCTGATATGGTATATTGATCAACAAGGTTGGAACACCTGTAATTTGCTTTAATATGTTGAAGTGGATTGGGAACTGGTTATGCAGCAGAGCAGAGAGGAATTGAAGGGATTGTTCTCAGGTTGACAGGCCTTGACCAGTGGGATATCAATGTGATTGTTGCTTGATCACAATTTATATTGTCAATTTGTCAGAGGGGACCAAATAATCTGTTTCCACTGCAGATGATATTGAACTGTGTGGGAGTCTGAGGGAAGATGTAATGAGGCTTTAAATGGGGGGTACGCATTTTCTTTTTTTTCCACTTTGGTGCGCATAACAGAATAGTAGAGTATTGTTAAATAGTGAGAGATTGGATGGTGTTGATGTTCGACAGACTTGTACGAAGGCCATTGAAGGCTAAAATAGAAGTGCAGCAAGCAGTTAAAAGGGCAAATATTATGTTCTTGACTTGTCCCATTTGCCCGACTTGCCTCTCTCCAACTCCCCCACTCAATCCTCTGAGTGAAAGTTGCCTCTGAGCTCCCTCAACTCAAGCCTGCAAGTCCAGCTAATGTCCCAGTGAATTGTTTCTTCACCCGTTCAAACACAATTACATGCTTCCAATGGCTAGACAACCAGAATGGCACACTGGACTCCAAGTGCGGTCTCATCACCGACTTGTCATACCCAATTCGTCATACCCAATTTTTTATACTTGGTGCTCTTCTTAACGAAGGCATGCATGCCAAACGCATTCTCCTCAACCGTATCCACCTGACGTGTCACTTTCAGGGAACCATGCGCCAATACTCCCGGATCTCTTCCATCACACTCGCCGTGGCTATGTATATAGCATTCCTTCTCTCCTGAGATGCTGCCTGACCTGCTGAGTTACTCCAGCATTTTGTGAAATAAATACCTTCGATTTAGATTTAGAGATACAGCGCGGAAACAGGCCCTTCGGCCCACCGAGTCCGCACCGCCCAGCGATCCTCGCACATTAACACTATCCTACGCACACTAGGGACAATTAAAAAAAAAAAAACATTTACCTAGTCAATTAACCTACATACCTGTACGTCTTTGGAGTGTGGGGGGAAATCGAAGATCTCGGAGAAAACCCACGCAGGTCACGGGGAGAACGTACAAACTCTGTACAGACTGCGCCCGTAGTCAGGATCTAACCTGAGTCTCCGGCGCTGCATTCGCTATAAGGCAGCAACTCTACCGCTGCGCCACCGTGCAGATACCAGCATCTGCAGTTATTTTCGTACACTACCATTTATGTATATCGTTTAACTTTTATGTTTAAGTCCTGCCCTAGTTTGACATGCCAAAGTGCAACACCTTAGCATGCCAGAGTTAAATTACACTTGCCGTTCCTTGACCCAGCTTCCCAACGGATCTATATCCTGTTGCAAACTAAGATATCCTTCCTCACTGTCAGCCCAAGTGACAGCGAGGCATCGCTGCTGGATGAGATCAATGTATTCTATGTTCGATTTGAAAAGGATACATTCAAGAGAGAGCTAGATAGAGCTCTTAAGGATAGCGGAGTCAGGGGGTATGGGGAGAAAGCAGGAACGGGGTACTGATTGAGAATGATCAGCCATGATCACATTGAATGGCGGTGCTGGCTCGAAGGGCCGAATGGCCTACTCCTGCACCTATTGTCTATTGTCTATTGAGAACAACAATGTGCCTCCTCAGGACCCCGTAGCTCCCGATGGCATTGTAACCTCAGTCACAGAAGCCGGCATCAGTAGATCCTTCATGAGAGTGAACTCTTGGAAAGTGGCCTAAACCGATGATGTATTTAAAATTCGTTCTTAAAACCTGCACCGACCTACTGGCTGGAATTTCTGCGGTCATTTTCAACCTTTCATTGTAAGGTCTCAGGACCTGCTTTAAAAGGGCATTAATAATATCGGTGCCCAAGAAGAGCAAGGTAACATGCCTCAATGACTACTCACCGACGGCACTAAGATCCGTGGTATTGAAGTGCTTTGAGAGGTTGGTTACGGCGTATCTTTGACCTGCTGAGTTACTCCAGCATTTTGTGAACAAATACCTTCGATTTGTACCAGCATCTGCAGTTATTTCCCTACAAATATTCAAACAGCTGATAATATTTAATGTACTGCTGGGGACAAAGAAATTCAGTTATTTTGATAGGTAGGAGGAGATAGGAGTGTCGCTCGCGGTGTTTTACCACAACAGGTAGTACTGGCAAAGGGCTCAGTAACCAGTGATGATGGATTTGAAAGATAGTGAGGAAGTGAGCAAAAAGCTTTTCCTGCACAAGATTGAAGAAGGGCCTCGTCCCGAAACGTCACCCAGCCTTCTCTCCAGAGATGCTGCTTGTCCCACTGAGTTACTCCAGCATTTTGTGTCTATCTTCAGTTTAAACCAGTATCTGCAGTTCCTTCCTACACACTGACTGTAAACATTGTTTGAACCAATGCTTTTAAAAAATATATAAATGATATTAATCTGGCTGCAAATATTTAGTAGCTGGTATTGGTAAAATGTGCCCCCAGTTTCTGTCAATTATTTTTTTTGTTACAGTAATTTTTTGTTACGGTATTTACAGTGTTGCTGTATTTATCTTTATATTTTAATCTTGTAAGTTGAATCATTTATAATTACTTGGCTTTATTTTAATAGATTCCTGCTGTGAGTCGAACTGCGGCTCGCAGGTTCCACTTTGCCACCTACGGAAAGCATAACAAAAATGCAGCAAAGGTTTCAAATGCAGTAAGTAAAACTCCACAGAGCACTTCCTGTAAGCTCTACTATTGAGTTTAATATCAGCAGCAATTTTTCCTGCATCAATTGTACAAGTATCTGTTATACCATGACATTAAATTTTAATGAAGTGTAAATGCAATGTCTTATTTTTATGATTCAATTGCATGAAAATGTGAACCTTTTCCAAATTTTGAAATTTGGTCTCCTACTTTTGGATTCCTTGTTTGTTAAGGAAGAGGCTCTATTTAGAAAATAGGTGCAGGTGTAGGCCATTCGGCCCTTCGACCCAGCACCACCATTCAATGTGATCATGGCTGATCATTCTCAATCAGTACCCCGTTCCTGCCTTCTCCCCATACCCCCTGACTCCGCTATCCTTAAGAGCTCTATCTGGCTCTCTCTTGAATGCATTCAGAGAATTGGCCTCCTCTGCCTTCTGAGGCAGAGAATTCCACAGATTTACAACTCTCTAACCGAAAAGGCTTTTCCTCATCTCCGTTCTAAATGGCCTAGCCCTTATTCTTAAACTGTGGCCCCTGGTTCTGGGAACATGTTTCCTGCCTCTAACGTGTCCAACCCCTTAATAATCTTGTATGCTTCGATAAGATTAATTTTAATTCTCAGAAACGTGTCCTTTCTCAGGTCCTTGCTTAGGAAAAATATCTCAACAAATAGTTACATTGCAAATGGAGAATTTTGGATCCGTGACTTTGTATAAGAGCATCGCACACAGTCATGTTAGCAGGCAGAATGTTAGTTTTCAGGCATTGTGTGGAGAAATGAGATCTCGAATGGACATTGAATTAAGTATCTATAGGGGAGCTTGATTGATGAAAATGAGACTTTGTTCTTGGGTTTCTTAAGCCACAAACTGGACATTGACAGAAAGCAGTGTGCCTTATTTCAAGAGAATATTCAGTGTGGCATTGCACAAGTCCAACTCTTCATCATAATCATACTTTATTAACCAAGTATGTTTTGCAACATATACGAGGAATTTCATTTGCCATACAGTCATAACAATAAAAAGCAACAGACCACAACATACATTTTTAACATGAACATCCACCTCAGTAACTCCTCTGCATTCCTCACTGTGATGGAAGGCGAAAAAAAGTTTAATCTCTTCTCTTTGTCCTCCTGCATCGGGAAGGGGGGAATCTCAGCTCCCCCGCGCCAGGCGATCTGCCCCGGGTCGGGCTTGTTGAACTTTGTGCGGCTTCGGAGCTTCCCGACCTCGGTCTCAACCCGAGACTGCGAGCTCCTTGATGTTAAAGTCCACTGGGTGGCACGGTGGCGCTGCGGTGGAGTTGCTGCCTCACAGCGCTTGCAGCGCCGGAGACCCGGGTTCCATCCCAACTACGGGTGCTGTCTGTATGGAGTTTGTACGTTCTCCCCGTGACCGTGTGGGTTTTCTCCGAGATCTTTGGTTTCCTCCCACACTCTAGATGTACCAATTGGTAGGTTAATTGGCTAGGTGTATGTGTAAATTTTCCCAAGTGTCTGTAGGATAGTGTTAATGTGTGGTCGGCTCAGTGGGCCGAAGGGCCTGTTTCCACATTGTATCTCTAAACTAAACTAAAAAAAACGAAACTAAAAATGAACAAGAAAGTTTTTATAATGTTTATTAGTGGTGATTTGTAATGTCATTGACTTCCATTATTCCTGTAATATGATTGATTCATGTGAAGCTTTATTTTTGGGATGCAGGTACAGCAATCTCAGTTGTTAATCTAAAAGATGGTAGGCCTTTTTAACTCGGCATATGTGCTGTTTAAAAGTCAACAGTATTGAGTGGGGCTTGAAAAAGAGAATACACTTTATCGTGCAGAATATTAGATTTTTTTGGAACAGTCGAGTTTCAAGCTTTCACGGTTATTTTCCTTTAACTTTGGAATTTTAATATTTAACCCTGTTTGTAAATCTATTATTATGATTGCACCATGAAACAGATGTAAAGCTTCCCAGATGTGTGCTATGAAAAAACATTACTGGGATGGCAGGACTTTCATATGAAGAAAGACTGGATAGACTAGGCTTATACTCGCTGGAATTTAGAAGACTGAGGGGGGATCTTATAGAAACATATAAAATTCCTAAGGGGTTGGAGAGGCTAGATGCGGGAAGATTGTTCCCGATTTATTCACAAAATGCTGGAGTAACTCAGCAGGTCAGGCAGCATCTCGGGAGAGAAGGAATGGGTGACGTTTCGGGTCGAGACCCTTCTTCAGACTGATGTCGGGGGTGGGACAAAGGAAGGATATAGGTGGAGACAGGAAGATAGAGGGAGATCTGGGAAGGAGGAGGGGAAGGGAGGGACAGAGGAGCTATCTGAAGTTGGAGAAGTCGACGTTCATACCACCGGGCTGCAAACTGCCCAGGCGAAATATGAGGTGCTGCTCCTCCAATTTCCGGCGGGCCTCACTATGGCACTGGAGGAGGCCCATGACAGAGAGGTCAGACTGGGAATGGGAGGGGGAGTTAAAGTGCTGGGCCACCGGGAGATCAGTTGCGTTAATGCGGACCAAGCGCAGGTGTTCAGCGAAGCGATCGCCGAGCCTGCGCTTGGTTTCGCCGATATAAATAAGTTGACATCTAGAGCAGCGGATGCAATAGATGAGGTTGGAGGAGGTGCAGGTGAACCTCTGTCTCACCTGGAAAGATTGTTTGGGTCCTTTGATGGAGTTGAGGGGGGAGGTAAAGGGACAGGTGTTGCATCTCGTGCGGTTGCAAGGGAAAGTGCCCGGGGTTGGGGTGGTTTGGGTAGGAAGGGACGAGTGGACCAGGGAGTTACGGAGGGAACGGTCTCTGCGGAACGCAGAGAGGGGAGGGGATGGGAAGATATGGCCAGTGGTGGGGTCCCGTTGTAGGTGACGGAAATGTTGGTGGATGATATGTTGGATCCGCTGGCTGGTGGGGTGGAAGGTGAGAACGAGGGGGATCCTGTCCTTGTTGCGAGTGGGGGGAGGGGGAGCAAGAGCGGAGCTGCGGGATGTAGAAGAGACCCTAGTGAGAGCCTCATCTATAATGGAGGAGGGGAAGCCCCGTTTTCTGAAGAACGAGGACATCTCGGAAGCCCTAGTCTGAAACACCTCATCCTGGGCGCAGATGCGGCGTAGACGGAGGAATTGGGAGTAGGGGATAGACTTTTTGCAGGGGACTGGGTGGGAAGAAGTGTAGTCCAGATAGCTGTGCGAGTCGGTGGGCTTGTAGTAAATGTCCGTCACTAGTCTGTCTCCTGTGATGGAGATGGTGAGGTCCAGAAACGGGAGGGAGATGTCAGAGATAGTCCAGGTATATTTAAGGGCAGGATGGAAATTGGAGGTGAAGTGTATGAAGTCAGTGAGTTCTGCATGGATGCAAGAGGTAGCACCAATGCAGTCGTCGATGTAGCGGAGGTAGAGTTCGGGGATGGGGCCAGTGTACGTCTGGAACAGGGATTGTTCGACGTACCCGACAAAGAGGCAGGCGTAGCTAGGGCCCATGCGAGTGCCCATAGCTACGCCTCTGGTTTGGAGGAAGTGGGAGGAGTCAAAGGAGAAGTTGTTGACTTCCCGATGTTGGGGAAGTCCAGAACCAGGGGTCACAGCTTAAGGATAAGGGGGAAGTCTTTTAGGACCGAGATGAGAAAACATTTCTTCACACAGAGAGTGGTGAGTCTGTGGAATTCTCTGCCACAGAAGGTAGTTGAGGCTAGTTCATTGGCTATATTTAAGAGGGAGTTAGATGTGGCCCTTGTGGCTAAAGGGATCAGGGGGTATGGAGAGAAGGCAGGCACGGGATACTGAGCTGGATGATCTGCCATGATCATATTGAATGGCGGTGCAGGCTCGAAGGGCCGAATGGTCTGCTCCTGCACCTATTTTCTATGTTTCTAATAGCATACTTGGTTATTATGCAGGGTTGACAATATTTATCTCTTTGCTCCTTTACTTCTGAAACCTGTGTCCATGCCTTTCTTCCATGCAGATCTCCACTCAGTATCCCGTGGTCGATCATGAGTTTGATGCAGTGGTTGTTGGCGCAGGCGGCGCTGGTTTGCGGGCAGCTTTCGGTTTATCGGAAGCTGGGTTCAATACTGCCTGTGTTTCAAAGCTATTTCCGACCAGATCGCACACAGTTGCGGCACAGGTGAGATACTCGTGTCTTTTCCATGGTGTTTAAAAAAAATGTCATACTAACAGTATACTTCCAAAAGCCATTGCGATTGAGTAATGCGATAACAAGGAGCATTTCTATGAAAGGTGATAAAAGTTTTGTCAGGGCATGTTTTTCAGGTCTCGTGCAGAGGGGTGTTGGTGGGACTCGGTTTAGTCTCTTGTTATATTATCCTTTGTCTTTGCTTAAGCTATCTATTTGACGTACACTTCAAGAAATAAAGTTGGTCCTCAGAGGCCATACATGACTCCTGCAGTTATTTCTGACCCAAGCCAGTATTTCCCCCCCACTATTCAGGGTATTCCCCACAACCTTCCTGTTTACATTTTGTTTTCAGACTCCCTTAAATTCTTTATTTTGCACGCTAGGTTTGTATACACTGAAATTTAGAAGGATGAGAGGGGATCTTATCGAAACATATAAGATTATTAAGGGGTTGGACACGTTAGAGACAGGAAACATGTTCCCAATGTTGGGGGAGTCCAGAACCAGGGCCCACAGTTTAAGAATAAGGGGTAGGCCATTTAGAACGGAGATGAGGAAAAATCTTTTCAGTCAGAGAGTTGTAAATCTGTGGAATTCACTGCCTCAGAAGGCAGTGGAGGCCAATTCTCTGGATGCATTCAAGAGAGAGCTAGATAGAGCTCTTAAGGATAGCGGAGTCAGGGGGTATGGGGAGAAGGCAGGAATGGGGTACTGATTGTGAATGATCAGCCATGATCACATTGAATGGTGGTGCTGGCTCAAAGGACCGAATGGCCTATTGCCTATTGTCTTTTGGAGCACATATGAGCATTGTGATTCTGCTCCAATTTCTGCCTGGTTCAAATTATTTTCTAGTGGTTATTTGCTTTAATTTTGCTTTTCTCAAAGCCTCTTAGAAGCACTTCATTCTTAGTCCTGCCAATGTCATTGAATCTATATAAATCACACCAGTTGGATCTCCCCCCAACACCATGCAGAGTTGTGCATTTATCTGCCTTACGTACTGCCCCCTATCACCAACTCATTTTCTCACTCTTTACCATGAGTGACACAGTCTCACAGCACCAGAGACCCAGGTTTACTCCAGACCTCAGGTGCTATCTATGTGGAGTCTGCACGCCCTCCCTGGTGCTCCGGTTTCCTCCCTCATCCCAAATATGTGTGGATTTGTCGGTTAAGTGCCCCTAGTGCATAAGGAGTGGATGAACAAGTGAGAAAATGAAACTAGTGTGAACGGGTGACCGATGAACAGTGTGGGCTGAATGGCCTGTTTCCTTGCTGTATCTTTCATTTCAATTCAATTCAACTGCAGTACCCCTTCCCCCATCACCACCGCGAATAGTCTCTCATGGATCTACAGTCATACTGCCTGTCTTCACAAAAGATAGATGCAAAAACTCAGCGGCTCGGAGCGTCTCTGAAGAAAAGGAATACGTGACATTTCGGGCTGAGACCTGTCTTCCCTCACTACTGTCCGGTCTGCCTCATGCTGTTTATCTTTTGTATCAATTATTTTTTGAAAATTCTGGGTATCAGTTGGAAGTTAGAGGATAATTAATTGCAAGGAATTGTTATTAATAGGCAATAATTATATTTGGTGATTTTGTTTGAAAGGTTTATCGTTTTAATTGTGCTTTTGGTTAGGAGATAGGCAATAGGTGCAGGAGGAGGCCGTTCGGCCCTTCGAGCCAGCACCGCCATTCTATGTGATCATGGCTGATCATTCTCAATCAGTACCCCGTTCCTGCCTTCTCCCCATACCCCCTGACTCCGCTATCCTTAAGAGCTCTATCTAGCTCTCTCTTGAATGCATTCAGAGAATTGGCCTCCACTGCCTTCTGAGGCAGAAAATTCCACAGATTCACAACTCTCTGACTGAAAATCAGACTCTGAGATCAATCTACCGGATGGGAATGCCCTCTCTTTTAAAGGTTTTGGTAGTGTAACTTCTTATTTCAAAATTCATTCAGTAAATCTAAATGTAATCAACGATGCTTTGAACAGTATTGAGAAGTGATGAGGTTAAATGGAGGTTAAGTCGTATGCTTAATTTCCATGGATTATTCAGATGTATTGCTTCAGTAAAAAGTATTGTCTGGGTCACTGTGAACACACATGTACTAACAATCAAAGATACTAGAGGAACAAGATAGACCACTCGATCCTAAAAACCGTAGTATGTCACGGCACCATTTTAGTAGGCAGAAACTTGCAGAAACATTTAAAAAGCAAAATAACAAAAATCTGTGAAATGATAGATCAGATATATTCTGCATTTTAATGGTATAGTCACACATACTGTTCCCTCAAAACACTGATTACACTGCAAGAGGCATAGCGAACGGTGGGTTTTGCCTACTAAAATGGCTCCTTTGTGTACAACACTTCAGTATAGGCGATTTTTACGGAGTGGTCCATCTTGTTCCTCTAGTATCTTTGCTAACAATGGAGTTGCATGTTTAATATAACCGATGTCACTCAGCTAGGCGCTACATCTCAACATTGGTTGTCGGATACGAGTTTAAACATATAATAGAGCTGTAACCTGTAAATATTTTACCTGGCGAGGGAATAATATTGAACATGTGCCTTAATATAGCTATATTTTTTTTTTTAAACCTCTCAATTCTATTTGTTCCTTTTATTTATATCAGTTGACAGTATACGGAGAAAAACACCTCAACTTTCTGCATATTGCCCTAATAATCATAATTGAGTTGGAAGTGCTTCTCTGAGGTGAAGAGGCTTTTGTGGCACAAAGTAGAGGAAAGCTATCGCACTCTTCATCGCGAAAGATTCAGAGAATTTGATTCTTGTTCTTTTATTTAATATGGGGGAAAGTGTTTGTGATTTCCTCAGCGATCAAAAATAACAAGGCTTTTAATGTCTTTCGGGTGGTCACGGTGGCGCAGCGGTAGAGTTGCTGCCTTACAGCAAATGCAGCGCCGGAGACTCGGGTCCGATCCTGACTACGGGCGCCGTCTGTACGGAATTTGTACGTTCTCCCCGTGACCTGCATGGGTTTTCTCCCAGATCTTCGGTTTCCTCCCACACTCCAAAGACGTACAGGTATGTAGGTTAATTGACTGGGTAAATGTAAAAATTGTCCCTAGTGTGTGTGGGATAGTGTTAACGTGCGGGGATGGCTGGGCGGCGCGGACTCGGTGGGCCGAAGGGCCTGTTTCCGCGCTGTATATCTAAATTGGTGGAAACTGTGATTCCTCTTGCAGGGTGGAATAAATGCGGCTCTCGGTAACATGGAGAGCGATGACTGGCGGTGGCACTTTTACGACACAGTGAAAGGGTCTGACTGGTTAGGAGACCAAGATGCAATTCACTACATGACTGAGCAGGCATCAGCTGCTGTCATTGAGGTAAGCAAGAGCATTTCAACCCTAATCTCTGAAATGGGAAATATATTGAAAGGTCAGCGGATTCAATGATGCAGCAACTTGGAACGCTGTGACTGGCACCCCGAAATTATTGGGTGCTCCATTAGGATGCACGTTTGGTATGGAACGTGCTATATTCTCAACATTGAAGAAGGGTCTGAAGAAGGGTCGCGACCCGAAACGTCACCCATTCCTTCTCCCCTGAGATGCTGCCTGACCTGCTGAGTTACTCCAGCATTTTGTGAATAAATACCTTCGATTTGTACCAGCATCTGCAGTTATTTTCTTATACTATATATTCTCAACCTTGGTTGTCGGATACGAGTTTAAGCATATAATAGAGCTGTGACCTGTAAATATTTTACCTGGCGAGGGAATGATATTGAACATGTGTCTTAATATAGCTATAATTTTTTTTTTTTTAAACCTCTCAGTTCTATACATTTCCAACCTGGTCTCAGTGTAAATCCCCATGCCCACCTTCTGGGGATCGCTGAAGTGATAGAACTGATGTAAAGTGAATTTCAGTTCTTGGGTTTGAAAATTGGGGTGCAATGAGCCTAAATTTGAGTCAGTCATAAGTTATACGAGTAGAATTAGGCCATTGGACTATCAAGTCCACTTTGCCATTCAGTCATGGCTGATCTATCTTTCCCTCGCAACCCCATTTTCCTGTCTTCTTCCATAACCCCTGACACCCGTTCCAATCAAGTATCTGTCTAACCGCCTAAATCTATCCATTGAGGTCTAACCCTGTAAACATAGAAATATAGAAAATAGGTGCAGGAGGAGGCCATTTGGCCCTTCAAGCCAGCACCGCCATTCAATGTGATCATGGCTGATCATCCACAATAAGTAGCCTGTGCCTGCCTTCTCCCCATATCCCTTGATCCCACTAGCCCCCAGAGCTCTATCTAATTCTCTTTTAAATTCATCCAGTGAATTGGCTTCCACTGCCTTCCACTTGTGGCAGAGAATTCCACAAATTCACAACTCTCTGGGTGAAAAAGTTTCTTCTCGCCTCGGTTTTAAATGACCTGCCCTGTATTCTTAGACTGTGTGACCCCTGGTTCTGGACTCCCCCAACATTGGGAACATTTTTCCTGCCTCTAGCTTGTGCAGTCCTTTTATAATTTTATACGTCTCCATAAGATCCCCTCTCACCCTTCTAAACTCCAGTGAATACAAGCCCAGTCTTTCCAATCTTTCCTCATATGACTGTAATTTGATATATTCCTGTATAATGTATTTCTATATATATATATATCGAAATATATCAAATTCCATGATTAAACCTCGAGCCTCCTCTGCTATTTGTTAAGGTCATGGTTGACTCAAATTTGACTGACTCCACTTTCCTGCTTAATCCTGAATTTATCTAGAAGGAAAGGCCCAAAATCTTTGCATCTCTGCCATGAATATAACGAGTAATTTGGCATCACAGTACTCGAGTAAAGAATTCTAAAGATTCGCATTTTCGTAAAAGAATAAATTCTCTGATGGCACGGTGGTGCGGCAGTAGAGTTGCTGCCTCACAGCGCCAGAGACCCGGGTTCCATCCTGACTACAGGTGCTGCCTGTAGGGAGTTTGTACGTTCTCCCTGTAATCGCGGGGGTTTTCTCTGGTTTCCTCTCACACTCCAAAGACATACAGGTTTGTAGGTGAATTGGCTTCGGAACGCCTGTGCTGATGCCCTAGCAGCTGCGGCTTGCCTGCAGTCCGTTTGTCTTTGGTGTTTTTTGTTGTTTTTTGTCTTAATTGTAGTGTTTAGATATGATGTAGTGTTTTTTGTGGTTGTGTGTTATGTGGGGGGGGGGGATCTGTAAAATTGTCTCTTCCGAACGGAGACGCGACCTTTGTTTCTGGGTGGTATCTCCATTCCCGCTGCGGCCTACCATCGGCCAAACACCTGGAGCTGGCGGCCTCCAGCTGGGACCACCTGGGCTCTGGTTCGCAGAGCCCGCGGACCGGACTCACCATCTGCGGAGCTGGCTGCCTTCGGAGGGTGTGGTGGCGCTGCGGGAACGGCTGCGACTCGTCTCCGGAGGCTTCTTCGGCCGCATGAACGTCTGAAGCTCGCAGGCCCCTGGGTGGGGGCCGACATCGGTGGCTCCGGCAGCGGCAGCGTCTTCGCCCGCCCCGAATCGCGGGGCTTGGGTCGGCCCACCGCGGACCTTTCACCATCCGGCACGGCCTGGAATAGGCCGCGGGATTTTCTCCGCCCGGCGGGGGCTTCAATGTCGGGAGCCACGACTGCCCCGACGTGGCAACCTCAACAGCCTGACCGCGGGAGAAGACGGCAGGGGAAGAGAGAAGACATTCTGGCCTTCCATCACAGTGAGGAGGTGACTGGAGGAGACTCACTGTGATGGATGGTTCTTTTTTTGTTTGGTGTTGGTTTATGATTGTGTGTGTTATTGCTTATTTTTATTGCTTATTTTTATTGGTCTTGTTGGACTGTGGGTAATCTTTTATTTCACTACACATTTATGTGTATGTGACAAATAAATTGACTATTGACTATTGTAATAATTATAAATTGTCCCTAGTGTGTAGGATAGTGCTAGTGTACGGGGGTGATCGTGGTCGGTGCAGTCTCGGTGGACCAATGGACCTGTTTCCGTGCTGTATCTCTAAAGTCTATATCATTCTTAGAACTATGACCTGCTTATCCTAATATTCTGTCCCCTGGTTCCAGATTGACCCATGCCTTTGCTGCATTTAGTTGTCAAGCTTCCTCTATAGACTAGGTTTTATTCTTCTAAACACCAATGATCCCAATTTACTTTATATTTCCTCATTAGATAATCCCGCTAATCAATCTGGCATTGTCAACAAGGCATTTATATAATTAATTACATTAAAAATTCATCCTCGACTTGTCTCACCAAAGTTCTGTTCTGATGACGCAAAACTTCCCTTCTTTTATACTCTTCCGATAAAGGCTATCTATCCATTTGTCTTTCTGATTATTTGCAGAATCAGTATGCCAACTTACTTTCTTGTACGAGTGCACTCGGGCGCCAAGACATCTCTGAACACGAGCACTCCATTTAAGCAACATTCTGCTTTTCTATCTTTGCTATGAAAGTCAATAGCCTCACATTGAACCACGTTATACTGCATCTGTCAAATATTTTGCCACATTTTAACCCATCTGTATCACTTTGTAGAACTTATTTATTCACAAAATGCTGGAGTAACTCAGCAGGTCAGACAGCATCTCGGGAGAGAAGGAATGGGTGACGTTTCGGGTCGAGACCCTTCTTCAGTCTGAAGAAGGGTCTCGACCCGAAACGTCACCCATTCCTTCTCTCCCGAGATGCTGCCTGACCTGCTGAGTTACTCCAGCATTTTGTGACTAAATACCTTCGATTTGTACCAGCATCTGCAGTTATTTTCTTATACACTTTGTAGAACCTGTTCTTCTCAGAATTTGCTTTCCCGTTTATTTTTGTATCCTAAACAATGCACTTGATCCCTTTGTTTAAGTCATTAACATATGTGGGACTGTAATCAGTTGAAACTCTGTAGCAACCAATTAGTTTCTATTTACCAACCTCAAAATGACATCTTAATCCCTTGTTCGCTGCCACTTAACCAATCCTTTATTTGTGTTAGTCTTTTGCCAATAATACCATGAGCCTTTTTTTTACAACGAGCATGTGTGTTGCATCTTAGTGGATGGCCTTTTGAAAATCCAAATATATTACATCCACTGGTTCAACATTGTTCATCCATTCGCAAAGAATCAACCAAATTTGCCGGCCACTACTTCTTCTTCATAAAACAATTTTGACAGAGTGAATCATTTTATCAGTTTCTTTGGTGTCATAGAGTGATACAACGTGGAAACAGGCCCTTCGGCCCAGCTTACCCATATCGGCCAACGTGTCCTAGCTACACTAGTCCCACCTGCCCGTGTTTGACAATAGACAATAGGTGCAGGACGAGGCCATTCGGCCCTTCGAGCCAGCACCGGCATTCAATGTGATCTTGGCTGATCATTCTCAATCAGTACCCCGTTCCTGCCTTCTCCCCATACCCCCTGACTCTGCTATCCTTAAGAGCTCTATCTAGCTCTCTCTTGAATGCATTCAGAGAATTGGCCTCCACTGCCTTCTGAGGCAGAGAATTCCACAGATTCACAACTCTCTCACTGAAAAAGTTTTTCCTCATCGCCTACGCCTTATTCTTAAACTGTGGCCCCTGGTTCTGGACTACCCCAACATTGGGAACATGTTTCCTGCCTCTAACGTGTCCAACCCCTTAATAATCTTATACGTTTCGATAAGATCCCCTCTCATCCTTCAAAATTCCAGTGTATACAAGCCTAGTCGCTCCAGTCTTTCAACATGGTTCTTGGTCCTCCAAAATATTCCAAATGGAATTTAAACTGGAGGTGGCGGAGTATGGACTGTTTGGCCCATATCTCTCCAAACCTGTCCTATCCATGTGACCTTTACCACCAATTCAAAAAATATATATTTTCAATTTTCGAACAACTAAAGACGAGCTAACTGGTTTGTAGTTTCCTGTCTTCCTTTTTGAATAGGGCTGACACTTTTGCAGTTTTCCAATACACTGGGCCGTTTCCCGAAGATAAGTCGTTTTGGAAGACCACAAAAATGCATTGACTATTTCTGCAGCCACTTCTGTTAGAACTCCAAACTGTTAGTTCCCTGGGAGTTTTTATTCTCATTGGTTAGGTAAAGATTGTAACGTGTGTTTTCCTTTGTCTTCACACCAGCTTGAAAACTATGGGATGCCTTTCAGCAGGACGGAGGACGGCAAGATTTACCAGCGTGCCTTTGGTGGACAGAGCCTGCAGTTTGGAAAAGGAGGACAAGCTCATCGCTGCTGTTGTGTTGCAGACCGAACAGGACACTCTTTGCTGCATACGTTATATGGCAGGGTAAGAAGACATGAGAACAAAATGCTGGGAGTATTTAAGAAGCCAGTTAATATGAAGGAATATCTTAAATGTAAAATATCGTCTACATCCTCCTTTAATTGGGATTCATTTAGTCTGCCGAGTAATTAATATTTTATTGCCTCCTTCAAATTTTTTTAGATTTAGAGATACAGCGCAGAAACAGGCCCTTCGGCCCACCGAGTCCGCCCCGCCCAGCGATCCCCGCACACTAACACTATCCTACACCCACTAGGGACAATTTTTACATTTTACCCTGTCAATTAACCTACAAACCTGTACGTCTTTGGAGTGTGGGAGGAAACCGAAGATCTCGGAGAAAACCCACGCAGGTCACGGGGAGAACGTACAAACTCCGGACAGACGGCGCCCGTAGTCAGGATCGAACCTGAGTCTCCGGCGCTGCATTCGCTGTAAGGCAGCAACTCTACCGCTGCGCCACCATGCCGCCCTTAAATTGTTGTTTATGATGGTTTAAAAAGTCTCACTGCACTTTCACAGGGAAAAATATTCCGCAAACTTTGGCCCAGAGGCACATGATGTCATTGGAAATTATGAGCAAAAGGAATTAAAGGAGCATCTTTAAAGGAGGGAAGGTGCAGAGGCATAGTGATGTAGGAAGGAAATCCCAACCCATTGGTCTGGATATCCGCATTTGCAAGCCCTGCTTGCGACTGCAGATATCCAGACCAGACCACCCCACACATCGTGAATGACGGCTCACTGAAGCTTTTCCCTGGTGGCATCAAGGCCATCCCTCCAGCAACTGAAGCTGCCCCGGGCTGGATGTCTACCCTTGGCCTACAACTTTAGGCTGTGCACGCCACACCCAAGAAGAAGAAGTCTTTTTGCAGCTGAAGACATACTTCCCCATGGTGAATTGAGTAAAACGAGGCTTTCCCAAAACACCAGCCTTGGGTCAGCACGGAGATGTTGGGGGTATAGAGCTAAGAAAGATTAAAGTTTGGAGTGGATGAACGCAGAGCAAGGACTGCAAATCAAGTGCAAGAATTTTTAAATTACAAGGTTGGCAAATCAGGGAGCAGTGTGAGAATGGACTTAGGCAATAGACAATAGGTGCAGGAGGAGCCCATTCGGCCCTTCGTGCCAGCACCGCCATTCAATGTGATCATGGCTGATCATTCTCAATCAGTACCCCGTTCCTGCCTTCTCCCCATACCCCCTGACTCCGCTATCCTTAAGAGCTCTATCTTGAATGCATTCAGAGAATTGGCCTCCACTGCCTTCTGAGGCAGAGAATTCCACAGATTCACAACTCTCTGACTGAAAAAGTTTTTCCTCATCTCAGTTCTAAATGGCCTACCCCATGGGCCTACCCATGGGATTTATGGGACTTATTACGAGTGAGGACATTGTAGCCGAGCTTTGTGTTTAAATCAGTACTCGAAACAAGCTATTTGCTTATCGCATATGACATTACGTGCCACAATTTAAAGTTTATAATAAACTGTGTTTTAAAAGAAACAATGAAAGAGAAATGGGCCAGATTAATAATGCAGACAATTGGAATAATTTCATTATATTGGAGATTATGCTCGTAAATGTGCTCCGACTGAGGGGGGAAGATTCTTATTCTCCATGACAGTCGGTCCTGTCCCATTTACCTTGCACAGTGAGCATTCTTGCATCATGTTTTATTGCCGCCGGGTAATTAATGTTGTGGTCATGTTCCTCTGCAGTCTTTGCATTATGACACCAGCTACTTTGTCGAATACTTTGCTTTGGATCTTCTGATGGAGAATGGGGAGTGTAAAGGTGTTATTGCACTCTGCATGGAAGATGGATCTATTCACCGATTTAGAGCCAATAACACTGTCCTTGCCACAGGGTAAGAACTCATTTGTTTTTTTCTGGCTGTATTAAATTCTTTGTATAGTTTTTAGATTTTTTTTTAGAGGTACAGCGCGGAAACAGGCTCTTCTGCCCACCGGGTCCGCGCCGCCCAGCGATCCCCGCACATTAGAAGGATGAGAGGGGATCTTATCGAAACGTATAAGATTATTAAGGGGTTGGACACGTTAGAGGCAGGAAACATGTTCCCAATGTTGGGGGTGTCCAGAACCAGGGGCCACAGTTTAAGAATAAGGGGTAGGCCATTTAGAACAGAGATGAGGAAAAACTTTTTTAGTCAAAGAGTTGTGAATCTGTGGAATTCTCTGCCTCAGAGGGCAGTGGAGGCCAATTCTCTGAATACATTCAAGAGAGAGCTAGATAGAGCTCTTAAGGATAGCGGAGTCAGGGGGTATGGGGAGAAAGCAGGAACGGGGTACTGATTGAGAATGATCAGCCATGATCACATTGAATGGCGGTGCTGGCTCGAAGGGCCGAATGGCCTACTCCTGCACCTATTGTCTACTGTCTATTGTATATTAACACTCTCCTACACACACTAGGGACAATTTTTACATTTACCCCGTCAATTAACCTACACACCTGCATGTCTTTGGAGTGTGGGAGGAAACCAAAGATCTCGGAGAAAACCCACGCAGGTCATGGGGAGAACGTACAAACTCCGTACAGACGGCGCCCGTAGTCAGGATCGAACCTGAGTCTCCGGCGCTGCATTCGCTGTAAGGCAGCAACTCTACCGCTGCGCCACCGTGCCGCCCTTTTTTTGTAAATGTAATCATAAGAATCCTATGTTGGAATTTTAGAGAAACAAATAACTAAATAATTGTGAAAGACCCCACATTATGAGTTAAAGACAATCTTCCAGGACTGTGACCATTTTTTTTCTTCTTGACTCACAGCACCAAAACAGATGATGGCTTGTTTGTTACCTTTGTGTTCACCAAAAGTCATATATTTTCATTATTATGGCATCACTTGACTGTGAGTTGCTTTGGTACATATGCAGAGATGAGAGATGTTTTATAAGAACATTTACTTGTTGAGGATTTTTCAGGCTAGGAGGAGGATGAGGAGTGATCTTATAGAAGTGTATAAGATCACGAGGGGACTAGATAGGGTAGTTGCACAGTCTTTTACCCAGAGTAGGAGAATCACAAACCAAAGGCCATAGGTTTAAGGTGAGAGGGGAAAGATTTAATAGGAACCTGAAGGGCAGTTCTTTCATACAGAGGGTGGTGGGTAGATCAACAAGCTGCCAGAGGAGGTAGGTGCAGAAGATTTAAAAGACATTTGGACAGGCACATGGATAGAAAAGGTTTCGAGGGATATGCTCCAAAAGTGGGCAGGTGAATGGAGCTTCTTGGCCGGTGTGGGCAAGTTTGGCTGCCGGCCATGTTTTCATGCTGTGTGTGTACATTGCTAGCAGAAGTTCATAACCTGTTTTTGCTGTTAGACCTGCTTGACTTGGCACCTATCTTCTCAATCTACCTGCAAACCTACCCCTGCTACACTAGTTTAAACCCTCCGGGGTACCATCAATAAACCTCTCTGCAAGGGTATTGTTGATACCTGGGAGCAGAGTGGTGCAGGGGTAGAGTTGCTGCACCAGAGAACAGGGTTCAATGCTGAGTAGGGGTGCTGTATGTACAGAGTTGTAAGTTCTACCTGATTACAGTGTGGGTTTTCTCCAGGTGCTCCGGTTTCCTCCCACATTCTAAAGACGAATGTTAATTGCCTATTGTAAATTGTCCCTCGTGTGCAGGATAAGGCTAGTGTACTGGTCGCTGGAGACTCGGTGGGCCAAAGGGCCCGTTTCCACACTGTATCTCTAAAGATATTGGCACCCTTCCAGTTTAGCTGCTACCTGTCCCGGAAGAGATCCCAATGCTTACAGGTGCCAATTTTTAAGTTGTTAGTGCCTTTGATTCATACAAGGTGGTGGAGATCAACTCTACTTTTCGATTGGTGTGTCCTTTCTAAGCGGTGGCTCTGGAGAAATAGAAGATGATCCAAGGAACAATGGGAAGACTGATGGAGAGGTTTCAGCTCTTTGGTTGTTTACTATAACATCTATAATTTTGTATACATCAGTGAAGGAATCTCTGACTCTTTCTCATGGCTTGACTCCAAATGTGAATCCAAACAAGCATCAGTAGCATTTCATCATTTGATGACTGAAGTTGGGTTAATCTTGGTTCTGATGTGGAAATTATGTGATGTCCTTTAGATTTAACAGTCCTCTAGATTTAACCCCACTCCACCAGGAATGTTATTGGAGATGAGGTGCAATATTGGAGCAATGAAGATCGAGAAGAGGTTCATGCAGCAACACAGCCATGCTGGACTCAAATCTGAATAGTGATTTGGTCCATCGCGCCTGTTGGTTATGTTCTTTGGCTTGCAAATCATTGCATGTCAAATGTAGAATGGTAATGAATTTCTGAGGACACCCAAATCTGAGAAGGTTTCTCGAATTTTTCTTCGTTGAGGCAGTCGAAGGTTTCTTTGAGGTCAAATAAGGCCTCGAGGTGTAACACCTATATTTTTCTTCGCTTTGCACAAAGGGAAGATCATATCCCTTGAGACTAACGGTGGATAGTATCTGTATTCGAATTCTAGAAGTGATGATTCTCCTGTGGCAGACAGCAGGTTGTTAAGCATTTGGCAATGACCTTGGTGGTTTTGAAGGTGGTCACCAATTTGTTGTCGCGGATCTCCTGGGGTGTGTTCTTCCTCATGGGTTAATGCCAGAAGTACTATTCTGACATTTATTTATACTTTAGCACTGAATTTGACTCCTTCAGACACCTTTCTGTTTCTTGAAAGCTCCTGAATGACCAAACCAGGTTAATATTGAACTTTTTTGCTGATATTTCACTCTGAAATGGAGTGAAGGATGCCCACATCAAAGGCAGAGTTCTGATTGAGGAGATCGTTGAAGTATTCCTTGCATTGGTTTTCGGCACGGTGGCGCAGCGATAGAGTTGCTGCCTTACAGCGAATGCAGCGCCGGAGACTCTGGTTCGATCCTGACTACGGGCGCCGTCTGTACGGAGTTTGTACGTTCTCCCCATGACCTGCGTGGGTTTTCTCCGTGCCACCGTGCCGCACTCCTGGCCACCCTCAAATTGTGCCGAAGTCACCTTTGCTCCGAATTGCGCTTGGCTCCAGTACTCGTTCCTGAACATGGGGAAATACGATGAGGTGCTGCCTGAAGTTTGTTTGTATATCCTCTCCTATTTATTGGTCAAAACACGGCAGAGTTGGCAGTGGGAGAAGGAGAGGCTTGAAGCTGTGAAGCAGTGCCTCAGATTGACATCCTCCCTCCACTTCGCAAATTCCCACTGAAACGTTGCAGGGCTTATAACAGTTGCAGGACGTGTAAAGGCTCTCAAGAGAGAGCTCGATAGAGCTCTTAAGGGTAGCGGAGTCAGGGGGTATGGGGAGAAGGCAGGAACGGGGTACTGATTGTGAATGATCAGCCATGATCACATTGAATGGTGGTGTTCGCCCGAAGGGCCGAAAGGCCTGCTCCTGCACCTATTGTCTATTGTCTATAATTTAGAAAGACAATGTTTAGATTTTCATTTGAATTATGTAACAAAGAAAAATTTGTGGGCAATATGACCGAGTTCCTTTTTATGTAGAAGCTATGGAGTTGAGAAAATATTTTGCCTTGCAGTGGGTATGGAAGAACTTACTTTAGCTGCACATCAGCACACACAAGCACTGGAGATGGAACTGCCATGGTCACACGGGCTGGATTATCAAACCAGGATTTGGAGTTTGTCCAGTTTCATCCCACAGGTAGGTGGATTGCTGTCCCATGTGCTTAGTGTATTAATGTCATTGTATGTGTCCATCTCTGGCCAGTTCTCTGGATGCTTTCAAGAGAGAGCTAGATAGAGCTCTTAAAGATAGTGGAGTCAGTGGATATGGGGAGAAGGCAGGAACGGGGTACTGATTGTGAATGATCAGTCATGATCACATTGAATGGCGGTGCTGGCTCAAAGGGCCGAATGGCCTCCTCCTGCACCTCTTGTCTATTGTCATCCTTTTAATGAAAGATCTAAAATATTTTGTCATGGAAGTTAGAAAGTACGTAACTAGGAATGTTTTCTAAACCCAATTGTGCCGAATTCTTTATGAGTTGGGGAATAGTTTCAACAAGCCACTTTCTATTTCAGGAGAGTTATATTTATCACAACTTAAAAGGTAATTTAAAGGCTGAGAGGTTTTTGGTTTCACTAATACTTATGAATGTTTTAAGGTGGACCTTTTGGAATAGTAATAACTTCTAATGCTGTAAAAATATCTGAAGCGGCTTCCATAAATGTAACATAAAGTAAACGACACACTCTGATCATCAAGCAAAAGCTTGGTCAAGGAACTAGGTTTTAAAGATTATGAAAGAAAGGGAAATCTGAAGGGGGGGGGAAATCCAGAGTTTTGGACAAGGACAGATAAAGACATGGTATTTATTCACAAAATGCTGGAGTAACTCAGCAGGTCAGGCAGCATCTCAGGAGAGAAGGAATGGGTGACGTTTCGGGTCAAGACCCTTCAGACTGATGTCAGGGGGGCGGGACAAAGGAAGGATGTAGGTGGAGGTGGATAAAGACATGGTTATCAGCTGGTTTTAACGATCCTTGTTCAAAGCGGGATGAAGCTAAATCACTTAGATTAATATCTTGCAAAGAATAGATATTGGAGTCACTAAACCAAGAGGAAGTCATAGCAACATAATTTAATGAAAGGTAAGTCATGTTTAACAAATGGTAGGCCATTTCGAACTGAGATGAGGAAAAACTTTTTCAGTCAGAGAGTTGTGAATCTGTGGAATTCTCTGCCTCAGAAAGCAGTGGAGGCCAATTCTCTGAATGCATTCAAGAGAGAGCTAGATAGAGCTCTTAAGGATAGCGGAGTCAGGGGGTATGGGGAGAAGGCAGGAACGGGGTACTGATTGAGAATGATCAGCCATGATCACATTGAATGGTGGTGCTGGCTCGAAGGGCCGAATGGCCTCCTCCTGCACCTATTGTCTATTGTCTAAATGTGACAGGGAGAGTTGAGAGAGGGGAGCCTGTAGATGTGGTCTACTTAGATTTTCAAAAGAAACTTGACAAGGTGCCACATAAGATGCTGGTGTGTACACTACTGTGGCACCTTGTCACATCGAGTCAAACAGTACAGAAGGAGGTCTGTTGACCCAACTCATCCATGCCAGCCAAGATTCCCCATCTTAGCCAGTCCGATTTACCCATGTTTGGTGCATATTATCCCTCTAAACCTTTCCTACTCATGTGCCTGTCCAAGTATCTTAAATGTCGCTATTGTATCTGTCTCAACAGGAAGAGAGTGGAATAAATAGGTACTTTACAGGCTGGAAGTTATAACCAGTGAAGTAGCCCAGAGATTGGTTCGAGGCCCTCAATTGTTTACTATTTATATTAATGACTTGGAGGAGGGAACAAAATAAGTTTACTGAAAATATGACAATGGGCGGAACGGTGCGGTGTGGTGAGGATAGCATGATTTTGCAGTGTGATAAAGATAAATTGAATGATTGTGGAATAAACCTGGCAAATTGGGGAGTTTAATGTGAGGAAGAGTGAGCTCATGCCTATCAGGAGGAGTATTCAAAAGGCAAGTTATTATCTAAATGGAAAGACATTGCACCTGAGTGACGTTTAGTGGGACCTGGGTGTTCTTAGTTTATGAATCACTATGCGCTGGCCGGCAGATCTAACAAGTAGTTACAAAGGCAAACTGTACTTTTGGCTTTATTGCAAAAGGTAGGGTATTTAAGAATGTGGAAGCAATGTTACAGTTGCCCAGGCCGTTAGTGACGCTGCATCTCAAATGCAGTGCACAGCTGAAAAAAGATAATAGCAATGGCAACTGCAAAGGATATTTAGAGTTATAGAGCTATTGAGCAGGGAAATGGACCCTTTGTCCAACATCGTCCAGGCCGACCAAGTTGCCCAACTAAACTAGTCTCATTTGCTTGTGTCTGACCCCAAAATCCCTCCTGTCAAAGTAGCTATATGTGTCTTTCAAATGTAATAATTCTACCCACCTCAAACACTTCCTTGGCAGCTTGTTTCATGTATGCAAGATCCTCCATGTGACAAAGTTGCCCCTCGGGTTCCTTTTAAATCTTTCCCTTCTCACCTTAAACCTAGTTGCTGTCGTTTTAGACTCTCCTATCCTGGGGAAAAGACTGCAGGCAATTCATCTTATCTCTGCCCCTCATAGATTTATATACCTCTAAGGTCACCCCTGATCATCTTATGCTCCAGGGGGAAAAAAAGACACGGCCTCTCCTTGTGGATGATCAACCATGATCACAATGAAAGGCGGTGCTGGCTCGAAGGGCCGAACGGCCTCCTCCCGCACCTATTTTCTATGTAACTCAAACCCTCCAGATCTGCTAACATCCTTGTAAATCTTTTTTGTATACTTCCCAGTTTTATGACATTGTTCCTATAGTGGGTATTCAGCAGTACTCTAAATGTGTGGCCTTGCGACTACAGCTGTAAGATGACATCCTACCTCCTGTACTGATGTCAGGGGGGCGGGACAAAGGACGGATATAGGTGGAGACAGGAAGATAGAGGGTTTCTCCAACTTTAGATAGTTCCTATGTCCCTCTCTTCCCCTCCCCTTCCCAGTTCTCCCTCTATCTTCCTGTCTCCACCTATATCCTTCCTTTGTCCCGCCTCCCTGACATCAGTCTGAAGAAGGGTCTCGACCCGAAACGTCACCCATTCCTTCTCTCCCGAGATGCTGCCTGACCTGCTGAGTTACTCCAGCATTTTGTGAATAAATACCTTCTATTTATACTCCTGCACCTATTGTCTAATTGTATGGGTTACTGATTGTGGATGATCAGCCATGATCACAATGAATGACGGTGCTGGCTCAAAGGGCCAAATGGCCTCCTGCACCTATTTTCTATGTTTGTTAGCTTAGATGGAATCTAGCTGTGACTATATTTCTGCTGTCTATGGCGTATTTGTGGGGTGATCATATCAGATGCTTAAATGTTGACCTCGGGCATGTCAGATTAGGATGTACGTGAAAGCCAGGTTTATTTCCCCTGGCCTTCACTCACCACCTGGCCAATCTTCTAACTTTCTTCACCCTTCCTCTCCCCTGAACCAGGAATCTATGGTGCTGGTTGTCTCATTACTGAAGGATGTCGTGGTGAGGGTGGGATTCTCATCAACAGTGAGGGAGAGAGATTTATGGAGCGTTACGCTCCTGTTGCGAAAGATCTGGCTTCAAGAGATGTCGTTTCACGATCCATGACGATTGAAATTCGTGAAGGACGGTAAGATTTTGACCGTGTGTCTTGTTGTCCTCTGTGTTTGTGAGAATAGGACTTGCACTTTATCTTTCCTCCTACATCCCCTTCACCCTGCTGCAAAGGGAAAGCTACACCTAACAGCCAATGGAAAACACATCTCTCATAAACAAGACACATTTTGACCCACTGAGTTTAGGACAATAATCAGGCAATAACTTTCTAGAGTTTCTTCTTCCTTAGAAGGGCGGCACGGTGGCGCAGCGGTAGAGTTGCTGCCTTACAGCGAATGCAGCGCCGGAGACTCGGCTTCGATCCTGACTATGGGTGCTGTCTGTACGGAGTTTGTACGTTCTCCCTGTGACCTGCGTGGATTTTCTCTGAGATCTTCGGTTTCCTCTCACACTCCAAAGACGTACTGGCTTGTAGGTTAATTGACTGGGTAAATGTAAAAATTGTCCCTAGTGTGTGTAGGATAGTGTTAATGTGCGGGGATCGCTGGGCGGCGCGGACTCGGTGGGCCGAAGGGCCTGTTTCCGCGCTGTATCTCTAAATCTAAAAAAAAAAACTAAAAACCTACCTACATTGCAATCAAGTAGGATCTTCAAAAGCAAGTTTGTTCTTTGAGTTGGATCTAAATCTAAAAAAAAACAAACAGGTTCAATCCTGACTATGAGGTGCTTGTCTGTACGGAGTTTGTACGCTCTCCCCGTGACCTGCTTGGGTTTTTTCCTCAGATCTTTGGTTTATTCCCACACTCCAAGGACGTACAGGTTTGTAGGTTAACCGGCTTGGTATAAATGTAAAATTGTCCCTAATGTGCATAGGGTAGTGTTAATGTGTGGGGGACGCTGGTCGGTGCAGACTCGGTGGGCCGAAGGGCCTGTATCTGTGCTGTGTCTCTAAACTAAATACCTGGTGTGCTCACAGGTTTGTTTGAATTCTGGAACATCATCCTCTCTTCCTTGAGTAGTACATTAAATGTTGCAGAGTAATGTTTCATTCCACTTTACTTTCCTGGCGTATGCAAGACTAGGGCTGGGTTGAATGGTTTTAAAATGCTGATTTTTGAGCATCCACAAGAGGGCAGAGTTTAGTTATAATTCTGGACCACAAGCTCTTGCCAGGATCCTTTCAGCTTAGAGAATTATATATGTTTGAAAAAGAGCAGTGTTCTCAAGACCAAACAGAAGAATTGATCCAGGACGTCTGTGGAGCGGATAGGGTGGGACAAGGTCACAGAGAGCTCATTTGGTTCATGTTATCCTCTGCCTATCCTAAGTTTAATACTTGATTTAAAAAAAAAATTAAAACATGCAGGAAATCTGGAAGAAAAGCAGTAAATACTGGAAGGACTCGGGAGGTCAGGCAACATTTCCAGTGAGGCGAGTTCATCAGGGTGGGAGAGGGCATGGATCCAGGTATCTTTCACAATAGACAATAGACAATAGGTGCAGGAGGAGGCCATTCGGCCCTTTGAGCCAGCACCGCCATTCAATGTGATCATGGCTGATCATTCTCAATCAGTACCCCGTTCCTGCCTTCTCCCCATACCCCCTGACTCCGCTATCCTTAAGAGCTCTCTCTTGAATGCATTCAGACAATTGGCCTCCACTGCCTTCTGAGGCAGAGAATTCCACAGATTCCCAACTCTCTGACTGAAAAAGTTTTTACTCATCACAGTTCTAAATGGCCTACCCCTTATTCTTAAACTGTGGCCCCTTGTTCTGGACTCCCCCAACATTGGGAACATGTTTCCTGACTCTAACGTGTCCAACCCCTTAATAATCTTATACGTTTCGATAAGATCACCTCTCATCCTTCTAAATTCCAGTGTACACAAGCCTAGTCGCTCCAGTCTTTCAACATATGACAGTCCCGCCATTCCGGGAATGAACCTAGTAAACCTACGCTGCACGCCCTTAATAGCAAGAATTTCACCTCTGGAAGGGGATGGTGGTCTCTGTGGCAGAAGCAATGATGCTATCTGCCACCTGCTGTCTGCAACTGCCCTGTTGCCCAACCGAGCATTAGCCTGGATAGAGGGTTCAGCTGTAAAGGCTCCTGCTGTCAGCTTAGGGCCAATGTCCTGGCCTGGACTTTTGGTTGAACTGGAGCAAACTCTGGGGGAGATTATCACTCGGCTCATGGGCTGCAGACTTCAATTATAGCGACAGATTTATTCCTCACTGAGAAAGAACACAAGGTCCCAAGGTTGAGCAGCAGTATCAGGCAGGGCTGTGACTCCAGATTTGGCCAAGGGGCCTGTTTCCATGCTGCATGGCTCTGTGACCTCCTTTCCTCCTAATCTGAGGAAAGACGTTCTAGCCAGAGGGGAGTACAGAGAAGGTTCACCAGATTGATCCCTGGGATGGCAGGACTTTCATACGAAGAAAGACTGGATAGACTAGGCTTATACTCGCTGGAATTTAGAAGACTGAGGGGGGATCTTATTGAAACATATAAAATTCTTAAGGGGTTGGAGAGACTAGATGCGGGAAGATTGTTCCCAATGTTGGGGGAGTCCAGAACCAGGGGTCACAGCTTAAGGATAAGGGGGAGTCTTTTAGGACCGAGATGAGAAAACATTTCTTCACACAGAGAGTGGTGAGTCTGTGGAATTCTCTGCCACAGAAGGTAGTTGAGGCCAGTTCATTGGCTATATTTAAGAGGGAGTTAGATGTGGCCCTTGTGGCTAAAGGGATCAGGGGGTATGGAGAGAAGGCAGGTACGGGATACTGAGTTGGATGATCAGCCATGATCATATTGAATGGCAGTGCAGGCTCGAAGGGGCGAATGGCCTACTCCTGCACCTACTTTCTATGTTTTCTATGTTTTCTATGACTATGAACAATTAGATAAATTGCTGATATAGAATCATAGAATACAATACAATACAACACAATATATCTTTATTGTCATTGTACAGGGGTACAACGAGATTGGGAATGCGCCTCCCATATGATGCAATAAATTAATTAGCTAACTTTATACAACCCAGTGAAACAAAATTAGAAACAGTTTTAAAATAGTATAAAGTGCAAGTAGATCTGTGCCGGTTCACTGTGTGATGTGACCATCCGGCTCAGCAGGACCGGTTCATGGCAGCTATGGCCCTGGGGATGAAGCTGTTCCTGAGTCTGGAGGTGCGGGCGTAGAAGGCCTTGTATCGTCTGCCCAATGGTAGAATTTCAAACAGACTATTGCAGGGGTGTGAGGAGTCTTTGTGGATGCTGGTGGCTTTTCTGAGGCATCGTGTGTTGTAGATGCCCTCCAAGGCTGGTAGCTGTGTTCCGATGGTCCTCTGAGCTCTATGGACTACCCGCTGAAGAGCTCTCCTCTCTGCCTCCGTGCAGCTGAGATACCACACAGGGATGCCATGTGTTAGGATGCTCTCTATGGTGCAGCGGTAGAATGTCGTCAGCAGCTGTTGGGGTAGACCAGACTTCTTCAGTGTTCTCAGGTAGAACAGTCGTTGCTGTGCCTTCTTGACCAGCGCAGCAGTGTTATTGGACCATGTTAGGTCCTCCGAAATGTGAGTGCCCAGAAACTTGAAGCTGGACACTCTCTCCACACTGTCCCCGTTGATAAAGATTGGGGCGTATTCCCTGTTGTGTGACCTACGGAAGTTGATGATCAGCTCCTTGGTCTTGGAGGTGTTTAGGGACAGGTTGTTATCTGAGCACCAGTCCGCCAGGTTCTGCACCTCCGCTCTGTAGTTTGTTTCTTCACCCTTGGTGATCAGCCCGATCACCGTTGTGTCATCTGCAAACATACAGCACAGAAACTGGTTCTTCGGGCCCATCTCATTCATGCTCACTGCGATGCCTATCTGTGCTGATCCCATTTGCCTGGATTAGGTCCATGTACCTCTCTTTTCCTAACCATGTACACACCAAATGCCCATTAAACATCATAATAGTATCTGCTCCACTATCTTCTTCGGCAGATTGTTCCAGATATTCTCCACCCTTTCTGTGAAAAAACTTACCACTCAGATCTCCTTTAAATTTCTCTCCTTTTATCTTAAATCTGCAATTTCTAGTTCTAGATTGTGCTGCCATGAAAATAAATTCTATCAGTCCTACCAATGCCCCTCAGATTTGTTTAAATCTCTGAGGTCATCCCTCAGCTTCCTATGTTCCAGTGAGAATAAACCCAGGTTATCCAATCTCTCCTTATAACCACTGCCCTCCATTCCACACGACAATCTGATGAATGTCTTCTGCACTTTCTCTCTACTGCTACCACAGCCTTGCTGTTTCGAGCAGAACTATGTCTAACCATTGTTTTGTGCAACCGCAAAGTGATGATCCAACTCGAAGAACAAACTTGCTTTTGAAGAACCTACCTGATTGCAATGTAGGTAGGTTTTTAGGTTTTTTTTTAGATGTAGAGGCACAGTGCGGAAACAGGCCCTTCGGCCCAACGAGTCCGCGCCACCCAGCGATCCCCGCACATTAACACTATCCTACACACACTAGGGACAATTTTTACATATTACCCAGTCAATTAACCTACATACCTGTACGTCTTTGGAGTGTGGGAGGAAACCGAAGATCTCGGAGAAAACCCACGCAGGTCACGGGGAGAACGTACAAACACCGTACAGACGGCGCCCGTAGTCGGGATCGAACCCGAGTCTCCGGCGCTGCATTCGCTGTAAGGCAGCAACTCTACCGCTGCGCCACCGTGCCGATGGCTTCTTGATACCCAACCCGACTCCATAACACACACAGTTGGCTACCAGGCTCTAAAAGATCCAGTCATTTTCCTGGTGTCTTCTCTTGCGATCATCATTGTTGACTTTTTATTCCAACAGAGGATGTGGCCCTGAAAAAGATCATGTTTACCTACAACTGCACCACCTCCCCCCTGCACAGCTGGCAATGCGACTGCCCGGTATTTCAGAAACTGCCATGATTTTTGCTGGTGTGGACGTCACCAAAGAGCCTATACCAGTTCTTCCGACTGTGCATTACAACATGGGAGGCGTCCCCACCAACTACAGAGGCCAGGTAATGACAGTCCGTTGCACTGATTTCAGTTTTGATGGGGATTTTATAGACATGGGGCTTGGGTTCGCTTGCACTGAATCAGACGTTCATGTTCTCCTGGTGCTACAATGCAATACTCAGAGTATCGTGAATTGTTGCAGGTGATTAACCATGTAAATGGCAAAGATGTGGTTGTGCCCGGACTCTACGCCTGTGGTGAAGCTGCCAGTGCTTCTGTTCATGGCGCTAATCGGCTGGGAGCAAATTCCCTCCTCGACTTGGTGGTGTTTGGCCGCGCCTGTGCCCTAACCATAGCAGAAGTGTCCAAGCCCGGTAAGCTTTCCAACTCACTTTGCAGCGTGCCAGAGCGCCCAGCTTTGCACCCCATTTTGATCTAATTAATCAATGTTCTTGATCCTGTGCTTTTGTTTTCCACAACAGTTCAAATTTGAATATCATTGTAGGAAGGAACTGCTGATTTCAGATTTTTTTAGATTTAGAGATACAGCGCAGAAACAGGCCCTTCGGCCCACTGGGTCCGCGCCGCCCAGCGATCCCCGCACACTAACACTATCCTACACGCACTAGGGACAATTTTTACATTTGCCCAGCCAATTAACCTACATACCTGCTCGTCTTTGGAGTGTGGGAGGAAACCGAAGATCTTGGAGAAAACCCCACGCAGGTCACGGGGAGAACGTACAAACTCCGTACAGACGGCACCCATGGTCAGGATCGAACCTGAGTCTCCGGCGCTGCATTCGTTGTAAAGCAGCAACTCTACCGCTGCACCACCGTGCTGATGCTGGTTTAAACTGAAGATAGGCACAAAAAGCTGGAGTAACTGAGCGGGACAGGCAGCATCTCTGGAGGGAAGGAATGGGTGACGTTTCAGGTCGAGACCCTTCTTCAAACTGAAGAACTGAAGACTTCAGACTGAAGAAGGGTCTCAACCCCAAACATCACCTAATCCTTCTCTCCAGAGATGCTGCCTGTCCCGCTGATTTACACCAGCTTTTTGTGTTTATCTTAAATTTAAATACCAGTTGTATATCAATGTGTAGATGTCCGGTATTTTTCTTTGCTAAATATTATTGAGGTAACAGAGCCCCAAACGGTTCGTAGAAAAATGTCATTTTTGCAACCAGTACTTATGTAGTCCTCTACAGTAAGTTTAAAAAATGTTCTCTCCAGTTGGTTCAGGATCCTGCACAAGGTGCTGTGGCTTAGAGGGTTAAAATTGGTAAGAGGCATCTCGAAGAAGAATGTGTTTATGGTGATTATTTCTAAGGTTGCCTCAAAACAAGAGTTTGATACTTTTAAATTGGTGAAATCCAAAAGCAATGGTTTATTGCCCAGACCCAACTGCTGACAGGACTTCTCAGTCCTGTTCCTCCTGACCTAGCAGTTTATGGAGTCTTTCAAAGCTTCATAAATGTAATGAGCATTAATTGCATGTTTGAGGGGCATTCAAGTTTCTGCTGTGACAGGGAAGGGGAGGCATTGTGACAGGAAGTTTGCATCCAACGATTGCACAGCAAAATAAGCGAGCACCAGCAAACCTCACTCCCTGCATCCAACTTATTACCACCTTGCCACTTTCTCACTGTCTCCTGCCATCCATTCTTCCCCCACGCAGTAAACAGGATTTCTTGGCACCATTCTAGGTACCGTATATTTTGTTTAAGTGTGGCAATCTATTGCAATATTCAGGGTTGCAAGCAGACTGAATAGAAGCTATATTGTCTTTCAACTCTGACTTTTTCATCAGAGGGGCCACTTCTGAAGGATATGCATTATTACATAGGCTGGCACCAGCAGCCAACATTCTTTCGACAGGGATCATATTAGCAAGGAATCAGGCCAACTATTGTTGATTAAGGATATTAAGAAAGCTCACTGCTTTTCAAACAGTTAGACAATAGACAATAGGTGCAGGAGTAGGCCATTCGGCCCTTCGGGCCAGCACCGCCATTCAACGCGATAATGGCTGATCATTCTCAATCAGTACCCCGTTCCTGCCTTCTCCCTATACCCCCTGACTCCACTATCTTTAAGGGCTCTAGCTCTCTCTTGAATGCATTCAGAGAATTGGCCTCCACTGCCTTCTGAGGCAGAGAATTCCACAGATTCACAACTCTCGGACTGAAAAAGTTTTTCCTCATCTCCGTTCTAAATGGCCTACCCCTTATTCTTAAACTGTGGCCCCTGGTTCTGGACTCCCCCAACATTGGGAACATGTTTCCTGCCTCTAACGTGTCCAACCCCTTAATAATCTTATATGTTTCAATAAGATCCCCTCTCATCCTTCTAAATTCCAGCGTATACAAGCCCAGTCGCTCCAGTCTTTCAACATACGACAGTCCCGCCATTCTGGGAATTGACCTAGTGAACCTACTAGGTCACTGAAAGATCTTGGAAACACTCTTAACTACAATAATATAGATTTCGTTTTTTGTTTTGTTTTTTTGGACGAATTTCCCAGCAGAATTGAGTTCAGTTCTTTTACAATCAGTTTTGGAGGCTGAGGTCCTGTTCTTATTTATTGCTCCAAATCCAGGGGAAGCTCTTTCACCAATTGACCCAAATGCTGGAGAAGAGTCGGTGGCAAACCTTGACCAGCTGCGATTTGCCGATGGAAGTATTCGCACGTCTGAACTCCGACTGAACATGCAGAAGGTGAGGGAATAGAAGCAGCGTTCGGGGATTTATTCAGTGACTATATTGTGAAGTTTCTGCAATGCACAAGTTAATTATTGGAAGTTAGGGTTTGCTATGTTTAAATAAATTCAGTTCATGAAAACTATTTAGCACTTATGTACCGAATATTCCCAAAATATCATTGAAGATTGGGAAATGCTGGAGTAACTCAGCGGGTCAGGCAGCATCTCAGGAGACAAGGAATGGGTGACGTTTCGGGTCGAGACCCTTCTTCAGACTGATGTCAGGGGGGCAGGACAAAGGAAGGATATAGGTGGAGACAGGAAGACAGAGGGAGAACTGGGAAGGGGGAGGGGACGAGAGGGACAGAGGAACTATCTAAAGTTGGAGGTCGATGTTCATACCACTGGGCTGCAAGCTGCCCAAGCGAAATATGAGGTGCTGTTCCTCCAATTTCCGGTGGGCCTCACTATGGCACTGGAGGAGGCCCATGACAGAAAGGTCAGACTGGGAGTGGGAGGGGGAGTTGAATTGCTCAGCCACCGGGAGATCAGGTTGGTTAAGGCGGACTGAGCGAAGGTGTTGAGCGAAACGATTGCCGAACCTGCTTTTGGTTTCGCCGATGTATAGAAGTTGACATCTGGAGCAGCAGATGCAATGGATGAGGTTGGAGGAGGTGCAGGTGAACGTCTGTCTCACCTGGAAAGACTGTTTGGGTCCTTGGATGGAGTTGAGGGGGGAGGTAAAGGGACAGGTGTTGCATCTCCTGCGTTTGCAGGGGAAAGTGCCCGGGGTTGGGGTGGTTTGGGTAGGAAGGGACGAGTGGACCAGGGAGTTACGGAGGGAACGGTCTCTGCGGAACGCAGAAAGGGGAGGGGATGGGAAGATATGACCAGTGGTGGGGTCCCGTTGTAGGTGACGGAAATGTTGACGGATGATTTGTTGGATCCGCTGGCTGGTGGGGTGGAAGGTGAGAACGAGGGGGATTCTGTCCTTGTTACGAATGGGGGGAGGGGGAGCAAGAGCGGAGCTGCGGGATGTAGAAGAGACCCTAGTGAGAGCCTCATCTATAATGGAAGAGGGGAAGCCCCGTTTCCTGAAGAATGAGGACATCTCTGATGCCCGTGTGTGAAACACCTCATCCCGAGCACAGATGTGGCGTGGACGGAGAAATTGGGAGTAGGGGATAGACTCCCCTATTGGGTAACACATTGGGGGTCATATTTCCTTCTGTCTATGACCTGATGTTACTGTACATCTGCAAGTGGACACAAGACTTGGATGGAAGTGTAGTTAATGGCTCTGGGTTGCACTGTCTTAAAAAGAAGTAGCAAAGTGCATCAGAATGAAGGTTGCCCTTAATGCTCAGTGGCTTCCTTCCTCCAATACCTTTATCTTTCTGTGGCACAGATCACGGTTATAAGTAAATATTTTTAAAAACCTGTCTTTCATACATGTTCCTGAAAATATCCAGCTTTCTTAAAATGCAATCTTTGATGGACAGTAGGTGTTCATGGGAGCGAAGGCATAATTGGGTTTGGGTGCCAGCGTGTTAATTGTGATAGATGTTCTATGATCATCTACAACACCGCCTCACCATCACGAATCATCAGTTCCCTTGAGAGCAATATATCAAGGTTCGCCACTGCCTCCTTTCGGGGAATCTGTTGACTACTGTTCCAATCTGCCTGTCTCAGTACCTTTTGAAGCTTTCCAGGAGTAGTTTTGGTTTAGTTTAGGGATAAAAGGTGATAGACCCGAGTAACTTAGCGGGACAGGCAGCATCTCTGAAGAGAAGGAATAGGTGACGCTTCTGAAGAAGGGTCTCGACCCAAAACGTCACCCATCCCTTCTCTCCAGAGATGCTGCCTGTCCTGCTGGGTTACTCTAGCATTTTGTGTCTATCGTCAGTTTAAACCAGCATCTATAGTTCCTTCCTACACATCTATCTTCAGTGATGCTGACTGATGCTTCTATACCCGAAAATGGTAGATATTAGAAATATCTTTCTTATGCAGCACCTGGTGCTGAGTGAGCGGAATTTTTTTTGTTCACTAGTGCTACTTGGGAGGATTTAAACTGGAGAAGCAGGGCGGTGAGAAACAAAGTAGGCGGTCAGAGACTAGGATTGATGGGAAGATAGAGGTTGGGACTAGTAAGTTTCGAAGGAATGACAGGCAAGGAGAGGTGAAGGAATATGGTGACTCTGATGGCCTGGTGTGTTTATTTCAATGTAAGGAGTGTTGTGAAGAAAGCAGATGAACCCACAGTCTGGATTGATAGTTGGGTCTATGATGCTATCTTCATTGTGCAAATGCAGTTACAGGAGGGAGATGGTTGGCAGCTCAATTTTCGATGTGTCGATGTTTCAGGCTTGAGTCAAGAGGGAGGCAAAGGAGGTGGAGGAGTTGCACGAGTAATGGGGGCGATTGTCACTGCGGCACTCAGAGAGAACCTACTGGTGGGTTCATCCACTGAAGCCGTATACATGAAGCTTAGAAATAAGAACGGTGTAAGCACTCTAATGGGATTTTCCTCTAGTCCCTCCCCAATAGGAAGCAGAAATCGAGGAACAGATAGACAATAGGTGCAGGTGGAGGCCATTCGGCCCTTCGAGCCAGCACCGCCATTCAATGTGATCATGGCTGATCATTCTCAATCAGTACCCCATTCCTGCCTTCTCCCCATACCCCTTGACTCCGCTATCCTTAAGAGCTCTATCTAGATATGTAGACCTATTACCAAAAGATGCCAAAACAACAGAATTGTCTTAGTGGGTGATTTTAAATTTCCCAATCTTGACTGGGGCTTGCTCAGTGCCAAAGGCTTAGACAGGGCAGAATTTGTGAAGTGCGTCCAAAAGGGTTTCTTGAACCAGTATAGTCCAATCCACGAAGGGAACATACTGGATCTTGTGTTGGGAAATGAGCCCGGCCAGGTGACTGGTGTTTCAGTGGAAGAACATGTTGGGGAGAGTTATCACAACTCCATAAGTTTGAAGATTGTTTTGAATTGGGAGAAGGCTGGACTTTGCAGGAAGGTATAAACTAGAGTAAGGTGAACTGCAATGTTATCAGGCAGGAGCTCAGGAGGACACTGGGAGCGGTTGTTATTAATAATAATAATAATACATTTTATTTATATAGCGCTTTTCATATACTCAAAGACGCTTTACAGAGATTTTGAGTTATTGGGTCAGAACATCTAACGTGGGTGTTGTTTATAGTCCAGTTGATCAACTCTCCAAACCTGCGTGTTCCAGTTAGGAGGAAAGATAAGGATGGCAAAGTAAGAGACCCTTGGATGACCAAGGAGGTCGTAAATTTAGTCAAAAAGAAAAAGGAAGCCCATGCACAGATTAAGAGGCTTGAATCAGTCGGGGCCTTGGAGGAATATAAAGATGGAGGAAAGAACGCAAGCGGGTGATCAGAAGGACCATAGGGGCAATGAAATGACTTTGGCGAGTCGGAATGAAGAAAATTCCAAAGCATTTTATACCTATATTAAAAATAAGACGAAACCAGGGAGAAGAATAAAGGAGGGAATTTGTCCCTGGGGTCTGGGGATGTAAGGGAGGTACTAAACAAGTACTTTGCATCTGTTGTCGCCAAGGAGCAGAAGAGTAGAACATGGAAGACACTGAGATCAGGGTGAAGTATATTACTATGCAGGGGCAGTTTGAGATTAAGGAGGTAGTGTTAGTGCTTTTATAGAGCATTAAGGTGGACAAATCCCCAGGACCTGATGTCAAGAAAGGAGATTGCAGGTGCCTTGACAAAGATATTTGCATCTTCTCTCGCCATAGGTTGGGTTCTGAAGGACTGGAGAGTATCCCATGTTAATTGTTTATTGAAGAAGGGACGTAGAGAGAATCCAGGGAATTATAGGCTGGTAAACCTCACATCAGTGGCAGGGAAACTCTTGGAGAGGGTTCTTCGGGATAGGATTTACTCCCATTTAGAATAGAATGGGTTAATTAGGGACAGTCTAACTGCTTTGTACATGGCAGGTCATGTCGCACTAAGTATATAGAGTTTTTTTGAGGAGTTGACAGAGGTGAGTAAAGAGTAGCTCAAACTTTTCTCTCGGTTGCCTTTAATGTCCAAAAACTTAAATGAGATTATCTATTAATTTCAAATTATGGGGAATAACCCCCTACAAGATCCAATATTGTGATAATTTAGTCAACATATAATTTTGATTTAGCATCCGCTGCTCTAGATGTCAACTTCTTTACATGCATCCGCTGCTCTAGATGTCAACTTCTTTACAGTCCCGCCTCCAACCTCATCTATTGCATCCGCTGCTCTAGATGTCAACTTCTTTACATTGGCGACACCAAACGCAGGCTCGGCGATCGTTTCGCTCATCACCTTCGCTCAGTCCGACTTAACCAACCTGATCTCCCGGTGGCTGAGCACTTCAACTCCCACTCCCAGTCTGACCTTTTTGTCATGGGCCTCCTCCAGTGCCATAGTGAGGCAGCTTGCAACCCAGCAGTATGAACATTGACTTCTCCAACTTTAGATAGTTCCACTGTCCCTCTCTTCCCCTCCTCCTTCCCAGATCTCCCTCTATCTTCCTGTCTCCACCTATATCCTTCCTTTGTCCTGCCCCCCTGACATCAGTCTGAAGAAGGGTCTCGACCCGAAACTCCTGAGATGCTGCCTGACCTGCTGAGTTACTCCAGCATTTTGTGAATAAATACCTTCGATTTGTACCAGCATCTGCAGTTATTTTCTTATAATTTTGATCAAATCTTTCTACCCCTTTCATAAACATTCTAGCTATTTAAAAAAGGGATTTGGTTAATTACCTTGTGTGAGTAAATGTTTACTCTGTTCACTCCTGAGCAACCTCACTATAATTTCAAGTCCCCTTGTTATTTATTCTCACCAGACAAATTATTTTCTCTATCAGATATCTCTTAATCTTCTAAACGCAAGTAAATGGAGGGTAGTTTATGCAACCTAATCTCAATTTAACCCCATAGGCCCCAGTATTATTCTGATAAAACTACATGAGAATAAACAGTTCACGTTTGTAATGTGTATCGCACGTGACAAAGATACACACATTTGTTAGTCCTTACTTTTTTGTTAGTTCTTAATTTTTTGTTAGTCCTTAATTTTTGTTAATTACTCATACTATGTTTAAAGTTTTTTTTAAATGTTGTTACAATGGCCCAAACTGCAAACCTAGAGGCACATCGGTGTAACAAGTTAAAATTCTATGGCCTCAAGCGTCTGAGAACAGTTATATTTCAACATTATACACAATGTCAGATTTATAGTGGTCAGTCCTTAACTTTAAAAATAAAGATGCCCCAACGTTTGGTTTTGGAACGTTATCATCGGAGAAGAAATCAATGGTCTGAAATTATTGTTTATACCTCCACGCACAGAGCAACCTTGACTTACACAATAATGTGAAAAGACCTAAAGTATTTATGTGGTGTCACTTGCCACAAAATCCCACTCCAACTCGAAGCAGGGCTTAACCAGTAGTTTGGCGTTAAAGTTCCTAACCCCAGCCCCCCACCCTCTACTCCCCCTTGGCATCTGCTGGAGAGTTTGAGTAATCCATTTTCTTCTGGACATCTTTAATATTTAGTTTTTAGTTTATAGATACAGTATGGAAACAATCCTTTGGCCTACTGAGTCCACGATGGCCATCGATCACCCATTCACACTAGTTCTATCCTCTGCCACTTTCTCACCCACTCCCTACACATTTAGGACGTTTTTTTAATATTTAAAAGACCAATTAATCTACAAACCCATACTTGTTTGGGATGTGGGAGGAAACTGCAGCATCCAGAGGAAACCCACCTGGTCACAAGGAGAACGTGCAAACTCCGCACGGACAGCACCTGGGTCTCTACTGCTGTGAGGCAGAAGCTCTACCAGCTGCTCCACTGTGCTGACATAAATGTACTTACTGAGATGTGGACATTAGCTGTAATTTATTGTTTTTTCTTAAATTTTTCCGTGATCAGCCACAGTGGGAATTGAACAAGCGTTTGGATCAATAGCCCAGCACAGATGGAGTTTAATAGCTGAATTTCCACACCATTCATGCTTATTGATTTCCCCAATTACTCTCTTGTCTGAATTATTTCCACCCCTCCACTACAATCCTTTATCCGGCAGCCGTCTGCATGGTCTGTTCCCCAATATTTGCTTCACTCTTCTTCGGTGGTTTGAGATTACAAGGGAAAAGCTTTGTCCAACATGCACGTTTCCTTGGGTTTAGTGCAGTGTCGTGTCACAACTTCTCTTTCAGATGTGATCCTCTTGGCCCACATCAGGAGTTGCTGAAAATCATATTTTGCTTTCCGGCTCTAATGTGGTGCATCTACCGATGGTTTCATGAAACAGTTGGATAGTGCACTTTGCTGGAGAAAGCACACTTACCAATGGACATTTTCTTGATAAACTCTTATATTTTACCTTGGAGTTAAGCCTTTGCCAGCTTGGCTTCCTTAGCGCTGTTTGTCAGTTTATTATCTTAATCAATAATGAATGTCGTGCTGAAAGGATGCATGTCAATGGTTCAGTGTGAATTTATTTTGGAAATTAATAGTTATAAATCGATGATAAAAATGTCTTCAATTAAATCGGCGCAAAACATCTTTTGCGTACAATCTTCCAATTTGTTTCAAATCTGGAATTTTCCCCAAGAGATTGAAAGGGTGTGTAGAACCAGTAACTTGTACTGGTCATTAAAGAGATGTACTGGAGACTGATGTTCCCTTTAATTCCTACCTTGAACAGTGCATGCAAAGTCACGCTGCAGTATTCCGCACCGGGCCGGTGCTGAAAGAAGGCTGTGAAAAGCTGAGCGACTTGTACAATTCCTTCAGTGACATCAAGACATTTGACAGAGGTAAATATTTTTCTAAAATAATGAAAAATGCTGTAAATGCTTGATTAACGAGGTAACATCTTTGTGGAGAAATGTGAAGATGAGGAACGCAGAGCCAGATCTATCTTATTTGTTTGCTTGGGCCACTGGACTTTGCATGGGCTTTGCGTTGTCTCAATGCTCACATAGTCACTGGAATTTAGAAGGATGAGAGGAGATCTTATAGAAACGTATAAGATTATTAAGGGGTTGGACACGTTAGAGGCAGGAAACATGTTCCCAATGTTGGGGGAGTCCAGAACAAGGGGCCACAGTTTAAGAATATGGGGTAGGCCATTTAGAACTGAGATGAGGAAAAACTTTTTCAGTCAGAGAGTTGTGAATCTGTGGAATTCTCTGCCTCAGAAGGCAGTGGAGGCCAATTCTCTGAATGCATTCAAGAGAGAGCTGGATAGAGCTCTTAAGGATAGCGGAGTCAGGGGGTATGGGGAGAAGGCAGGAACCGGGTACTGATTGAGAATGATCAGCCATGATCACATTGAATGGCGGTGCAGGCTCGAAGGGCTGAATGGCCTCCTCCTGCACCTATTGTCTATTGTTTCAGATAATTGACTTTTTTGACAAAGGGATGACGATATTTTTTGATACATTGAATAAATTGCCACTTCATTCCCAGAACTATTTCAGTGTAGTTTTCAGTGTACTAAGATCCAAAGGGTTCATTTTCAGATGACATAAAAATGGTTAATTCTGGAAACAGTCATCATTGGAAAGAGAGACCATTATTTGTTTCTTATTGCAATCAGTTGAATTTTACTTTGTCAGAAGCAGGAAAGAGAGAAAACAGTTTAGTTACAGGGAGGTATCACAAAATGCTGGAGTAACTCAGCAGGTCAGGCAGCATCTCTAGAGAGAAGGAATGGGTGATGTTTCGGGTTGAGACCCTTCCTCAGACTGAAGAAGGGTCTTGACCCGAAACGCCACCCATTCCTTCTCTCCAGAGATGCTGCTGCCTGACCTGCTGAGTTACTCCAGCATTTTGTGATACCTTCCATTTGTACCAGCATCTGCAGTTACAGGATATGGTACACTATCCGTTAGGTTGAGACCAGGTTTTCCAGA
The DNA here is from genome assembly GCF_053455715.1 of Rhinoraja longicauda. NCBI lineage: Eukaryota > Metazoa > Chordata > Chondrichthyes > Rajiformes > Arhynchobatidae > Rhinoraja > Rhinoraja longicauda. The sequence goes on from NC_135956.1 coordinate 88,581,634, forward strand.
TAACTTGTAGATTAGCTCATCTGATAAGATTATTAAGGGGTTGGACACGTTAGAGGCAGGAAACATGTTCCCAATGTTGGGGGAGTCCAGAACAAGGGGCCACAGTTTAAGAATAAGGGGTAGGCCATTTAGAACTGAGATGAGGAAAAACTTTTTCAGTCAGAGAGTTGTGAATCTGTGGAATTCTCTGCCTCAGAAGGCAGTGGAGGCCAATTCTCTGAATGCATTCAAGAGAGAGCTAGATAGAGCTCTTAAGGATAGCAGAGTCAGGGGGTATGGGGAGAAGGCAGGAACGGGGTCCTGATTGAGAATGATCAGCCATGATCACATTGAATCACAAAGCAAAGAGTGGGGATAAATGGGTCCCTTTCGGAATGGCAGGCAGTGACCAGTGGGGTACCGCAAGGTTCGGTGCTGGGACCCCAGCTATTTACGATATACATTAATGACTTAGATGAAGGGATTAAAAGTACCATTAGCAAATTTGCAGATGATACTAAGCTGGGGGGTAGTGTGAATTGTGAGGAAGATGCAATAAAGCTGCAGGGTGACTTGGACAGGTTGTGTGAGTGGGCGGATACATGGCAGATGCAGTTTAATGTAGATAAGTGTGAGGTTATTCACTTTGGAAGTAAGAATAGAAAGGCAGATTATTATCTGAATGGTGTCAAGTTAGGAAGAGAGGATGTTCAACGAGATCTGGGTGTCCTAGTGCATCAGTCACTGAAAGTAAGCATGCAGGTACAGCAGGCAGTGAAGAAAGCCAATGGAATGTTGGCCTTCATAACAAGAGGAGTTGAGTATAGGAGCAAAGAGGTCCTTCTACAGTTGTACCGGGCCCTGGTGAGACCGCACCTGGAGTACTGTGTGCAGTTTTGGTCTCCAAATTTGAGGAAGGATATTCTTGCTATTGAGGGCGTGCAGCGTAGGTTCACTAGGTTAATTCCCGGAATGGCGGGACTGTCGTATGTTGAAAGGCTGGAGCAATTAGGCTTGTATACACTGGAATTTAGAAGGATGAGGGGGGATCTTATTGAAACATATAAGATAATTAGGGGATTGGACACATTAGAGGCAGGAAACATGTTCCCAATGTTGGGGGAGTCCAGAACAAGGGGCCACAGTTTAAGAATAAGGGGTAGGCCATTTAGAACGGAGATGAGGAAGAACTTTTTCAGTCAGAGAGTGGTGAAGGTGTGGAATTCTCTGCCTCAGAAGGCAGTGGAGGCCAGTTCGTTGGATGCTTTCAAGAGAGAGCTGGATAGAGCTCTTAAGGATAGCGGAGTGAGGGGGTATGGGGAGAAGGCAGGAACGGGGTACTGATTAAGAGTGATCAGCCATGATCGCATTGAATGGCGGTGCTGGCTCGAAGGGCTGAATGGCCTACTCCTGCACCTATTGTCTATTGTCTATTGAATGGCGGTGCTGGCTCGAAGGGCTGAATGGCCTCCTCCTGCACCTATTGTCTATTGTCCATCTGGTTAATACGTGCAGGAAGGAACTGCAGATGCTGGTTTAAACCGAAGATAGACACAAAAAGCTGGAGTAACTCAGCGGGTCAGACAGCATCTCTGAAGAAAAGGAATAGTTCATAGCTTAATTGGGGGAATTAGATATAACACGAGCAAAGGAAGATAAGCACTTTGAAATGGCGACCAGTGGAGAAAGTTAATTCAAAGAACAACAGAGACTGCAAAACATAGAGTTGCAGGAGGTAGAGAAAAGCGGGCTAGTGTTCCAGATGGATGAATCATCTGCCTGCCCTACGCTTTGAATTCAAATTGGGTGTCATTGTTCCACTGTAAAAGGCTAAAAAAGCAAGAGATCAAATTGTGGAAATGCGATGCGATGGAGAGCTGAAAAGATGGGCAACTAAAAGTGAAGGTTCACTGTTAAAGACGGCAGGGAAGAGAGAAGACATTCTGGCCTTCCATCACAGTGAGGAGGTGACTGGAGGAGACTCGCTGTGATGGATGTTTTTGTGATTGTGTGTTTTATTGCTTTATTTTTATCGCCTCTCATTGTTGACTGTGGGTAACGTAATTTCGTCCAAAAACATGTTTTTGGATGACATAAAGGTACTTTATACTTGTATTATACTTATACTAAAGACCGAACAGTAGTGCTTTGCAGAGGTCAGAAAATCTAGATTAGATGTTTCCAAAGTAAGAGAAGGTTTCCGACTGTTCTAATGGTGCCTCGAAGATATGTTTTCCTTGGCAATGGTCTGTGGTGCTCCTTGACCATAGCTGAAATAGTCCTCCACCACATTTCACATCTCCCCACGTCTCTGCTCCAAATCCCTCTCCTCCTGTGTACAGCATGTATAGAATTCCCATGGTCCTCAATTTCTATCAGCCAGGATCCTTATACAATAGATCATCCTTTGCAATTTCCACCACTTTCAATGCTATTCCATCACCTAACACGATCAGCCATGATCACAATGTAGGGTGGCGCTGGCTCGAAGGGCCGAATGGCCTCCTCCTACACCTATTTTCTAAGTCTCTCCTGTCCTTTCCCTCTCGGCATAATGAAGTGACTACTCCCCTTGTAAATTCCCTGGTCAGCACTTCAGTCACCACCCACCATTCCCATCTCACATCACTTCCCCATGCTAGATGGAGCTCTTAAGGATAGCGGAGTCAGGGGGTATGGGGAGAAGGCAGGAACGGGGTACTGATTGAGAGTGATCAGCCATGATCACATTGAATGGCTGTGCTGGCTCGAAGGGCCGAATGGCCTACTCCTGCACCTATTGTCCATTGTCTATTGACAGAGAAGGAGAAACTGGGAAAATGGAATGGGAATTTTACTGAAATTCATACAATCAACAAGCAAAAAAACTGAAGAGGAGGAATGTTTAGTTTATTTATTGTCACGTGTACACCGAGGTACAGTGAAAAGCTTTTTGTTGCATGCTATCCAGTTAGTGAAAAGACTATACATGATTACTATCATGCCATCCACAGTGCACAGGATAAAGGTGATAATGTTTAGTGCAGGATAAAGTCCGATTAAAGTTCAAAGGTCTCTAATAAAGCAGATGGAAATATTTGCAATGAAAACAGAAAACGCTGGACCTACTCCGCTAATCAGGCAGCAACTGTGGAGAAATAAAGAGTTGACGTTTAATTTCCACTCTGCTGAAGGGTTACTAAACCCATGGTTGTGTTAATGAGAGCTGTACGTTTTTGTTTCAGGTATTGTTTGGAACTCTGACCTGATTGAAACCTTAGAGCTACAAAATCTGATGCTCTGTGCCCTACAGACTATCAATGGTGCCGAGACCCGCAAAGAAAGCAGAGGAGCGCATGCTCGGGAGGACTTCAAGGTTAGAGTCATCTCTAAAACAATGTCGCACAACAAAACTTCACCACCACCAAATTGCATGAATTGTGTACCGAATTGCATGAATTCTATGTGAAATTTGACTTTTTCTAGTTTACCATGAGTTAAAAAAGCCTAGATTTTATCAAGCAATTTTAGACAATAGACAATAGGTGCAGGAGGAGGCCATTCAGCCCTTCAAGCCAGCACCGCCATTCAATGTGATCATGGCTGATCATTCTCAATCAGCACCCCGTTCCTGCCTTCTCCCCATACCCCCTGACTCCGCTATCCTTAAGAGCTCTATCTGGCTCTCTCTTGAATGCATTCAGAGAATTGGCCTTTTGCAAGTTGATTGCAATTTTGAAATGCAATCAACTGTGTAATGGCGGGACTGTCATATGTTGAAAGACTGGAGCGACTAGGCCTGTATACACTGGAATTTAGAAGGATGAGAAGGGATCTTATTGAAATATATAAGATTATTAAGGGATTGGACACACTAAAGGCAGGAAACATGTTCCCAATGTTGGAGGAGTCCAGAACCAGGGGCCACAGTTTAAGAATAAGGGGTAGGCCATTTAGAATGGAGATGAGGAAAAACTTTTTCACTCAGAGTTGTGAATTTGTGGAACTCTCTGCCTCAGAAGGCAGTGGAGGCCATTTCTCTGGATGCTTTCAAGAGAGAGCTAGATAGAGCTGTTAAGGATAGTGGAGTCAGGGGGTATGGGGAGAAGGCAGGAACGGGGTACTGATTGAGAATGATCAGCCATGATCACATTGAATGGCGGTGCTGGATCGAAGGGCCGAATGGCCTACTCCTGCACCTATTGTCTATTGTAATGTAGCAAACAATTTGTGTGCAACAAATCGCAGCGTGAAAGTGACAAGATGTCTTGGTGTACATTGTTGGCTGATAGATAACGTTGAGATAGCCCCCTTGTGCTTTGAATGGTGCTGTGATTTTGTTTAGATCCCCTTGAGAGTACAATTAGCTAGATTTCATATTGTCATTCATAAAAGGACTGAGAATACTTCTCGGTGGCCGAGTCTGAAGTGTCTGAATCGACTAGTTTGACTTTCTTGTGTCTTTTGTCATTTCAGGTGAGAATCGATGAATATGATTTTGCAAAGCCTTTGCAGGGTCAAGAGAAAAAAACTTTTGATGAACACTGGCGAAAACACACCCTGTCATCTATGGATCCAAAAACTGGAAAGGTGAGAATATATGACTCGGGTAAACGGAAGAAAGTTTGCACAAAAGAAAAAGTTCCTTGTGCACAAAATCTACAGCACAAAAACATATTCTTTGGCCCAACCATGCTGACCAAGATGCTCGTATCCCACCAACCTTTTTTTCTATCCATGTACCTGTCAGGGGATTTATTCACAAAATGCTGCAGTAACTCAGCAGGTCAGGCAGCATCTCGGGAGAGAAGGAATGGGTGACGTTTCGGGTCGAGACCCTTCTTCAGACTGAAGAAGGGTCTCGACCCGAAACGTCACCCATTCCTTCTCTCCCGAGATGCTGCCTGACCTGCTGAGTTACTCCAGCATTTTGTGAATAAATCGATTTGTACCAGCATCTGCAGTTATTTTCTTATACTACCTGTCAGGGGAAGGGTCCTGACCAGAGGTGTCACCTGTCCATTTTTTCCAGGGATGGTGCCCGACTCGCTGAGTTGCTCCACCATTTCTTGTCCAAATGTCCCTCTCAACCTCTACGGATTCCTCTATCAGCTTGTTCCACCTACGTCTGCGCCAAAATACTTGCCCCTTGGCTCCCTTCTAAATCTCTCTCCTGTCAACTTAAATCTATGTCCTCTTAGACTTCTATCCTGGGAAAAAGATTGTGACATTATCGATGGCTACGATGATTTTATATGCCCCCTACAAGATTATTATTTTGCCTTGTGTACTGACAATAGGTGCAGGAGTAAGCCATTCGGCCCTTCAAGCCAGCACCACCATTCAATGCGATCATGGCTGATCATTCTCAATCAGTACCTCGTTCCTGCCTTCTCCCCATACCCCCTGACTCCGCTATCCTTAAGAGCTCTACCTACCTCTCTCTTGAATGCATTCAGAGAATTGGCCTCCACTGCCTTCTGAGGCAGAGAATTCCACAGATTTACAACTCTCTGACTGAAAAAGTTTTTCCTCAAATCCGTTCTAAATGGCCTACCCCTTATTCTTAAACTGTGGCCCCTGGTTCTGGAGGGGAAGGGAGGGGTGGGGCAAGGGGGGGGGAGGGCGCGGGAGGATGTTGGGGTGGGCGAGTCGCAGTCTCTCTAGCCTCCCCTTGTATCTCAAGTCCTCCAGTCCTGGTAGCAACCGTGTGCATCTTTTCTGCACTCTTTATAAGTGTGGGAGGAAACTGGAGCACACGGAGAAAACCCACGCAGGTCACGGGGAGAACGTACAAACTCCCTACAGACAGCACCCGTAGTCACGATCGAACTCGGATCCCTGGCGCCGTCAGGCAGCAACCCTACCACTGCTCTATCTGGCCGCCCTGTTCTATTTTCATTTCCATGGTGGAAAAATATGAAGGAGCGGGCATATCTTTAGGCTATTTAACAGTTCGGCAGGATTTAACGTGGATTGCCTTTCCTTTCCTATAATCATTGTTTTATCAGTTGATGGGCAGTCAATTCCGCGCGGCAGGAAGGGTTGTGCGTGCTCACGCCACCCACGTGGTGGTGGAGAATTCACAGACGTCTGTCGTCATTCAACTGTGGGAGTTGGCATGCTTTACCCGCCCGCATGGTGGTGGGCCTTGCCTGTTCTTTCACCCATTCAGTGGGAGCTACCACCCTGTGCTCGCCAAGACACAAGAATCCCGCAGAATTGAGGGCGTGCAGCGTGGGTTTACTAGGTTAATTCCCGGAATGGCGGGACTATCATATGTTGAAAGACTGGAGCGACTAGGTTTGTATACACTGGAATTTAGAAGGATGAGAGGAGATCTTATCGAAACGTATAAGATTATTAAGGGGTTGGACACGTTAGAGGCAGGAAACATGTTCCCAATGTTGGGGGAGTCCAGAACAAGGGGCCACAGTTTAAGAATAAGGGGTAGTCCATTTAGAACTGAGATGAGGAAAAACTTTTTCAGTCAGAGAGTTGTGAATCTGTGGAATTCTCTGCCTCAGAAGGCAGTGGAGGCCAATTCTCTGAATGCATTCAAGAGAGAGCTGGATAGAGCTCTTAAGGATAGCGGAGTCGGGGTATGGGGAGAAGGCAGGAACGGGGTACTGATTGAGAATGATCAGCCATGATCACATTGAATGGCGGTGCTGGCTCGAAGGGCTGAATGGCCTCCTCCTGCACCTATTGTCTATTGTCTATAGAATGTCAACCAAGAATTTGCAGACGGAGTCATGGATTTTAATTAGCAGAAGCATCTAGAATGGCATTCCAACCTTACAGGGGAATATCTTGCTGAGCAAGAGCTTGTTTGGGTAGAGATTCTGATTAAAATGGACCATCTGAAATAGTCTTTTAAATTGGACTCCACATGGGGCGGCTTTAATTAATTAATTAGGAGCATGTGCTTATGATGAGGAGTGAAAAGACAAAACACTACATGGTAGGCATTCCCTTGAGTCAGCTTCTATGTCGTTATCCCATTAGATGTGGGCCATTGCCTTTCAATTCAGGCTGCAGCTGGATTCTGCGGATAATCCGTTTTCTCGGTAGAATTTCTCTTATTTTCCACTTCTTGTGGATTTACCAGCATTTTCTGAACTCATATTTTCCTTTAGTTTGTTTTGTAGTCGTGTGTAGGAAGGAACTGCAGATGCTGGTTTAAACCGAAGATAGACACAAAATGCTGGAGTAATTCGGACAGTCTGAAGAAGGGCCTTGACCCGAAACGTCACCCATTCTCTCTATCCAGAGATGCTGCCTGTCCCGCTGAGTTACTCCTGCATTTTGTGTCTACCTTGAAGTTATGCGCAGTGAGGTGTATGTCATGTTAATTAAATTTATCGGAGTATATTTGGTCTATGTAGTTCATTGTTTGAAATGAATAAGAATTGCATGCAATTGTCGGGTTGGTTGACAGTATACCTACGTCTCTTCTAACCAGTCATGTGTGACTTTGACATTCTAGGTGACGCTGAACTACAGGCCTGTGATAGACTCAACATTGGATGCTGAAGATTGTGCCTCAGTTCCTCCAGCAATACGTTCTTATTAGCACAACAGCACTGGTAAATCCACTGCAAACTGAATTGGGGTAACAAAGCCATCTGTCGAATGCTTTATTTAATAAAATTCTGTGTAATATATTGGCAAATTAGGTTCCCATCTGACCCTGTTCCTATTTTCTAACTATCAATTTTGTTGTAAAAGATGAGCTTCATCTTCAAATATAGCGGGTGCTAATAATGAATGCAATGCTCTTTGTGTATTTATCCTTAAATGATTTCTCTTCAATAGAATACATAGTTATTGTGGCAACATTGGGGAACATGCACTCTTTGCCGATGCTAGAAGCTTCTCAGCCGGTTCAATGGAAAAAAAATAGTTTTGCAGTGACATAATGGATGTGCGCTCTTGAAATTGTAAAATCCTATCTCAAAATGATTTTTTTTTTTCCATTTATAATGAAGGTTGGCAATGAATCCTTTACTGTGGGATATTTGTACCTCTTGGGTCTTCTGTGCAGGTGAAGCTGAACATTATCCGTGTAGCACCCCACGCATGAGCCGTGGAGCGAAGGCTTGTAATTAAGTGGATTGTTTTATTGTTGTTAAAAAAAAAACTTGAATGTTCAAATGGATGCACCTACATCGACATGTGTACATTCTAAATAAAGCAAAGTTCGGCACTTCCAAAGTCTGCATTGCTGGTCTATTCGAGACATTTTCCTCACTATATTAACTTGTGAAATCTTTCTCAGTATTCATCTTTAAAACGACACGGTTGCCCTATGTATCACAAAATGCTGGAGTAACTCAGCAGGTCAGGCAGCATCTTAGAGAGAAGCAATGGGTGACGTTTCGACCCGAAACGTCACCCATTCCTTCTCTCCAAGATGCTGCCTGACCTTCTGAGTTACTCCAGCATTTTGTGATACCTTCGATATGTACCAGCATCTGCAGTTATTTTCCTACACGGTTGCATTATGCAGCATCTTTCATGACCTCAGGACATCTCAAGGGTCTCAACCCGAAACGTCACCCATTCCTTCTCTCCAGAGATGCTGCCTGACCCGCTGAGTTACTCCAGCATTTTGTGTCTATCTTTGGTGTAAACCAGCATCTGCAGTTCCTTCCCACATATCATCATTACTACCGATGAAGTATAGTCACTGCCATAACATATGAAATGTATTGATCAATTTGCCCAGGGAAAAAAACCCATGGAAATTATTGATATAAACTACGGAGTAATTGTGCTTGACGGTTAAGGTTTTATATTTACAACTGAGAATTCCCTTCAGATAATGTTTTGAGATTGTTGCATCCATGTGACTGGGAAGTCAATTCTTGGCACAACTCACCTTAATGAAACTCTTGCAGTGCAATGTTGAAATGATGGCCATTGATAATGTGCCTCAGTCTCTGTGTGCCCTTGCCTCCTTATCTAATGCAGTTAGAAACATAGACAACAGGTGCAGGAGGAGGCCATTCGGCCCTTCGAGCCAGCGCCGCCCGCCATTCGTTGTGATCATGGCTGATCATCCACAATCAGTAACCCGTGCCTGCCTTCTCCCCATACCCCCTGATTCCACTAGCCCCCAGAGCTCTATCTAACTCTCTTTGAAATTCATCCAGTGAATTGGCCTTCCGTGGCAGAGAATTCCACAAATTTACAACTCTGGGTGAAAAAGTTTCTTCTCACCTGAGTTTTAAATGGCCTCCCCTTTGTTCTTAGACCATGGCCCCTGGTTCTGGACTCGACCAACATTGGGAACATTTTTCCTGCATTTAGTTTCTCCAGTCCTTTTATAATTTTATACGTCTCTATAAGATCCCTTCTCATCCTTCTAAACTCCAGCGAATACACGCCCAGTCTTTCCAATCTTTCCTCATATGGCAGTCCCGCCATCCCAGGGATTAACCTCGTGAACCTCCGCTGCACTGCCTCAATAGCAAGGATGTCCTTCCTCAAATTAGGAGACGAAAACTGCACACAATACTCCAGATGTGGTCTTACCCGGGCCCTATACAACTGCAGAAGAACCTCTTTGCTCCCATACTCAAATCCTCTCGTTATGAAGGCCAACATGCCATTAGCTTTCTTCACTGCCTGCTGTACCTACACGCTTACTTACATAGAAACATAGAAAATAGGTGCAGGAGGAGGCCATTCGCCCCTTCGAGCCAGCACCGCCATTCAATATGATCGTGGCTGATCATCCCAAATCAGTGCCCCGTTCCTGCTTTCTCCCCATCTAACTTTCTCTTGAATACATCTGTGCTTTAAACACTGTATGTGCTTTAAAGCTTGTGCAACTTCTAGCCGACAGGAGAAGATTCAATTCAGTGATACTTCGTTGTCACATGTACACCGAAGTACTTTGTTTTACCTACAACCCAGTAAAATCGTACTGCAGACTTCACCGAGGCAGTGCACAGGAGTCACAACGTTTCCGGCGCCGACGAAGTTGCAAAGCGTTCATCAGGCAGCTTTATCTTCTGCTCACCAGGTCTGCCGCTGCACGTGGCCGCACTTTGCTCTCTGCAGGGTTCCCCCCCCCTCCCTCTTCGTTCACAGCAGTCCCTCCACCTTCAGTCTGAAGAAGGGTCTCGACCCGAAACGTCACCCATTCCTTCTCTCCTGAGATGCTGCCTGACCTGCTGAGTTACTCCTTATGTACATTACTCCTCAGTTCAGGAAGGCACTGCACTCCAAAGTGTGTGCACTCCAAAGGACTTGAGTCTCCTCAGCAGATAACGTCTGCTCTGGCCCTTTCTGTATAGCGCATCGGTGTTTTCGGTCCAGTCCAGTTTATTGTTGAGGTAGACACCCAGGTACTTATAAGAGTCCACCCTCTCGATGTCCATTCCCTGGATGTTCTGGGGGACCTGGCTGCACCTGCGGAAATCTTCCACCACCTCCCTGGTTTTCCCCGCGTTGATCCAGAGGCAGTTCCACTGGCACCAGTCCACAAACTCCTTGATCAGTTCTCTGTACGCCCTGTCCTCGTCGCCCGCGATGAGGCCGACGATGGCAGAGTCGTCAGAGAACCTCTGTAGATAGGAGTCTGCAGAGCTGTTGCTGAAGTCCGCGGTGTGCAGGGTGAACAAGAATGGAGCTTGCACTGTTCCCTGCGGAACCCCAGTGCTGCAGACCTCCCTGTCCGCGACATTGGCCTTTGCCCTCACATACTGTGGTCGTTCACACTACCACCCAGCTTTGTGTCATCTGCTGTCTGACCCGCTGAGTTATTCCAGCTTTTTGTGTCTATCCAAGGTTACATTCCAGTGCTTTAAACAACTCACTGAGAAGATGCTCAGGCAAGATTATTAAGGGGTTGGACACGTTGGAGGCAGGAAACATGTTCCCAATGTTGGGGGAGTCCAGAACCAGGGGCCGCGGTTTAAGAATAAGGGGTAGGTCATTTAGAACGGAGATGAGGAAAAACCTTTTCAGGCAGAGAGTTGTAAATCTGTGGAATTCACTGCCTCAGAAGGCCGTGGAGGCCAAGTCTCTGAATGCATTCAAGAGAGAGCTAGATAGAGCTCTTAATGATAGCAGAGTCAGGGGGTATGGGGAGAAGGCAGGAACGGGATACTGATTGAGAATGATCAGCCATGATCACATTGAATGGTGGTGCTGGCTCGAAGGGCCGAATGGCCTACTCCTGCGCCTATTGTCTATTGTCTATTTCCTCAGATCTGCTCTCTGCCCTCTGCAGTGACTTTATTGGGAGTGCAGTGAAACTCTAGTTCCTCAAATGAAAACAGCATTGTGTAAATTCCCAACCAATATACTGAGCTTGGACTTTGTGTTGCTGAGTTCACTGCAGGCAGGGTACACTTTGTAATGTCCAGCAGCTCCACTGTCAGACTAGTCTGTAAAAATGGTAGCTAGAATGATTTACTTGCACTGCATCTTAAAAAGGACACAAAATGCCGGAGTAACTCAGCGGGACAGGCAGCATCTCTGGAGAGAAGGAATGGGCGACGTTTCGGGTCGAGACCCTTCTTCAGACTGATGGGCGACGTTTTGGATCGAGACCCTTCTTCAGACTGATCAGGGATTAAAAGGGATCGATTTCTCGGCCTCAGAAGGCAGTGGAGGCCAATTCTCTGCATGCTTTCAATAGGCAATAGACAATAGGCGCTGGAGTAGGCCATTCGGCCCTTCGAGCCAGCACCGCCATTCAATGTGATCATGGCTGATCTTTCAGGAGAGAGCTAGATAGAGCTCTTAATGATAGCGGAGTCAGGGGGTATGGGGAGAAGGCAGGAACGGGGTACTGATTGTGAGTGATCAGCCATGATCGCACTGGCTCGAAGGGCCGAATGGCCTATTCCTGCACCTATTGTCCATTGTCCATTTTCGGAATGGAAACTAGCGTTAAATAGAGGGGGGCTCTGAATATGCACAATAATAATGCCCAATAAAATAGGCGGATAACTTTAAAAGGATTCTTAACCTTATGTGCAGCCCTGACGAGGAAAGCCGTAAGTGGGGAGGTGAAGATGAAAGGGAGGATAGAAACATAGAAACATAGAAAGTAGGTGCAGGAGTAGGCCATTCGGCCCTTCGCGCCAGCACCGCCATTCAATATGATCATGGCTGATCTTTCAGGAGAGAGCTAGATAGAGCTCTTAATGATAGCGGAGTCAGGGGGTATGGGGAGAAGGCAGGAACGGGGTACTGATTGTGAGTGATCAGCCATGATCGCACTGGCTCGAAGGGCCGAATGGCCTATTCCTGCACCTATTGTCCATTGTCCATTTTCGGAATGGAAACTAGCGTTAAATAGAGGGGGGCTCTGAATATGCACAATAATAATGCCCAATAAAATAGGCGGATAACTTTAAAAGGATTCTTAACCTTATGTGCAGCCCTGACGAGGAAAGCCGTAAGTGGGGAGGTGAAGATGAAAGGGAGGATAGAAACATAGAAACATAGAAAGTAGGTGCAGGAGTAGGCCATTCGGCCCTTCGAGCCAGCACCGCCATTCAATATGATCATGGCTGATCATCCAACTCAGTATCCTATACCTGCCTTCTCTCCATACCCCCTGATCCCTTTAGCCACAAGGGCCACATCTAACTCCCTCTTAAATATACCCAATGAACTGGCCTCAACTACCTTCTGCGGCAGAGAATTCCACAGATTCACCACTCTGTGTGAAAAAGAACTTTCTCATCTCGGTCCTAAAAGACTTCCCCCTTATCCTTAAACTGTGACCCCTTGTTCTGGACTTCCCCAACATCGGGAACAATCTTCCCGCATCTAGCCTGTCCAACCTCTTAAGAATTTTGTAAGTTTCTATAAGATCCCCCCTCAATCTTCTAAATTCCAGCGAGTACAAGCCGAGTCTATCCAGTCTTTCTTCATATGAAAGTCCTGCCATCCCAGGGATCAATCTGGTGAACCTTCTCTGTACTCCCTCTATGGCAAGCATGTCTTTCCTCAGATTAGGGAGACCAAAGACCAGGAGGTGGGATGAGCGTCGTTTTCTCGCTGCCTCCAGTAAGCATGTCAGGGCAGTCCAGTGGTGCAACTGGTAGAGCTGCTGCCTCACAACACCAGAGACCTGGATTCGATCCTGACCTTGGGCGCTGCCTGTGCGGAGTTTGCACGTTCTCCCTGTGACTGTGTGGATTTCCTGCAGGCGCTCCGGTTTCTTCCCACGCCCCAAGGTCGTGTGGTTTTTGAATGTTAAATTGTCCTCTGCCTATTGCCCCTGGTGTGCAGGGAGTGGATGGGAACGTGGGATAATATCGCACCAGCGTGAACAGGTGGTCAATGGGCAGCGGGGACTTGATGGGCCGAATAAGCCTGTCGCCATGTTGTATCTCCGACCCGTAAAAGGGACCATATCACCCCGATTCTGGCCTCTCTCCACTGGCTCCCAGTACAGTACAGAATCAACTTCAAGCTCCTTCTATTCACATACAAAGCCCTAAACGGGCTTGCCCCCCCCCCCCCCCCCACATATCAAAAATCTTCTAACCCCCCTCTCTATCTCCAGGTCCCTCAGGTCGGCCGACTTAGGGCTACTGACTATTCCGCGGTCTAGGCTTAAGCTCAGGGGTGACCGCGCTTTTGCGGTTGCAGCTCCTAGACTGTGGAACAGCATCCCTCTCCCCATCAAAACTGCCCCCTCCATCGACTCCTTTAAGTCCAGGCTCAAAACCTATTTCTACTCCCTAGCGTTTGAGGCCCTCTGAGGGGGCGCTGTGACTGTTTATGTATGTGCTGTTATGTTTGTGTGTCATTGTATGTTCGTTTCTTAGTACCTGAACTGATGTACAACACTTTGGTCAACGTGGGTTGTTTTTAAATGTGCTACACAAATACAATTGACTTGACTTGACTTGACTAGAATCACGAAGAGACAAGAAACGGCAATGCTGGAATCTGGAGCAAAAATACAGAGTGCTGGTGGAAATTAATGGGTCAGGCAGCATCTGTGGAGGGAAATGCACAGATGGCATTTCGAGTCTGACCCTTTGTCAGACTGATTGTGCATTAAATCAAAAACAATCATTCCATTTCTTGATCCGATGCCGTTTTAAGAGTAACTCCAGACTACACGGTGGCGCAGCGGTAGAGTTGCTGCCTTACAGCGAATGCAGCGCCGGAGACTCGGGTTCGATCCTGACCACGGGTGCCGTCTGTACGGAGTTTGTACGTTCTTCCCGTGACCTGCGTGGGTTTTCTCCGAGATCTTCGGTTTCCTCCCATGCTCCAAAGACGTACAGGTATGTAGGTTAATTGGCTGTGTAAAATGTAAAAATTGTCCCTAGTGTGTGTAGGATAGTGTTAGTGTGCGGGGATCGCTGGGCGGCGCGGACTCGGTGGGCCGAAGGGCCTGTTTCTGCGCTGTATCTCTAAATCTAAATCTAAAATCTAAAAAAAAAATCTAAAATCTACTGCTGCTGCCAGAGGAAGTGGCTGGCAACTAATTCCACCAGTGCAACTCTTAGTTTGTCTACATTCGGGGAAAGGTTCATTTGCCTGAAATATTAATGCTGTATCTCACTCCTCAGATGCTGCCCGACTGATAAAACCATGAGATGAAAATGAAAACAAAACCAACTTAAGCTTAAAGTGACTCCCCTTCAAAATAGTTCACAAGGTCATGTGATAGGAGCAGAATTAGGCCATTCGGCCCATCAAGTCCACTCTGCTATTTAATCACGGCTGATCTGTCTCTCCCCCTCAACCCCATTCTCCTGCCTTCTCCCCATCATCCCTGACACCCGTACTAATCAAGAATCTATCCATCTCTACCTTAAAAATATCCATTGACTTGGCCTCCACAGACTTCTGTAGCAAAGAATTCCACAAATTCACCACCCGTCCGACTAAAGAAATTCTTCCTCATCTTGAAAGACTGGAGCGACTAGGCTTGTATACACTGGAATTTAGAAGAATGAGAAGGGATCTTATCGAAACATATAAGATTATTAAGGGGTTGGACACGTTAGAGGCAGGAAACATGTTCTGCCATCCCAGGAATCAATCAGAGAGTTGTAAATCTGTGGAATTCTCTGCCTCAGAAGGCAGTGGAGGCCAATTCTCTGAATGCATTTGAGGGCTAGATAGAGCTCTTAAGGATAGCGGAGTCAGGGGGTATGGGGAGAAGGCAGGAACGGGGTACTGATCGAGAATGATCAGCCATGATCACATTGAATGGCGGTGCTGGCTCGAAGGGCCGAATGGCCAAATTCCTGGACCTATTGTCTATTGTCTTCTTCCTAAAGGAACGTCCTTTTATTCTGAGGGTAAAGAGACCCAAGAGTACAAATACATAGATCCTGAAAGAGGAGACAGAGCTGGACAGAGTGCTGAAGAACACGTCAGGCACGCTTGCATATTTAGCACACCATCAGACAGAGCAGTGAGAACAAGGTTGGGACATCATGCATCAACTGTACAAAACATTGGTGAGGCAATACAGCACAGAAACAAGCCCTTCAGCCACGGTGGCTCAGCGGTAGAGTCGCTGCCTTACAGCGAATGCAGCGACGGAGACCCGGGTTCCATCCCGACTACGGGTGCCGTCTGTACGGAGTTTGTACGTTCTCCCCGTGACCTGCGTGGGTTTTCTCCGAGATCTCCGGTTCCCTCACACACTCCAAAGACGTACAGGTTTGTAGGTTAATTGGCTGGGCAAATATAAAAATTGTCCCTAGTGGGTTTAGGGTAGTGTTAGTGTGCGGGGATCGCTGGGCGGCGCGGACCCGGTGGGCCGAAAGGGCCTGTTTCCGCGCTGTATCTCTAAAACTAAAAACTGAACTGAAGCCCAACTCAACCATGCTGATCAAGTTGTCCTGTATTTGGCCCATGTTCCTCTAAACATTTCCTTTCAATGCACCTGTTAAATACTATTATAGTTCCTACCTCAACTACCTCCTCCGGTGCCCCCTGCACTCCAAAGAACCCGAGTCTCCTCAACAGATAAAGTCTGCTCTGGTCCTTTCTGTATAGCGCATCGGTGTTTTCGGTCCAGTCCAATTTATTATTGAGGTAAACACCCAGGTACTTATAAGAGTCCACCCTCCCGAGGAGACCAGATTGATTCCTGGGATGGCAGGACTTTCATATGAAGAAAGACTGGATAGACTCGGCTTGTACTCGCTGGAATTTAGAAGATTGAGGGGGGATCTTATAGAAACGTACAAAATTCTTAAGGGGTTGGACAGGCTAGGTGCAGGAAGATTGTTCCCGATGTTGGGGAAGTCCAGAACAAGGGGTCACAGTTTAAGGATAAGGGGGAAGTCTTTTAGGACCGAGATGAGAACGTTTTTTTTCACACAGAGAGTGGTGAATCTGTGGAATTCTCTGCCACAGAAGGTAGTTGAGGCCAGTTCATTGGCTATATTTAAGAGGGAGTTAGATGTGACCCTTGTGGCTAAAGGGATCAGGGGGTATGGAGAGAAGGCAGGTACGGGATACTGAGTTAGATGATCAGCCATGATCATATTGAATGGCGGTGCAGGCTCGAAGGGCCGAATGGCCTGCTCCTGCACCTATTGTCTATGTTTCTATGAGAGATAGAGGTCAGGCACAGGCAGATGGGGTTTGTTCAATTCAGCATCATGGTTGGCACGGGCATCTTGTGCTGAAGAATGTGTTCCTGTGCTCTATTTATATGTTCTGTGATAAATTTCCTTCAACTCCTCGTTTCCCCTAAATTTGCAGTCTTCCTCCAAATCTGGAAGGTTTCTGCCACTTCGTCCGTGAGGTCGGTTATAAAATATTTGTTTGCTATCGCCGCCGTCTCCTTATTGCCCAATATAATTCCTCCTCTTTCAGTCTGTCGGGGGCCCACGTTAACAAACTAATCTTATTGCTTTACATATCCGTAGACACGCAATGTGCTCGTTCTTTGTGTTTGTTGCTGGCCTGATCGCTCCTACCTTTTTCCTTATCCACCCTTATTCATGTTATGCTAAATTCTGAGGGGTTTTTTTCCCCCCATTTCTCAGCATTGTTGCATGTTTGGCAATGTCATGAATCTTGTCCTTTGATCTAGTCTTTATTTTCCCTCGATCGTCACAGCTGGACTACATATCCTGTGGGGGTTTTTTTTTTCCGTGTTAAAGGGAAAGATGTGTATCATTTATAAACTGTGGATTAGTTCTGTACAACCACACCCCCCCATTGCTTGGGACTTCAAGGCGATTTGGACAAGTTGAGTGAATGGACAAATATATGCCAGATGTACTATAACCTGAGTAAATGTGAAGCCGTCCACTTTGGTTGAAAATACAGGGTGACGAGATGTTTGAAACAGTGGAAAAATGGGAAATGTTGATCGACAAATGGGATCTGTGTGTCCATTCACAACAGCCACTGAAAGCAAACATGCAGGTTCAACAAACAGTTAAGAAAGCAAATAACATATTTGTCTTCATTGCGAAAGGCTTTGAGGCAATGACAACAACAAAGGCAACAACAAAGTCTTGCCGCGATTGTGTGATGCAGGGTCAACACATGGCGTATTTGTTGTAGTCTTGGTTGCTAATAACTACCACAGAGGAAGTTTAATGAAGGTTCACCAGACTGATTCCCCTCGGTTAGCAGGGCAGCTAAATGAACAGAGATTGGGTTGACAACAACTTTTTTCACCAGAGTATCAGGAGAGTAAGAGATCTTATTGTAACCTACTAAATGCTGAAAGACATTGACAAGCTGGATACATTTTGCCCCTTCCCTGAGGAGTCTAGAATCAGAATTCACAGTCTCACATTACACAGGTTACAGAATAAGACAATAGACAATAGGTGCAGGGGTAGGCCATTCGGCCCTTCGAGCCAGCACCGCCATTCACGGCGGGTATGGCAAGGCATCCAGCACATCACCAACTACAAGACCAGCAACCGCACGACTGCCGACGGCGACGCCTCGCTGGCAGAGGAACTTAACTGTTTCTTTGCTCGTTTCGAGGTGAAAGCTACAGTGGCAGACATAACACCCTCTCCAGCACCTGACAGCAACACCTTCATTGTGCAGGAGTATGATGTTAAGCGCGTGCTCAGAGCAGTGAATCCCAGGAAAGCTGCAGGCCCCGATGGTGTGACGGGCAGAGTGCTGAGGGAATGTGCAGACCAATTATCTGAGGTCTTCACAAAAATCTTCAACCTGTCCCTTTTAAAATCCACCATCCCTCCCTGCCTGAAGTCCGCCACAATCATCCCACTGCCGAAAAAGTCTGTCATCAGCAGCCTTAACGACTACCGTCCGGTAGCACTCACACCGGTCATCACAAAGTGCTTCGAGAGACTGGTCCTGCAGCACATCAAAGCCAGCCTCCCACCCACCTTCGACCCACACCAGTTTGCCTACAGAGCAAATAGGTCTACAGGGGATGCCATCGACACTGCTCTTCACACTGCACTGACCCACTTTGAACACCAGGGGAGCTATGTGAGGATGCTCTTCCTCGACTTCAGCTCTGCCTTTAACACGGTCATCCCGAGCAGACTGGTCACCAAACTTTCCGACCTTGGATTTTCCCAAACCATCTGCCAATGGATCAAGGACTTCCTGACCAACCACCCCCAGACCGTCAAAATAGGCCCTCACCTCTCCTCCACCATTACACTGAGCACCGGCTCACCACAGGGCTGTGTGTTGAGCCCCATCCTTTACTCCCTCTACACTCACGACTGCGCCCCCACCCATCCCACCAACACCATCATCAAGTTCGCGGATGACACGACTGGTTGGACTCATCTCAGGAGGAGATGAGACAGCCTATAGGGATGAAATCCAAAGGCTGGCAGCATGGTGTTCAGTGAACAATCTGGTCCTGAACTCCTCCAAAGCAAAGGAACTTATAATTGACTTTAGAAAAACCAGTGTAGAATACGACCCACTCTACATCAATGGGGTCTGTGTGGAAAGGGTACCCGCTTTCAGGTTCCTGGGTACGCACATCGCAGAGGAACTTACCTGGTCTACCAACACCATCACCACAGTAAAGAAGGCACAGCAGAGACTCCACTTTCTGAGGATCCTCAGGAAAACCAACCTGCAGGAGAAGCTCATGTTGTCCTTCTTTCGCTGCTCCATCGAGAGTGTGCTGGCATACTGTATAACCACATGGTATGCCAGCTGCTCAGAAAAGGACAGGAAGGCCCTTCAGAGGGTCATCACGACGGCCCAGAAGATCATCGGCTGCTCACTGCCCTCCCTGGAGCACCTGTTCAGCCTACGCTGCCTCAGTAGAGCAGGCAAAATAATAAAAGATCCATCCCACCCCGGCCACCGTCTGTTTGTTCATCTGCCCTCTGGTCGACGTTTCAGGTCGATCAAATCCCGAACAAACAGACTTAAGAACAGTTTTTACCCCAGGGCCATACGAGAACTGAACACTACCTTTGCACTAGGCAACACCGTTAAAAAATCTTGTACTTAATATGATTGTATTTATGTATTTATTTGTTTTTGCATTTATTGCATATATGTTTGTACGCACCGTCAGGATTGGCTATTTTTTTAATTTCGTTGTACTCGTTGCAATGACAATAAATGAATATTATTATTATTATTATTATTATTATTATTATTATTATCACAAAATGCTGGACCGCCCCGACGTGGCAACTTCAACAGCCTGACCTCGGGAGAAGACGGCAGGGAAGAGAAAAGACATTGTGGCCTTCCATCACAGTGAGAAGGGACTGGAGGAGACTCACTGTGATGGATGTTTCTTTTTGTTTGGTGTTAGTTTATGATTGTGTGTGTTATTGCATATTTATTGATTATTCTTATTGGTCTTAGTGTTTCAACTGCGGGTAATGTTTCATTTCACTACACATTTATGTGTATGTGACAAATAAACGACTATTGACTATTGACTATTGGAGTAACTCAGCAGGTCAGGCAGCATCTTGGAGAGAAGGAATGGGTGACGTTTCTGAAGAAGGGTCTCGACCAGAAACGCCACCCATTCATTTCTCTTCAAGGTGCTTCCTGACAATAAACAATAGGTGCAGGAGGGGGCCATTCGGCCCTTCGAGCCAGCACCGCCATTCAATGTGATCATGGCTGATCATTCTCAATCAGTACCCCGTTCCTGCCTTCTCCCCACACCCCCTGACTCCACTATCCTTAAGAGCTCTATCCAGCTCTCTCTTGAATGGATTCAGAGAATTGGCTTCCACTGCCTTCTGAGGCAGAGAATTCCACAGATTCACAACTCTCTGACTGAAAAAGTTTTTCCTCATCTCAGTTCTAAATGGCCTACCCCTTATTCTTAAACTGTGGCTCCTGGTTCTGGACTCCCCCAACATTGGGAACATGTTTCCTGCCTCTAACGTGTCCAACCCCTAAATAATCTTATATGTTTCGATAAGATCTCCTCTCATCCTTCTAAATTCCAGTGTATAGAAGCCTAGTCGCTCCGGTCTTTCAACATATGACAGTCCCACCATTCCGGGAATTAACCTAGTAAACCTACGCTGCACGCCCTCAATAGCAAGAATATCCTTCCTCAAATTTGGAGACCTGCTGAGGTACTCCATCATTTTGTGATACCTTCGATTTGTACCAGCATCTGCAGTTATTTTCCTACCGCCATTCAATGTGATCATGGCTGATCATTCACAATCAGTACCCCGTTCCTGCCTTCTCCCCATAACTCTGCTATCTGCAAGAGCTCTATCTTAGATCTAACTATCTAAGATATTGAAGACTGGCGATGAGAAGACGTTTGTTCACTTAGAAGGTTGTTAATTAGGGAAATTCTCTAGACCAGAAGGTTTGTGGAGTCCGAGTACGTATTTGGCCCTTCGAGCCAGCACCACCATTCAATATGATCATGGCTGATCATTCTCAATCAGTACCCCGTTCCTGCCTTCTCCTCCAAACCCCCTGACTCTGCTATCCTTAAGAGCTCTATCTAACTCTCTCTTGAAAGCATTCAGAGAATTGGCCTCCACTGCCTTCTGAGGCAGAGAATTCCAGATATTTACAACTCTCTGACTGAAAAAGTTTTTCCTCATCTCCTTTCTAAATGGCCTACCCATGCTTAATTCTAAATGGCCATTGTAGGCCATTTCAGACTGAACTAAATCACTGTCAGTTTTTTTTCAATAATTCTGTCATATTCGAGGTGGTGCGGTGGTAGAGTTGCTGCCTTGACAGACACAAAATACTGGAGTCACTCAGCGGGACAGGCAGCACCTCTGGAGAGAAGGAACAGGTGGCATTTCGGGTCGAGACCCTTCTTCAGACTGACAGTCAGGGGAGAGGGAGGCACACCTTGCCCTCCCCAGAGCAACTGGGGAAAACCCAAAGAAACACGGAGAAAGTGCAAACTCCACACAGACAGCACCCGAGATCAGGGTGGAATGAGGGTAGTTGCGTAGTGAGGCAGCGGTTCTACTAGCTGTGCCTCTGTGTCGCCATCGTCTCCTCCCCCAGTGTGTTGAATTAGTACAGTAAGATGCTTGACACAGTGGGCCAAACGGTTTGCTCCTATTTGGAGATAATGCATTTACTGTAAAGGGTTACTGAGGTGGGGAGTCTTCCTTCTGTTAACCATGTTGACTCTAAAGTCTGCAAAGAAAAGGAATGGATTTAGCTTGTCAACATAGGCAAAGACTGTGCTCATTTTTCATGTACCTTGAAAGGCCTCTGGGCCTTTGGCTGTTTACTCCTGCTTCAATGGCCCGCTGTGGGCCAATTGTCTCTCTGTGACACTTGCTACACACACTTTGAATGAACTTTGTACAGATGGTGATTGGGGTTGTGTTTACATGCTAATCAATACATTCCTTTAGTTAGTTAGAATCCGGGTTGCCAACTTTCTCACTCCCAAATAAGGGACAAAAGGTGACGTCACCGCCTCGCGCCCCACGTGACCTCACCGAGCCAGCGGGCCACCTGCTCCCGCTCCACCAATGGCGGCTGCCCTGGCCGGGAGGCGGGTTGCTATGCAACCTCTGGACCTACACTGTCCGGGCCTACAGTGTCCCTCGGGCCTGCAGTGTCCCTCGGGCCTACAGTGTCCCTCGGGCCTACAGTGTCGGGGCCTACAGTGTCGGGGCCTACAGTGTCGGGGCCTACAGTGTCGGGGCCTACAGTGTCGGGGCCTACAGCGTCGGGGCCTACAGCGTCGGGGCCTACAGCGTCAGGGCCTACAGCGTCAGGGCCTACTGCGCCCCCCCGGGCCTAATACAGGACAAGGGCAGTCCCGTATGGAACAAACCAATTTAGCCCAATATACGGGATGTCCCGGCTAATACGGGACAGTTGGCAACCCTTGTTATAAACGAACGGACCCAGAATCAAGTTCCTGCTGGGGTAACCAATGTAGCTGCTTCAATGGTTATCAAGCCCCTAGGTGTGGTATAAATCAAATGTTATTGTCCATTAAAGGTAGGAGTGAGGTCCATGGATATAATCACAGTTACAGTGGGTTTTTTAGTAACTAAAAAGATCACAAGATTCAGTGGAACGGGGAGACTAAATTCAGTGAAGTAACATTGTGAGCGGTGAAATTCTGCAGAGTAATAACTCCCGAGGCAGGACCCAGCAGTGGATTGAACATGGATTGAATACGTTTATTGGCCAGGTATGTACACATACAAGGAATGTGCCTTGGTGATCCGCTCGCAAATAACAACACGAACATACAGTATTTATTCACAAAATGCTGGAGTAACTCAGCAGGTCAGGCAGCATCTCAGGAGAGAAGGAATGGGTGACGTTTCGGGTCGAGACCCTTCTTTAGACTGATGTCCAGGGTGGGCGGGACAAAGGAAGGATATTGGTGGAGACAGGAAGACAGTGGGAGATCTGGGAAGGAGGAGGGGAAGAGAGGGACAGAGGAACTATCTAAAGTTGGAGAAGTCAATGTTCATACCGCTGGGCTGCAAGCTGTCCAGGCGAAATCTGAGGTGCTGTTCCTCCAATTTCCGGTGGGCCTCACTATGGCACTGGAGGAGGCCCATGACAGAAAGGGTCAGACTGGGAGTGGGAGGGGGAGTTGAAGTGCTCAGCCACCGGGAGATCAGGTTGGTTAAGGCGGACTGAGCGAAGGTGTTGAGCGAAGACATGCAGTAAACAATTAAGAATAAAACATAAAACATTAAGAATACAATGTTACAGTTTAAACATGTGAATGAAATAAACCGGAGCATAAAGAGACTACAGACTTTGGTTATTGAGTAGAACTACCAC
This sequence comes from Rhinoraja longicauda, assembly GCF_053455715.1. Taxonomy (NCBI): domain Eukaryota; kingdom Metazoa; phylum Chordata; class Chondrichthyes; order Rajiformes; family Arhynchobatidae; genus Rhinoraja; species Rhinoraja longicauda. The sequence continues at coordinate 88,604,803 of NC_135956.1, forward strand.
TCGTGGAAAAAAGCTGTTTTTATGTCTGGCTGTGGCTGCTTTGACAGTCCGGAGTCGCCTTCCAGAGGGAAGTTTGTGGCCAGGGTGAGAGGGGTCAGAGATGATCTTGCCCGCTCGCTTCCTGGCCCTTGCAGTGTACAGTTCGTCAATGGGGGGAAGGTCGCAGCCAACAACCTTCTCGGCTGTGCGAACGATCCGTTGCAGCTTCCGGATGTCGTGCATGGTGGCTGAGCCAAACCAGACCATGATGGAGAAGGCGAGGACGGACTCAATGATAGCAGTATAGAATTGGACCATCTTTGCCTGTGGCAGATTGTGTTTCTTCAGTTGCCGCAGGAAGTACATCCAGCAGGAAGTACATTCATTGTGATCATAGCTGATCACCACAATCAGTAACCCCGTGCCTGCCTTCTCCCCATAACCCTTGATTCCACTAGCCCCTAGAGCTCTATCTAACTCTCTTTTAAATTCATCCGGTGAATTGGCCTCCATTGCCTTTTGTGGCAGAGAATTCCACAAATTCGCAACTCTCTGGGTTTAAAAAAATTCTTCTCACCTCAGTTTTAAATGGCCTCCCCTTTATTCTTAGACCGTGGCCCCTGGTTCCGGACTCCCCCAACATTGGGAACATTTTCCCTGCATCTAGCTTGTCCAGTCTTTTTATAATTGTATACGTCTCTATAAGATCCCCTCTCATCCTTCTAAACACCAGTGAATAAAGACTTAAGGTTTACCAACAGTGGGAACATTACACCCAGCGTGGAGCACAGCGGTACAGTCATGCGAAACACCAACATGAAACCACGCAGAACATAATTGGACTCATTCTGAAAGCCAGTTAAAAGTCCTTGACATCTATTAAAGCCAATTATTCAGTTCTAACTTCAATGTAATTACTGAGGTAATTTTCAAAGTCTAAGCCCAGCAGCTTCAAACAAACTTATATCTAGCAACAATCTTTACGGCAAAATTAAGGGACCTCTTTGAGCTCACGATAATCCTCTGCACTTCATACGATCGGATAATACTTTCTCAAAGCCTTGGCATGTTGGTGACACTCTCACTGTGTCAGGAGGTACAAGTCCCACTCTAGAAATTCAGAAAAGTCATCGGGCTAATCACTGAGGGCATTTGCTGTTGAAGATGCCGGCTTTCAAATACAATACAAACACAATACAATACAATATATCTTTATTGCCATTGTATAGGGGTACAACGAGATTGGGAATGCGCCTCCCATACGATGCAATAAATTAATTAGCTAGTCAGTATTAATTTAAACAACCCAATGAAACAAATTGTAACAGTTTTAAAACAGAATAAAGTGCAAGTAGATCTGTGCCGGTTCACTGTGCGATGTGACCATCCAGCGCAGCAGGACCGGTTCATAGCAGCTATGGCCCTGGGGATGAAGCTGTTCCTGAGTCTGGAGGTGCGGGCGTAGAAGGCCTTGTATCGTCTGCCCGATTGTAGAAGTTCGAACAGACTGTTGCAGGGGTGTGAAGAGTCTTTGTGGATGCTGGTGGCTTTTCTAAGGCATCGTGTGTTGTAGATGCCCTCCAAGGCTGGTAGCTGTGTTCCGATGGTCCTCTGAGCTCTATGGACTACCCGCTGAAGAGCTTTCCTCTCTGCCTCCGTGCAGCTGAGATACCACACAGGGATGCCATGCGTTAAGATGCTCTCTATGGTGCAGCGGTAGAAGGTCGTCAGCAGCTGTTGGGGTAGACTAGACTTTGTCAGTGTTCTCAGGTAGAACAGTCGTTGCTGTGCCTTCTTGACCAGCGCAGCAGTGTTATTGGACCATGTTAGGTCCTCCGAAATGTGAGTGCCCAGAAACTTGAAGCTGGACACTCTCTCCACACTGTCCCCGTTGATAAAGATCGGGGCGTATTCCCCGTTGTGTGACCTATGGGACAAAATGGTATTTTTGTTTAGTCTTTAGTTTACAGATACAGCACGGAAACAGGCCCTTCAGCCCACCGAGTCCGCGCCGACCAGTGATATCTCTCTCTCTCTCTCACGCACGCACGCACGCACGCACACACACACACACACACACCAAGCCAATTAACCTACAAACCTGCACGTTCCACACACACTAGGGACAATTTACCTTTATACCAAGCCAATTTGCCTACAAGCCTGTGCGTCTTTGGAGTGTGGGAGGAGACCGAACTATCTCGGAGAAAACCCGCGCAGGCCATGGGGAGAGCGTACAAACTCCGTTATAGACAAGCACCCGTGGTCAGGATCGAACCCGGGTCTCTGGCGCTGTAAGGCCGTAGCTCTACAGCTGCGCCACCGTGCCATCCCGTTTGGGATGTTAAATAGGGTTGACAACTTTCCCGTATTAGCCAGGACGTCCCGTATTTTGGGCTAAATAGGTTTGTCCCGTACGGGACCACCTTTGTCCCGTATTAGGCCCGGACGGTTTAAGAATAAGGGGTAGGCCATTTAGAACTGAGATGAGGCCTGGACAATGTAGGCCCGGACACTGTAGGCCCGGACACTGTAGCCCGGGGGCCGCTGTAGTCCCGGGCGCCACCTAACGTAGCAACCCGCCTCCCGGCCCTGGCGGCCGCCATTGGTGGAGCAGAAGCACGTGGCCACTGGCTGGGTGAGGCGCGGGGCGGTGATGTCACCTTGGGCAGTTTACACCCCAGCGGTATGAACATTGACTTCTCCCACTTCAGGTAGTCCCTGCTTCCCCTCTCCATCCCCTCCCTCTTCCCAGTTCTCCCACTAGTCTTCCTGTCTCCGACTACATCCTATCTTTGTCCCGCCCCCCTCCCCTGACACCAGTCTGAAGAAGGGTCTCGACCCGAAACGTCACCCATTCCTTCTCTCCCGAGATGCTGGCTGAGTTACTCCAACATTTTGTGTCTGCCTTCGACGTCACCTTGTCCCTAATTTGGGAGCGAGTAAGTTGGCAAGCCTAATGTTAAATGATTAACAGTTGTGCCTGTCTACTTGATGTGTGGGGTATGTGTCCTCCCTCATTCCTGAGAGTGTGACCTTCCTGGGCTTGTGTTGAACAGAGACCCCATGGTCAGGGGCCAGGATGGGAGTTATAATCATGACCAGTCATTTTCCATTTTATTTTCAGTTTGTTGCTGGCCTATTGTGATTTTAACCATGCAGGTCTTGGGATGGGGTCAGGAGACTCATTAATCTGATGTAGTTCGGGCCACAAAGTACAGATTGTGGCCCACCAGTGAACCCAGGCGGCCTCTCACAGGCCTACATTGTTAAAATTCCTTTTGTGGTTCTAGGACTATTTCTCCACATTCCCATCAGGAATCTTTGGAGCTTTTTCTGCCCCAGTCCTCCACTCTCTCCACCGGATGACTTGGATGAGGGGATTAAAAGTAACATTAGCAAATTTGCAGATGACACAAAGCTGAGCGGCAGTGTGAACTGTGAGGAAGATGCTATGAGGTTGCAGGGTGACTTGGACAGGTTGTGTGAGTGGGCGGATGCATGGCAGATGCAGTTTAATGTGGATAAGTGTGAGGTTATCCACTTTGGTGGTAAGAATAGGAAGGCAGAGTATTATCTGAATGGTGTCAAGTTAGGAAAAGGGGACGTACAACGAGATCTGGGTGTCCTAGTGCATCAGTCACTGAAAGGAAGCATGCAGGTACAGCAGGCAGTGAAGAAAGCCAATGGAATGTTGGCCTTCATAACAAGAGTAGTTGAGTATAGGAGCAAAGAGGTCCTTCTACAGTTGTACATGGTCCTAGTGAGACCGCACCTGGAGTACTGTGTGCAGTTGTAAGGGCCCTAGTGAGACTGCACCTGGAGTACTGTGTGCAGTTTTAGTCTCCAAATTTGAGGAAGGATATTCTAGCTATTGAGGGCGTGCAGCATAGGTTTACTAGGTTAATTCCCGGAATGGCGGGACTGTCGTATGTTGAAAGACTGGAGCGACTAGGCTTGTAAACACTGGAATTTAGAAGGATGAGAGGGGATCTTATTGAAACGTATAAGATTATTAAGGGGTTGGACACGTTAGAGGCAGGAAACATGTTCCCAATGTTGGGGGAGTCCAGAACAAGGGGCCACAGTTTAAGAATAAGGGGTAGGCCATTTAGAACTGAGATGAGGAAAAACTTTTTCACTCAGAGAGTTGTGAAGCTGTGGAATTCTCTGCCTCAGAAGGCAGTGGAGGCCAATTCCCTAGATGCTTTCAAGAGAGAGTTAGATAGAGCTCTTAATGATAGCGGAGTCAGGGGGTATGGGGAGAGGGCAGGAACGGGGTACTGATTGTGGATGATCACAGTGAATGGCGGTGCTGGCTCGAAGGGCTGAATGGCCTACTCCTGCACCTATTGTCTATTGTCTATTGTCTTCAGTTTCCTCCCACATTCCAATGACGTACAGGTCTGTAGGTGAGTCGACTTGGTAAGATTGTTAAAGGTTGTCCCTAGTGTGTGTAGGGTAGTGTTGGGTCGCGGGGTCGCTGGGCGGCGCCGACTCGGTGGGGCAAATGTACAGGTGTGTCCTCACCGAGGGCAAGTCAGTCAGCACATGAACAAGGTAAGTGCCCAACTCAGCATTGTGTAGTGGGTCAGAAAAACCTCATGGATTTCTTTGGGTGCCCAGGGATCCTAGAGGTTTCCTCGATGGTAGAGGTGCAAAATGCTTACATTCATCAGTGATAGGAGCAGAATTAGGCCATTCGGCCCTTCAAGTCTATTCCGCCATTCAATCATGGCTGATCTATCTCTCCCTCCTAACCCCATTCTCCTGCCTTCTCCCCATAACCCCTGACACCTGTACTAATCAGGCTGTTGATTCACTTAGCGGACTAACGTAGCTGTTACCGAGGGTGAACCTCTGCAGCAGCAAACTCAGAATGTTGAAATGACTTAAGAAACTGCCAGGTGCTGACCAGGAGACCCCTTTGAATGTTTGAAAGTTCTTTTTCAGAAATATACTTGTTTTACTATCCGCTGTTCCAGATGTCGACTTCTCTCCATCGGCAAGACCAAGCGCAGGCTCGGCGGTCATTTCGCTCAACACCTCCGCTCAGTCCGCCTCAACCAACCTGATCTCCCGGTGGCTCAGCACTTCAACTCCCCCTCCCACTCCCAATCTGGCCTTTCTGTCCAGGGCCTCCTCCATTGTCAGAGTGAGGCCCAGCGCAAATTGGAGGAACAGCACCTCATATTTTGCTTGGGCAGTTTACACCCCAGCGGTATGAACATTGACTTCTCTAACTTCAGGTAGTCCCTGCTTTCCCCTCTCTATCCCCTCCCCCTTCCCAGTTCTCCCACTAGTCTTCCTGTCTCCGACTACATCCTATCTTTGTCCCGCCCTCTCCCCTGACTTCAGTCTGACGAAGGGTCTCGACCCGAAACGTCACCCATTCCTTCTCTCCTGAGACGCTGCCTGACCCGCTGAGTTACTCCAGCATTCTGTGTCTACCTATGTTTTAATAAGATGTCAATTGATGATCAGAAGATAAAGGCAGATCCCTCAGTGTTCTGACATTCTAACATTCATCCAGCAAACAGACCAGCCGTGGAGTTGTTGAACACTTCGATTCTCCTTCCCATTCCCACTGACTTTTCTGTCCTGGGCCTCCTCCACTGTCAGTGTGAGGCCAAACGCAAATTGGAGGAACAGCACCTCATATTTTACACGGGCAGCTTACAACCCAGCGGTATGAACACAGACTTCTCTCACGTCAAGGAACCCTTGCTTTTCCTCTCTCTCCGCCTCTCCCCCACGCATGCCAGCTTCAAAGCCGTCTTATTGAGTCTCATTGTCTGTAACTCATTTTCACCTAGCCCACAGCCTGTTTCCTTCATCACCATTATGTTTTTGCATATCTTCTACATACTAAAACTCTCGTTTGTTTGTTTGTTTGTTTGTTTGTTCCTGAACTACAGCCAAACCGGTACACGATAGCGCCCACCTTACTCACCGTCGTCCCTTTGGTGCTAATGGAAGAAGTTTCATTGAAATCGGTGTTATATTTTTTAAGTTATTCACATTTTAAAGTTTAAATCTGTCTCCTAGGGAGGGAGGGGGGAGGAAAAGGGGGTTGAGGGAGGGGGGTAGGGGAGGAGGGAGAGGGAGGGGGAGGGAGGTGGAGGGGAGGGGGGAAGAGGAGGGTATGGGGGAGGGGGGAAAGAGGAGGGGGGGAGGAGAGGGTGCTGCACCAATGCAGGAGAGGTTTGGGCCCAACGGGTCCACTTGGTCTAGTTTGTTCTATATCTCTCCACATCATCATCTTTACCTCTCGTTTCCCTCTCCCCTGACTCTCAGTCCGAAGAAGGGTCTCGACCCGAAACGTCGCCCGTTCCTTCTCTCCAGAGACGCTGCCTGACCCGCTGAGTAACTCCAGCATTTTGTGTCCATCTCCAGCTGTGTGGTGTAGGTTGCAAACTCTTCCGATGTAACAACAGTGTAATGGTTTTAATTTTTTAAAAGCATCCCTTGGCGGTGGCATCTCTCCAGGACCCAACGATCCCTGAAATAACTGCCAGCTATTTTCCAGTTTTAACCCTTTCATTTCACGGTTGACGGGTGAGATTTTTTTATCGTGATGTCCATCTGCTGCTCAAAAACCCTTCAACAACAAAACATCTTACCAACTTTAGATAGTTCCTCTGTCCCTCTCTTCCCCTCCTCCTTCCCAGATTTCCCTCTATCTTCCTGCCTCCACCTATATCCTTCCTTTGTCCCGCCCCCCTGACATCAGTCTGAAGAAGGGTCTTGACCCGAAACGTCGCCCATTCCGTCTCTCCTGAGATGCTGCCTGACCCACTGAGTTACTCCAGCATTTTGTGAAATAAATACCTTCGATTTGTACCAGCATCTGCAGTTATTTTCTTATAAAACATCTTACCAAGTAAAACTGGGACCTCTCGAATACGCACAAGGGGGGGCCGTTTCATTGCAGGCCAAAGCAATCCGCTTGATTTTGCACACATGATTTCAATTCCAAATAAAACTGGGAACATTTTTCCAAGCTCTGCAGCCAGCTGGTTCCCGATGCTACAGCAAGGTTCTGGAATGTTCTGCGTCCAAGTTGACTAATGCGTAATAATTTGACTGTCACGACAGCGATGGTAGAGATTTCACACAACAACGGGGGAAGAAAATGAGTACCGCCCACTGACCTCGGTGAACCTGCCATGCGGATTAATGTGTGTGGGAAGGAACTACCGATCCTGGTTTCCGACCGAAGACAGACGCAAAATGCTGGAGTAACTCGACCGGGTCAGGCAGCGTCTCTGGGGAGAAGGAATGGGTGACGTTTCGGGGCGACACCCTTCTACAGACTTGGGTAACGATTCGGGTCGAGACCAATCTTCAGACTCTTCTCGGCCCGACGCGAAACGGCACCCGAAATGTAGATTAATGTTCTGGATCTGAATGGACCCAAGTTGAAGGATCTTTGGTAAGAACAGGACTGACCCTTGGTAGTGGTAGCCAGGTGAAGTGGGCGGATGCATGGCAGATGCAGTTTAATGTGGATAAGTGTGAGGTTATCCACTTTGGTGGTAAGAACAGGAAGGCAGAGTATTATCTGAATGGTGTCAAGTTAGGAAAAGGGGGCGTACAACGAGATCTGGGTGTCCTAGTGCATCAGTCACTGAAAGGAAGCATGCAGGTACAGCAGGCAGCGAAGAAAGGCAATGGAATGTTGGCCTCCATGACAAGAGGAGTTGAGTATAGGAGCAAAGAGGTCCTTCTGCAGTTGTACAGGGCCCTAGTGAGACCGCACCTGGGGTACTGTGTGCAGTTTTGGTCTCCAAATTTGAGGAAGGATATTCTTGCTATTGAGGGCGTGCAGCGTAGGGTTACTAGGTTAATTCCCAGAATGGCGGGACTGTCATGTGTTGAAAGACTGGAGCGACTAGGCTAGTATACACTGGAATTTAGAAGGATGAGAGGGGATCTTATCGAAACGTATAAGATTATTAAGGGGTTGGACATGTTAGAGGCAGGAAACATGTTCCCAATGTTGGGGGAGTCCAGAACCAGGGGCCACAGTTTAAGAATAAGGGGTAGGCCATTTAGAACAGAGATGAGGAAAAACTTTTTCAGTCACCTCCCCATTCCCCTCTCCTCCTCCCCTCTACCCCCTCCCTCCCCCTCCCTCCTTCCTCCCCCTCCCTCCCCTCCCTCCCTCCCCCCATCCCTTCCCCTTCCCCTCCCCATCCCTCCTCTTCCCCTCCCCTCCCCTCCCCCTCCCTCCTCCCTCCCCCCTCCCTCCACCTCCCACCTCCCCATTCCCCTCTCCTCCTCCCCTCCGCCCCCCCTCCCTCTCCCTCCCCCTCCCTCCTCCCTCCCTCCTCCCTCCCTCCCCCCTCCCTCCCCCTCCCTCCCTTCCCCTCCCTCCCTTCCCCCCATCCCTTCCCCTCCCCATCCCGAGCAAGGCCGCCAGCTCCACGATGTTAGGCCGCAGAGTGACCGGAGATACGATCCGGAAAACAATCGCAACTCCGGCAAGGTTAGAGATTGAGAAAAAAGTTCCCCCCGACCCCTTCCCCCACCCCCCACATAAAACAAACCAGAGAACATTAACACAAACTTTTAAAAACACACTAAAAATAACAAAAAAAGACAGACAGACCGTTGGCGAGGCTGCCATCGCTGACGGCGCCACTTGGTGGATTTTGCTATGGCATTATCAAACACTTCCTGTTTGCATTGGGTAAAACATTAGACATTTTCTTTCTCTGAAAGTTTCCTCAGATTGCCAATTAAATTATTTCCAGTTCTGTTGCTGCAACTCCCTTCCAAAATGAAGGCAAGCCGAAGAGAATGTAAGAGGTGGAAGAGCCATTAATTGTGGAGTTGGTTTTCCACAAGTGAAAGATGAGCAAACGCAGAGAAAGGAACTTGCTTCGTGGTAGGAGGCACGCCTAATTAGAAGAATAGACACAAAAAGCTGGAGCAACTCAGCGGGTCAGGCAGCATCTCTGGAGAAAAAAGAATAGGTGACGTTTTGGGTCGAGACCCTTCTTCAGACTAATTAGGTATGCCTAATTGAATCTGAAGTAGAAGGGTCTTGTAGAGACGTATAAAATTATAAAACGACCAGAGAAGCTCGATGCAGGAAGAATGTTCCCAATGTTGGGGGAGTCCAGAACCAGGGGCCACACAGTCTAAGAATAAAGGGGAGGCCATTTAACACTGAGGTGAGAAGAAACGTTTTCACCCAGAGAGTTGTGAATTTGTGGAATTCTCTGCCACAGAGGGCAGTGGAGGCCAAATCACTAGATGAATTTAAGAGAGAGTTAGATAGAGCTCTAGGGGCTAGTGGAATCAAGGGATATGGGGAGAAGGCAGGCATGGGTTACTGATTGTGGATGATCAGCCATGATCACAATGAATGGCGGTGCTGGCTCGAAGGGCCAAATGGCCTCCTCCTGCACTTATTTTCTGTTTCTATGTTTCTATGACCCGAAACGTCACCCATTCCTTCTCTCCAGAGATGCTGCCTGCCCCGCTGAGTTGCTCCAGCTTTTTGTGTCCATCTTCTGTGCCTAGTTTGGAAGTTGATTTCCCAAATAAATAAGGCTGGTCACGGTGGCGCAGCGGTAGAGTTGCTGCCTCACAGCAAATGCAGCGCCGGAGACAGGTTCTATCCTGACTACGGGCACCATCTGTACGGAGTTTGTACGTTCTCCCCGTGACCCGCGTTGGTTTTCTCCGAGATCTTCGGTTCCCTCCCACGCTCCAAAAATGTGCAGGTTTGTAGGTTAATTGGCTGGGCAAATGAAAAAATTGTCCCTAGTGGGTGTAGGATAGTGTTGGTGTGCGGGGATCGCTGGGCGGCGCGGACCCAGTCGGATGAAGGGCCTGTTTCTGTGCTGTATTTCTAAATCTAAATCTAAAAATCTAAAATTGAACATGTACGGTTTCAAGTGATGCTAGTTTTTTACCCCCTTGCGCTAAAGCCACTGCTGGCATCAGTCTGAAGAAGGGCCTTGACAGCGGCTGTCATCCAAAATGAGTTGCCATCACAGTCACGGCGTTGGCAGTAATCCCGCTACCCCTGGATACAGCTGGATGCCCTCTCCTGAGAACACACATCCATTTCTTCAGGGAGTGGACAGGCGAGATGCAGGAAAATTGTTCCCCATGTTGGGGGAGTCCAGAACCCAGGGGTTCACCGTTTAAGGATAAGGGGTAGGTAGGCCATTTTGCACTGAGATGAGGGACAACTTTTTCACCCAAGATAGTTGTGAATCTGTGGAATTCTCTGCCACAGAAGGCAGTGGAGGCCAATTCACCAGATGTATTCAAGAGAGAGTTAGACGGAGCTCTTAGGGCTAACGGAATCGAGGGGTGTAATGAGGAGAAAGTAGGAACGGGATACTGATTGGAGGTGATCAGCCACGATCACATTGACTGGCGGTGCTGGCTCGAAGGGCCGAATGGCCTCCTCCTGCACCGATGTTTCTATGTTTCTATCTTGATGTGGCCATGAAAGAAAGGGTTGACATTTCTATTACAACACTGGACCAAGTGGACCCATTGGGCCCAAACCTCTCCTGCATTGGTGCAGCGACCCTCTCCACCCCCTCCCCTCTCCACCCCCTCCCCTTCCCTCCCCTTCCCTCCCCCTCCCTCCCCCTCCCTCCTCCCCTCCCCCCCCCTTTCCCTCCCTCTCCTTCCCCCTCCCTCTCCCCCCTCCCCTTCCCTTTCTCTCCCCCCCTTACCCTCCCCCATTCCTTCTCCCTCAACCCCCCCTTATCCTCCCTCCACCCCCTCCACCCCTCCCTCCCTCCCTCCCTCCCCAGGAGATAGATTTAAACTTTAAAATGTGAATAACTTTAAAAATATAACGCCGATTTCAATGAAACTTCTTCCATTAGCACCAAAGGGACGACGGTGAGTAAGGTGGGCCTAAAATTGTCGCTCTATCGTGTACCGTTTTGGCTGTAGTTCAGGAACAAACAAACGAACAAACAAACGAGAGTTTTAGTACATAGATGCTTAACCCCAGGGCTCCACAGGGCATTCTGCAGGCAACGTACAGTGGATGCTGTGGCAACCCATGGAACACAACAGGACGGCACGGTGGTGCAGCGGTAGAGTTGTTGCCTTACAGCGAATGCAGCGCCGGAGACTCAGGTTCAATCCTGACTACGGGCGCCGTCTGTACGGAGTTTGTACGTTCTCCCCGTGACCCGCGTGGGTTTTCTCCGAGATCTTCGGTTTCCTCCCACACTCCAAAGACGTACAGGTATGTAGGTTAATTGGCTGGGCAAATGTAAAAAAATAAAAAAAAATTGTCCCTAGCGTGTGTAGGATAGTGTTAATGTGTGGGGATCGCTGGGCGGCGCGGACCCGGTGGGCCGAAGGGCCTGTTTCCGCGCTGTATCTCTAAAAATCACAATGGCAATTTGCCAAGATCCCATAAACAGCAACGAGAGAAACAGAAACAACCTGATGGTTTTGTTCCGAAATGCAAAGCACTTCAGAAGACTACAGCCGAACAGTGAAGGGCCTGGATAGAGTGGATGCGGAGAGGATGTTTCCACTAGTGGGAGAGTCTAGGACCAGAGGTCACAGCCTCAGAATTAAAGAACGTCCCTTCCGGAAGGAGATGAGGAGGAATCTCTTTAGTCGGAGGATGGTGAACCTGTGGAATTCGTTGCCTTACAAATGGGCAGTGGAGGCCAAATCAATGGATATTAGTGAGGCAGAAGGAGGTAGATTATTGATTGGTGAGAAGGCAGGAGAATGGGGTTAGGAGGGAGAGATAGATCAGCCAAGATTGAATGGCGGGGTAGACTGGATGGGCCGAATGGCCTAATTCTGCTCCTATCACTTGTGAACTAAAACACAAACAACATCGACAATTCCAGAGAGCGTCCAGAGTTAAGCAGCTTCTGGGGGGAAAGAGAAACAGGTAAGATTTATTGTCAGATGTATGCAGAATATAGCTCTCCTAATTGTAGTGAATCTGTTCCATCGACTATGACTCCGATGTTTTACCACACCACCGGGGAACTGAAAGGACATTGGTTTAATATCTTGTCTGAATGAGAAACATAGAAAACATAGAAAATAGGTGCAGGAGGCGGCCATTTGGCCCTTCGAGCCAGCACCGCCATTCAATAGACAATAGACAAGAGACAATAGGTGCAGGAGTAGGCCATTCATCCCTTCGAGCCATCACCGCCATTCAATAGACAATAGACAATAGGTGCAGGAGGAGGCCATTCGGGATTTCGAGCCAGCACCGCCATTCAATGTGATCATGGCTGATCATTCACAATCAGTACCCCATTCTTGCCCTCTCCCCATACCCCCCTGACTCCGCTATCATTAAGAGCTCTATCTAGCTCTCTCTTGAAAGCATCCAGAGAATTGGCCTCCACTGCCTTCTGAGGCAGAAAATTACACAGATTCACAACTCTCTGACTGAGATTCATTGTGATCATGACTGATCATCCACAATCAGTAACCCGTTCCTGCCTTCTCCCCACATCATATCATATCATATTATGGCGAGTCCGAAAACTTGTTGGTTGTAAAGGAAGTTTATTGCAGCCGCAATATTCGAATACAGAGTTAAACAACAAGGTAGAGGACAACCATCAAAAACTTACTGTCTTCTTCGAAGACTTCGCCGAACTGGCTATTTCGGGCGCCAAACGCGCACATGACATCGCTGGCCAATCAGCGATGTCGCTCCCTGGACCAATCCCCATGGTCGCGTTCACACGTGACCTCGCTGGCCAATCCAAGGGTTCGACGACCTGGACCATTCTCTATGGTCGCTACATGACCCCCCCCAGAACCCGAGGTGCGGAACCTAGCAGGGAGCCGGATTTCGCGACCATAACGAGTACGGAGAGGGACAGCCTGAACCACAGGAGCCGGGGGTTCCGGACTTGGCGGAACAGCCGGAACGGGAGGTCCTGGAGGAACTACCGGAACGGGGGGTCCTGGAGGAACTGCCGGAACGGGGGGTCCTGGAGGAACTGTCGGAACGGGGGGTCCTGGACTGAGCGGAACTAACGGAGGTCGGCCTCTCCTAGGGGTTTGACCGACCAGGACTGGTTGATCCGGATCCAAATGTGCAGGTTTGAGCCGGGACACCGAGACGAGCTCACTCTTGCCGCACATGTCTAAGGTGAAGGTAGCCGTTCCCTTACGCAAAACCCGGAACGGCCCTTGATAGACCCTCTGCAACGGGGCGCGATGGGAATCTTTTCGCAGAAACACGAACTCACAGTCCTTCAGGGAAGGCGGTTCATGTACCATGGGACACCCATGACGTGAAGTCGGAACTGGAGCCAGGGAGCCCACCCGTTCCCGGAGAGATGCTAACACCGATGGGACTGTAGGCAGCTGGTCTGAAGGGTCCGGAAACAGATCTCCGGGTACTCGAAGTGTCGAGCCATATACTAGCTCCGCGGACGACGCACCGAGATCTAGCTTAGGAGCAGTCCGGATGCCCAAAAGAACCCAAGGGAGCTGGTCTACCCAGTCCGGGCCTTCAAGCCTTGCACTGAGGGACGCCTTAAGTTGGCGGTGGAACCTTTCTACGAGTCCATTTGCCTGGGGGTGATATGCAGTAGTGGGTTGTAACTTGGACCCGTACAGTTCTGCGAGCGCGGCCCAGAGGGACGAAGTGAACTGTGGGCCTCTGTCAGTGGTAATAACTGCCGGGACCCTGAAACGAGCTACCCAATGAAGAGCCAAAGTCCTAGCACAAGACGCTGACGAAATATCAGACAATGGGAAAGCCTCTGGCCACCGGGTGAACCGATCCACCACCGTGAGGAGGTGGGTGTAGCCCCGGGAGGAAGGCAAAGGACCGACCAAATCCACGTGGATGTGGAAAAAACGAACAGCTGGGACCTCGAAATCCTGTACGGGGGGCTGGACATGGCGCTGGACTTTAGCGGTCTGACAGGGAACGCAGGAACGTGCCCAACCCGCTACCTGTTTCCGTAGGCCATGCCAGACAAACCTCGCTGCTACCAAGGCAGAGGTGGAGCGGATGGACGGGTGCGCCAGCCCATGAATGGCATCGAAAACCCGGCGCTGAAGGGAGGGCGGTACTACCGGCCTGGGACGGGGAAGAGAAACATCGCACCAGACTTTTGTGCCTTCCGACCCACAAGCTACCTGGGCCAACTTCAATCCCGAAGTGGTGGACCGGTATGCCGAAACGGTATCCGCTAGAAGCTGTGCCTCCGCAAGCTCCTGGGGATCCACTTCGCAGTCCACCGCCGAAATAGGGGGAAAAGCGGGTCTAGACATGGCGTCAGCAACGGCATTAAGCTTACCCGCGACATGACGGACATCGGTGGTAAATTCGGAGATAGCAGTCAGGTGCCGCTGCTGGCGGGCCGACCATGTGTCAGACAATTTCAAAAAAGCAAATGTTAATGGTTTGTGGTCCGTAAAGGCCACAAATGGGCGGCCCTCAAGGAAGTACCTGAAATGACGAACAGCTAAATAGAGAGCCAGAAGCTCTCGGTCAAATGCGCTATACTTCAGCTCGGCCGAATTTAGTTGCCGGCTGAAAAACGCTAAAGGCTGCCAACGGCCACTGACCTGCTGCTCCAGAACCCCGCCCACCGCCACGTCAGAGGCGTCAACCGTCAGGGCCGTGGGGGCGGAGGGGCTCGGGTGGACCAACATGGTGGCGTCTGCCAAGGCTGCCTTAGCTGCTGCAAAAGCCGCCTCTGCGGTCGGGGACCATATCAACTCTACCGGATTCCCTGCAAGGCATTGGAAAAGCGGGCGCATGACTCGGGCAGCTGCCGGAACGAACCTATGGTAGAAATTAACCATGCCTACGAACTCCTGTAGCCCTTTTACTGTGGTGGGCCTAGGAAATGCCCGGATAGCCTCCACCTTCTCGGGCAAAGGGGCGGCGCCGGCAGGGGTAATTCTGTGCCCTAGAAAATCAAGAGCAGGAAGGCCGAATTGACATTTGGAGGGTTGGATAATGAGCCCGTGGTCTTGGAGCCGCTGGAACACGGTCCGCAAGTGGGCCTGGTGTTCCTGCACTGAGGGGCTGGCGACCAGGATGTCGTCTAAATAAATAAACAAAAAGGGTAAACCCCGGCCCACGCGGTCCATCAGTCGTTGGAAAGCCTGTGCCGCGTTCTTTAAACCGAAAGGCATACGCAACCATTCAAACAACCCGAACGGAGTAATCGTTGCAGTTTTCTGTATGTCCTCCGGTCGCACCGGGATCTGGTGGTATCCTCGCACCAAATCGATTTTGGAAAACACCACCGCTCCTTCCAGCCCAGATGAAAAGTCCTGTAGGTGCGGTATGGGGTAGCGATCAGCCGTGGTGACAGCATTGAGACGCCGATAATCGCCACATGGTCTCCACCCCCCAGATGCCTTGGAGACCATATGTAACGGCGAGGCCCACGGGCTGTCAGACTGACGGACAATTCCCATTTCCTCCATCTTCCTGAACTCCGCCCGTGCCACCACCAGTTTGTCTGGCGGTAGTCTCCTGGCCCGAGCGAAAACGGGAGGGCCTTCGGTGCGGATGTGATGGACCACGCCGTGCTTGGCCGAAGGCGTGTCAAAACGTTGAATGAGCAGCTCTGGAAACTCTGCCAGAATCTCAGCATACGAGTCGGGGGCCGCGACGACGGCCTGGACAGTAGGGCTGGGCGAGGAGGCGATTGTCGGAGCGACGTGCTCATCTTCGGCGGAGGGTCGGAGGTCGTTACCGCGGACATCAGGAACCAGTGAAAAAGCCCAGAGAAAATCTGCGCCCAGGAACGCTTGTTTGACGTCGGCTATGATGAATGGCCATTCGTACGTGCGGAGGCCTAACACAAGGGACATATTCCGTATACCGAAAGTGCGAATTGGGCTGCCATTAACCGCGATGAGGGTGGGACCTGTCTTACCCGATCTGGTTTCGAGGTCGGTCGGCGGCACTATGCTGACGATGGCTCCCGTGTCCACCAAAAATTCTGTGTCCGTGAATCGATCATGGACATAGAGGCGCCGGTTCTGGCCAATCGTAACTGCCCCTATGTACAATCGGCCGAGGCATTTCCCGCGAAGGTACAAGGTGAGCGGCAGTTGCGGGATTCGCTACCCCATCGTAGGTGATAATAGCACCAGCCGCGCTTGTGCGGATCTTTTTGGCGGGCTTTCGGAGAATTGGCGGGAGACGTGGCGCCATCTTGCCGTCGCTGTGGCGTGGTCACTGATGTCGAGACCTTGTTGATCGAACCGCTTGCCTTGTTTTTTGCCGCTATGAGCGCGTCCGCTTTCGCTGCATATGCTTCGGGGTCCTTAAAAGAACAATCCGTGAGCAGCAGTCGGACATCCTCAGGAAGTCTCTCGCGGAATGCCTGTTCGAACATAGGGCAATCCGTATGCTCACCGGCTAGCATCATCATTTCGGACATGAGGACGGAAGGCAGTTGGTCTCCAAGATCCGGTAGGTGCAGAAGTCTTGCCGCACCACCATGCTTATTAAACCCGAAGATTCGCAGTAATACTTTCTTCATGGCCTCGTACTTGCTTTCCGCAGGTGGATTCACGATGAACCGCATCACGCGCTTGGTTGTGTCCGGCGATAGAGCGCTGACGAGGTAGTAGTACATCGTGGATTCGTCCGATATCTTCTTTATGTGAAATTGAGCTTCGGTGTGGATAAACCAAGCTTGCGGTGCGTGCGTCCAAAACAACGGAAGGTGAACGCTTTCCGCGCTTAACTCCGGTGTGCCCGGCGCGGTCATCGTCAACGAGGCGTCGGGTTCCTGCTTAGTCGGTGATCGTCCAGATCACGTCGGGGTCACCAATATGGCGAGTCCGAAAACTTGTTGGTTGTAAAGGAAGTTTATTGCAGCCGCAATATTCGAATACAGAGTTAAACAACAAGGTAGAGGACAACCATCAAAAACTTACTGTCTTCTTCGAAGACTTCGCCGAACTGGCTATTTCGGGCGCCAAACGCGCACATGACATCGCTGGCCAATCAGCGATGTCGCTCCCTGGACCAATCCCCATGGTCGCGTTCACACGTGACCTCGCTGGCCAATCCGAGGGTTCGACGACCTGGACCATTCTCTATGGTCGCTACAATATCATATATATACAGCGCGGAAACAGGCCTTTTCGGCAAAACCAAGTCCGCGCCGCCCAGCGATCCCCGCACATTAACACTATCCTACACCCACTAGGGACAATTTTTACATTTACCCAGTCAATTAACCTACATACCTGTACGTCTTTGGAGTGTGGGAGGAAACCGAAGATCTCGGAGAAAATCCACGCAGGTCACGGGGAGAACGTACAAACTCCTTACAGTGCAGCACCCGTAGTCAGGATCGAACCTGAGTCTCCGGCGCTGCATTCGCTGTAAAACAGCAACTCTACCGCTGCGCTACCGTGCCGCCCTCGGTTCCACTAGCCCCCAGAGCTCTATCTAACTCTCTTTTAAACCCATCCAGTGAATTGGCCTCCACTGCCCTCTGTGGCAGAGAATTCCACAAATTCACAACTCTCTGGGTGAAAAAGTTTCTCTTCAGAGTCAATTCCAAGGGGAAACATAACAGAGGTCCTCCTGCATCTCCAGTGCTTTAAATGAATCTCATTCTTCATTTGTCCTCTCCAAACTCCAAGGGGCCTCTTGTTATCCTCTTATTTCCTATGAGTCATCACTGCCCTCAGACTGACCTTGCGCATAGATTCCCCCACACACACAAAGAACAACCAGAAATAATTGGCTTCACAGATTTATTTATGGAAAAAGAGCTCTCTCGCCCTTTGTTGCATCAAACACATAGAAAATTAAGCCATTAGTTCAAAGTAAAACATGTCTCCCAATCCAGATTCCTGCTGGCTTTGCATCATTGAAAACTTGAACCTTTAGGCCACATGGGATTACAGCCTAGCTCACTCCCCAGGGCTTCCTGATATGCTTCTTAGTTTAGTTTAGTTTAGAGATACAGCGCCGAAACAGGCCCTTCAGTCCACCGGGTCCGCGCCGACCAGCCAGCGATCGAACACACGAACACACGAACACACGAACACACGAACACACGAACACACGAACACACGGACACACGGACACGAACACGAACACACGGACACACGGACACACACACACACACACACACACACACACACACACACACACACACACACACACACACACACACACACACACACACACACACACACACACACACACACACACACACACACACACACACACACACGCACACGATTAACTTACAAACCAGTTCGTCTTTGGAGTGTGGGAGGAAACCGGAGCACCCGGAGAAAACCCACGCAGGTCACGGGGAGAACGCACAAACTCCGTACGGGCAGCGCCCGTGGTTCGGGATGGAACCCGGGTCTTTGGTGCTGCAAGCACTGTATGGCAGCAACTTTACCGCTGCGCCACCGTGCCACCCCTTCTGCTCAAAAACGTTCAATTGATTCCCTTGGTTTGTAACTTGAATGTGTTGCACTGCGTTGTTCACCCCAGGGCTACACCGTTCCTGCACTCTGCTGAGCTGAGTTGTCAGCAAGTGCAATAGACAATAGGTGCAGGAGGAGGCCATTCGGCCCTTCGAGCCAGCACCGCCATTCAATGTGATCATGGCTGATCATTCTCAATCAGTACCCCGTTCCTGCCTTCTCCCCCATACCCCCTGACTCCGCTATCCTTTAGAGCTCTATCTAGCTCTCTCTTGAATGCATTCAGAGAATTGGCCTCCACTGCCTTCTGAGGCAGAGAATTCCACAGATTCACAACTCTCTGACTGAAAAGGTTTTTCCCCATCTCCGTTCTAAATGGCCTACCCCTTATTCTTAAACTGTGGTCCCTTGTTCTGGACTCCCCCAACATTGGGAACATGTTTCCTGCCTCTAGCGTGTGCATTCATGGTCCCCGTGATTTATTGTCCTGCTCCCTGTCCCTCTATCTTATCGTTCAGTCAACCTCAGCCTTGAGTACGAAATCAGTTCTCTTCCCAGCCCAGTCGTTCACTTTAATCGATGGATGTTTTTAGTATTACAGTCCATTTAAGTCACGCCATGCTTAGTATTAAGATGTATTAATAGACCAAGTGGACCCATTGGGCCCAAACCTCTCCTGCATTGGTGCAGCACCCTCTCCTCCCCCCCTCCCCTCTCCCCCCTCCCTCCCCTCCCCCTCCCCATCCCCCCTTCCTTTCCCCGCCACCCGTCCTCCCCCCTCCTCCCCCATACCCCTCCCACCCCCACCCCTCCTCCCCCTCCCCCCCCTCCTCCCCCATACCCCTCCACCACCCACCCCCCTCCCTCCCTCCCCCTCCCTCCCTCCTTCCCTCCCTAGGAGATAGATTTAAACTTAAAAATGTGAATAACTTTAAAAATATAAACACCGATTTCAATGAAACCTCTTCCATTAACACCAAAGGGACGACGGTGAGTAAGGTGGGGCCTAAAATTGTCGCGCTCTCGTGTACCGTTTTGGCTGTAGTTCAGGAACAAACAAACAAACAAACAAACAAACGAGGGTTTTAGTGTATAGATCACCAACTGTACTGTTATAGACAATAGACAATAGGTGCAGGAGGAGGCCATTCGGCCCTTTGAGCCAGCACCGCCATTCAATCTGATCATGGCTGATCATTCTCAATCAGTACCCCGTTCCTGCCTTCTCCCCATACCCCCTGCGTCCATCTGCGGGAGATGATGGTGTGGCTTGGCGTTGTCCTGCTTGGAGTGGGGGGATTTTACATCTGCGGTTACACCTCACTGTGCCCAGCAAGGATGAAATGTCCTCTCCATTTGATTTGGCCGCTGAGCCTGGGCAGGTAAATGGGAATACCAACATGCCCAGCATCTGCATTCGCCTCTCGACCCGATCGGCTGATTCCAGAGGAACAGCGTGGCTGCTACGTCTGGTCTCCAAATTTGAGGAAGGATATTCTTGCTATTGAGGGCGTGCAGAGTAGATTCACCAGGTTAATTCCCGGGATGGCGGAACTGTCGTATGTTGAAAGACTGGAGCGACTAGGCTTGTATACACTGGAATTTAGAAGGATGAGAGGGGATCTTATCGAAACGTATAAGATTATTAAGGGGTTGGACACGTTAGAGGCAGGAAACATGTTCCCAATGTTGGGGGAGTCCAGAACCAGGGGACACAGTTTAAGAATAAGGGGTAGGCCATTTAGAACGGAGATGAGGAAAAGCTTTTTCAGTCAGAGAGTTGTGAATCTGTGGAATTCTCTGCCTCAGAAGGCAGTGGAGGCCAATTCTCTGAAAGCATTCAAGAGAGAGCTAGATAGAGCTCTTAAGGATAGCGGAGTCAGGGGGTATGGGGAGAAGGCAGGAACTGGGTACTGATTAGACAATAGACAATAGGTGCAGGAGGAGGCCATTCGGCCCTTTGAGCCAGCACCACCATTCAATGTGATCATGGCTGATCATTCTCAATCAGTACCCCGTTCCTGATAAGCCACGATCACATTGAATGGTGGTGCTGGCTCGAAGGGCCGAATGGCCTACTCCTGCACCAATAGTCTATTAACACATCCAGCATTTAGTGTTCATCTGCAGCCCGCGTACAGATGCTCCAGATGTTGCTGATTCAACAGTGTAAGCTGTGATCTAATCTTTTCAACTGCAGTGTGTAATTACCTTCAGAATGTACATCCTGTTCTCCGAGCTCAACAGCTGCTGATAATGATATATATTTCTGCCACAAAGATCAAACATTGATCCTAATCATTTATTTATTTTTTAATGTTAGTCTGTACAAATGCAGCGAAGTTCTCATAGAAAATAGACACAAGAAGCTGGAGTAACTCAGCGGGCCAGGCAGCATCTCTGGAGGAAAGGAATAGGTGACGTTTCAGGTCGACACCTTTCTTCAGACCGAAACATCACCTATTCCTTTTCTCCAGAGATGCTGTCTGACCCGCTGAGTTACTCCAGCTTCTTGTATCTATCTTCGGTTTGATCCAGCATCTATAGATGTGCCTATCTATCTACATCTATCTATAATATGAAGCTGGACACAAAAGGTTGGAGTAACTCAGCGGGACAGGCAGTATCTGTGGAGAGAGGCAATGGGTGGCAATAGACAATAGACAATAGACAATAGGTGCAGGAGGAGGCCATTCGGCCCTTCGAGCCAGCACCGCCATTCAATGTGACCATGGCTGATCATTCTCAATCAGTACCCCGTTCCTGCCTTCTCCCCATACCCCCTGACTCCGCTATCCTTCTATCTAGCTCTCTCTTGAATGCATTCAGAGAATTGGCCTCCACTGCCTTCTGAGGCAGAGAATTCCACAGATTCACAACTCTGACTGAAAAAGTTTTTCCTCATCTCAGTTCTAAATGGCCTACCCCTTATTCTTAAACTGTGGCCCCTTGTTCTGGACCCCCCAACATTGGGAACATGTTTCCTGCCTCTAACGTGTCCAACCCCTTAATAATCTTATACGTTTCAATAAGATCTCCTCTCATCCTTCTAAATTCCAGTGTATACAAGCCTAGTCGCTCCAATCTTTCAACATATGACAGTCCTGCCATTCCGGGAATTAACCTAGTAAACCTACGCTGCACACCCTCAATAGCAAGAATATCCTTCCTCAAATTTGGAGACCAAAACTGCACACAGTACTCCAGGTGCGGTCTCACTAGGGCCCTGTACAACTGCAGAAGGACCTCTTTGCCAACATTCCATTGGCTTTCTTCACTGCCTGCTGTACCTGCATGCTTCCTTTCAGTGACTGATGCACTAGGACACCCAGATCTCGTTGTACGTCCCCTGTTTCTAACTTGACACCATTCAGATAATAATCTGCCTTCTTATTCTTACTACCAAAGTGGATAACCTCACACTTATCCACATTAAACTGCATCTGCCATGCATCCGCCCACTCACACAACCTGTCCAAGTCACCCTGCAACCTCATAGCATCTTCCTCACAGCTCACACTACCACCCAGCTTTGTATCATCTGCAAATTTGCTAATGGTACTTTTAATCCCTTCATCCAAGTCATTAATGTATATTGTAAATAGCTGCGGTCCCAGCACCGAACCTTGCGGTACCCCACTAGTTACTGCCTGCCATTCTGAAAGGGACCCATTTATCCCCACTCTTTGCTTTCTGTCTGTCAACCAAATTTCTATCCATGTCAGTACCCTACCCCCAATACCATGTGCTCTAATTTTGCCCACTAATCTCCTATGTTGGACCTTGTCGAAGGCTTTCTGAAAGTCAAGTTACACCACATCCACCGGCTCTCCCCAGTCAATTTTTCTAGTTACATCCTCAAAAAATTCCAGTAGATTAGTCAAGCATGATTCCCCTTCGTAAATCCATGCTGACTCGGAACAATCCTGTTACTACTATCCAAATGCTCTGCAATTTCGTCTTTTATAATTGACTCCAGCATCTTCCCCACCACTGATGTCAGACTAACTGGTCTATACAGCATTGGCTCAGTTCTGTTTTGTTCGTCAATTTAAACCTTTTGGCGACTATGTAGAAACATAGAAACATAGAAAATAGGTGCGGGGGGAGGCCATTTGGCCCTTCGAGCCAGCACCGCCATTCATTGCGATCATGGCTGATCATCCACAATCAGTAACCCGTGCCTGCCTTCTCCCCATATCCCTTGATTCCACTAGCCCCTAGAGCTCTATCTGACTCTCATTTAAATTCATCCAGTGAATTGGCCTCCACTGTCTTCTGTGGCAGAGAATTCCACAGATTCACAACTCTATGGGTGAAAAAGTTCCTTCTCAGAAATCTCATCAAAACCAGACAGGAACAAGCTGAGAGCCTATTTAGTTTTTTTTCTGCCTAATAAGAAAATACATGCGTAATTGCACTTATTTTTTGAAAAACCCCCAATTATTTGTTTAAAAAATAGATTGAGAGACTAAGGCTAACAGCTTTCCAAGGGGTACTGTATGGAAAGGTTGTTACAAAAGAATTGGCTCAGCTGTTCCTGACTCACAGCGAAGCAACAAAACTCTGGCAATGTGTCTGCAGGACATGGATTTTGTTGTTAATTACTGTAATTTGTGGCTGTTTATGTTACTGGATTAGTGATCCATCGGCCAAAACTATCATAGAAAGAATGTGGGTAGACACAAAATGCTAGAGTAACTCAGCGCGTCAGGCAGCATCTCTGGGGAGAACGAAATGGGTGACGTTTCGGGTCAAGACTGAAGTCTGAAGAAGGGTGTCGACCCGAAACGTCACCCACTCCTTCTTTCCTGAGATGCTGCCTGACCCGCTGAGTTACTGCAGCAATTTTGTGTCTGCCTTCAATTTGAGCTGGCATCTGCAGTTATTTTACCTAGAGAAAGAATGTGAGTTGAAAGCCTGGCACAGCACAGGGCCGGAGGAGTGGAGCCCTCAGGGGAGTCCTTGGGCTATGCTGCACCTCCTGCCAGTCCGCCCACAACGGCCCTCCCCTTCACTGAAAGACTGGAGCGACTGGGCTTGTATACGCTGGAATTTAGAAGGATGAGAGGGGATCTTATTGAAACATATAAGATTATTTAAGGGACTGGACACATTAGGAAAAGGGGACGTACAACGAGATCTGGGTGTCCTAGTGCATCAGTCACTGAAAGGAAGCATGCAGGTACAGCAGGCAGTGAAGAAAGCCAATGGAATGTTGGCCTTCATAACAAGAGGAGTTGAGTATAGGAGCAAAGAGGTCCTTCTACAGTTGTACAGGGCCCTAGTGAGACCGCACCTGGAGTACTGTGTGCAGTTTTGGTCTCCAAATTTGAGGAAGGGTATTCTTGCTATTGAGGGCGTGCAGCATAGGTTCACTAGGTTAATTCCCGGAATGGCGGGACTGTCGTATGTTGAAAGATTGGAGCGACTAGGCTTGTATACACTGGAATTTAGAAGGATGAGAGAAGATCTTATCGAAACGTATAAGATTATTAAGGGGTTGGACACGTTAGAGGCAGGAAACATGTTCCCAATGTTGGGGGAGTCCAGAACAAGGGGCCGCAGTTTAAGAATAAGGGGTAGGCCATTTAGAACGGAGATGAGGAAAAACCTTTTCAGTCAGAGAGTTGTGAATCTGTGGAATTCTCTGAATGCATTCAAGAGAGAGCTAGATAGAGCTCTTAAGGATAGCGGAGTCAGGGGGTATGGGGAGAAGGCAGGAATGGGGTACTGATTGAGAATGATCAGCCATGATCACATTGAATGGTGGTGCTGGCTCGAAGGGCCGAATGGCCTCCTCCTGCACCTATTGTCTATTGTCACATCAACCGTTGCCCTGTTTGTTTTCCTGCACTCACTTGACACTGAGTGCAACAGAATTTCGGGGGCACAGAACGTAGAGTTGCTGCCTCACAGAGACCCCGGTTCGATCCTGGCTTCTGCTGCCGTCCGTACGGAGTTTGTACGTTCTCCCCGTGACCCCACGTGGGTTTTCTCCGAGATCTTCGGTGTCCTCCCACACTCCAAAGACGTACAGGTTTGTAGGTTAATTGGCTGGGCAAATGTAAAAATCGTCCCTTGCGTTTGTAGTTTCTCACTTCTTACAATTGAAGGCTAAGGCCTTGGACAATGCCACCCATATGAATAAACCGGCCAGATTCACTCTTCTGATAAGGGGGAGTTTTTCCCTGAACTATGAACTGACAACTGAGCGTTAGTGTGTGGGGACCGCTGGTCGGTGCGGACATGGGGGTGGGCCGAAGGGGCCTGTTTCCATGCTCTATCTCTAAACTAAACTAAACTAAAACTAAACTGAGTATTAGCTGCCAGCAATCAAGATTTTGTAGTGTTATAGCCTGATAATGATCTAAAACCGGAAATACTTTCAAGCGTGTACGTGCCAGGTAATCACACTGATGCAATCTAAATCTCACTCTTTCGTGCTGATTCCCTGCTTTAAGCAATTTGCAACGGAGATATAATTGTACGAATTTGTCTCCAAATAACTGGGAATCTAATTTTAGTGAATTTGATATCAGTGTCAAGTCAGGCTAAGCAATTGACACGATGGGTCAAGCAATGTATGAAACATAGAAACATAGAAACGTAGAAACGTAGAAAATAGGTGCAGGAGGAGGCCATTCGGCCCTTCGAGCCAGCACCGCCATTCATCGTGATCATGGCTGATCCACAATCAGTAACCCGTGCCTGCCTTCTCCCCATTTCCCTTGATTCCACTAGCCCCGAGAGCTCTCCCTAACTCTCTTTTAAATTCATCCAGTGAATTGGCCTCCACTGCCCTCTGTGGCAGAGAATTCCACAAATTCACAACTCTCTGGGTGAAAAAGTTCCTTCTCACCTCAGTTTTAAATGGCCTCCCCTTTATTCTTAGACTGTGTGGCCCCTGGTTCTGGACTCCCCCAACATTGGGAACATTTTTCCTGCATCTAGCTTGTTCACAGTCCATTTACAATTTTAGCCGTCTCTTTAAGATCCCCTGTCATCCTTCTAAACTCCAGTGAATGCACCAAAAGAAGAAAAACCTTGAGAAAGATAATTCCACTGTGAAAGTGGTCCACCTATTCCATTCTGCATTGTCTCCACATTGCCCCGCAAGATCAAATGAAATTGAAATGATGAGACAAAGAATGTCAATCTTTTTTCAACCATTTGATTACAATACAATATATCTTTATTGTCATTGTACAGGGGTACAACGAGATTGGGAATACGCCTCCCATACGATGCAATATTTTAATTAATTTAAACTACAACAACCCAACGAAACAAATTGTAACAGTTTTAAAACAGAATAAAGTGCAAGTAGATCTGTGCCGGTTCACTGTGCGATGTGACCATCCGGCTCAGCAGGACCGGTTCATAGCAGCTATGGCCCTGGGGATGAAGCTGTTCCTGAGTCTGGAGGTGCGGGCGTAGAAGGTCTTGTATCGTCTGCCTGATGGTAGAAGTTCGAACAGACTGTTGCAGGGGTGTGAAGAGTCTTTGTGGATGCTGGTGGCTTTTCTGAGGCATCGTGTGTTGTAGATGCCCTCCAAGGCTGGTAGCTGTGTTCCAATGGTCCTCTGAGCTCTATGGACTACCCGCTGTAGAGCTCTCCTCTCTGCCTCCGTGCAGCTGAGATACCACACAGGGATGCCATGTGTTAGGATGCTCTCTATGGTGCAGCGGTAGAAGGTCGTCAGCAGCTGTTGGGGTAGACCAGACTTCTTCAGTGTTCTTAGGTAGAACAGTCGTTGCTGTGCCTTCTTGACCAGCGCAGCAGTGTTATTGGACCATGTTAGGTCCTCCGAAATGTGAGTGCCCAGAAACTTGAAGCTGGATATAGGTCACTGTGGCAGGTCAGGACGCTGTGTTTCGAGAGGCAGTTACACTCGCTGGGGTGACTGCTTCCAACGTGGTCCGTGGTCACGAGGGGAGTGTGACTGCTAGCGAGGCGGGCAGGGGAACAGAGGTGAGGGCCACTTTGGAGGAACCTCGGCCCCTAAACCTGCCAGGCTGGTCCGAGATTCGTGCTCCCTGTACAGACCAGATTCCAAGAGCGATGCCGTCGGGAGCACTAGATTTTAGATTTCGATTTTAGATTTAGAGATACACCGCGCAAACAGACCCTTCGGCCCACCGAGTCCGTGAAGCCCAGCGATCCCCACACATTAACACTACCCTACACACACTAGGGACAATTTTTATATTTGCCCGGTCAATTAACCTACATACCTGTACGTCTTTGGAGTGTGGGAGGAAACCGAAGATCTCGGAGAAAACCCACGCAGGTCACGGGGAGAGAACGTGCAAACTCCGTACAGACGGCGCCCGTAGTCAGGATCGAACCTGAGTCTCCGGCGCTGCATTCGCTGTAAGGCAGCAACTCTACCGCTGTGCCACTGCGCCGGACTAGCTTCTGGTGGGGCCACCCATGGCGGTAAGGTCGAGGATGAAGGTCCAGACTAAGAACGATCCAACGTACAAGGCCTCAACAGCGGACCAGGCGGACAAAGTCACCTTGAACTCAACGGCTGTGAAGGCGGATGAAGGCCGCAACAGATCTATCAGCTCCAATCGTCTTGGTTCCCTTGCCATTGGAATGAGTTGATTGATCTGTGAACGGCCGCGTGCTTCTTGGAGCGCAGCATCAAGTACACGTTAAACAAACACATGCACACTTCGTGTCTTCGTTCTGTGAACAGCACAAAACGTCACTCAAGACCTTTGGCGATCGGGATTAGGCTACGTGATGGCCAGAAGAATGTCCTAGTGAAGAATGAATGAATAGGTTTATTGGCCAAGTATGTGCACATACAAGGAATGTGCCTTGGTGCTCCGCTCACAAATGACAACGCAAACACACACAGTTAACGATTGAGAATAAAGCATCAACCACATCGAAACAGTCAAGGATACGCCCATTACGGTCTAAACATGTGGGTGAAAAGAACCGGCACGGAAGCGGTGAATAGTCGATTCAATCGCGAGAAGGGAACGTAGACCATCATCCACGGCCTCGAGGGAGAGCCACCACCACCACCACCACGACGGACGGACGGACGAGTGTGGGGGGCGATGGGAAGGGAGAGGGACCTGACCAGGGCACCGTTCAACGGGGGGAGAGGGAAAGGAAGGTAATCGGTCATTGGGGACAGTACAGTGAGGGGCATTATAGACAATAGACAATAGGCAATAGGTGCAGGAGGAGGCCATTCGGCCCTTCGAGCCTGTGCGCACCGCTACTGATTGAGAATGATCAGCCATGATCACATTGAATGGCGGTGCTGGCTCGAAGGGCCGAATGGCCTACTCCTGCACCTATTGTCTATTGTCTATTGTCTAACATGTTTCCTGCCTCTAACGTGTCCAATCCCTTAATAATCTTACATGTTTCAATAAGATCCCCTTCTCATCCTTCTTTGAACCGGATTTAATAAGGGAACGCAAGGTAGGGATCATAATATGATAAGATTCAACCTGCAATTTGACAGGGAGAAGGTGAAATCGGATATGTCGGTATTACAGTTGGGACTACAGAGGCATGAGGGAGGAGCTGGCCAAAGTTGACTGGAAAGGGACCTTAGCAGGGGTGACGGTGGAACAGCAAAGGGAATTTCCGGGAACAATTCGGAAGATGCAGGATCTTTTCATTCCAAAGAGGGAGAAAGATTCTATGAAGTAGAGTTTCAAAGTCTACAGAGAGACTTGGGCCTTTTGGAAGGGTGGGCTGAAAGATGGCAGATGGAGTTTAATGCTGATAAGTGTGAGGTGCTGCATTTTGGTAGGACAAATCAAAATAGGACGTACAGGGTAAATGGTAGGGAATTGAGGAATGCAGTGGAACAGAGGGATCTGGGAATAACTGTGCATTGTTCCCTGAAGGTGGAATCTCATGTGGATAGGGTGGTGAAGAAGGCGTTTGGTATGCTTGCCTTTATAAATCAGAGCATCGAGTATAGAAGTTGGGATGTAATGTTAAAATTGTTAAAATGTTAAAATTGTATAGGGCATTGGTGAAGCCGAATCTGGAGTATGGTGTGCAGTTCTGGTCGCCAAATTATAGGAAGGATGTCGACAAAATGGAGAGGGTACAGAGGAGATTTACTAGAATGTTGCCTGGGTTTCAGCACTTAAGCTACAGAGAGAGGTTGAACAGGTTGGGTCTTTATTCTTTGGAGCGTAGAAGGTTGAGGGGGGACTTGATAGAGGTTTTTACATTTTTAAGAGGGACGGACAGAGTTGACGTGGGTAGGCTTTTCCCTTTGAGAGTGGGGAAGATTCCAACAAGGGGACATAGCTTCAGAATTGAGGGACAAAAGTTTAGGGGTAACATGAAGGGTAACTTCTTTACTCAGAGGGTGGTGGCTGTATGGAATGGGCTTCCGGTGGAAGTGGTGGAGGCAGGCTCGATTTTATTATTTAAGAGTAAATTGGATAGGTATATGGATAAGAGGGGATTAGAGGGTTATGGTCTGAGAGCAGGTAGATGAGACTAGGTCAGAGAGAGTGGTCGGCGTGGACTGGTAGGGCCGAACGGGCCTGTTTCCGTGCTGTAGTTGTTATATGGTTATATATGGTTATATGGGGAGAGTGAAGTGATCGTGGCTGACAATGGGAAAGACAAAGGCAGCATAAAACCCCTAAAAGACAAGGCGTAGTATATTGCAAAGATTAGTTGGAAGCCAGAGGATTGGTGAAGCTTTTCAAAAACAACAGAAAGTAACTAAAAAAGGCTTTACGGGGAGAAAAGATGAAATATTAAAAGTAAGCTAGCCAATAATGTATTAAAGATAGCAAAAGTCTCTTCAGATACATAAAGAGTAAGAAACAGGCAAGAGTGGAAGTTGGACCGCTGGAGAATGATGCTGGAGAAGTGATAATGGGGAATAAAGAAATGGCAGATGAATTGAATATGTTTTTCGCGTCTGTCTTCACAGCGGAAGACACCCGCAACGTGCCTGAAATTCATGATAGTCAGGGGGTGGAAGTTAGTGGAGTGGCCATTACCAGGGAGAAGGTGCTTTGGAAGCTGGAAGGGCTGAAGGTGGATACGTCACCTGGACCGGATGGACTGCACCTCAGGGTGATTGAAGAGGTGGCTTTAGAGATTGTGGAGGCATTGGTTGTAATCTTTCAAGAATCGCGAGAGTCACGAGTGGTTCCAGATGATTGGGAATTTGTAAACATTACCTCACTGTTCAAGAAGGGAGCAAAGCAGAAGAGTGGAAACTATAGATAGACACATAATGCTGGAGTCCAGAAGGATGAGGAGGGACAATAGACAACAGACAATAGGTGCAGGAGGAGGCCATTCGGCCCTTTGAGCCACCACCACCATTCAATGTGATCATGGCTGATCATTCTCAATCAGTACCCCGTTCCTGCCTTCTCCCCATACCCCCTGACTCCGCTATCCTTAAGAGCTCTATCTAGCTCTCTCTTGAATGCATTCAGAGAATTGACCTCCACTGCCTTCTGAGGCAGAGAATTCCACAGATTCACAACTCTCTGACTGAAAAAGTTTTTCCTCATCTCCGTTCTAAATGGCCTACCACTTATTCTTAAACAGTGGCCCCTTGTTCTGGACTCACCCAACATTGGGAACATGTTTCCTGCCTCTAACGTGTCCAACCCCTTAATAATCTTATACGTTTCGATAAGATCCCCTCTCATCCTTCTAAATTCCAGTGTACACGAGCCCAGTCGCTCCAGTCTTTCAACATACGACAGTCCCGCCATTCCGGGAATTAACCTAGCAAACCTACGCTGCACGCGCTCAACAGCAAGAATATCCTTCCTCAAATTTGGAGACCAAAACTGCACACAGTACTCCAGGTGCGGTCTCACCAGGGCCCTGCACAGCTGCAGAAGGACCTCTTTGCTCATATACTCAGCTCCTCTTGTCTTTGCTCCTATCACTAAAGAATCACTAGAGTCAGGAGTGGTTCCAGACGATTGGGAAATTGTAAACATTACCTCGCTGTTCAAGAAGGGAGCAAAGCAGAAGGGTGGAAACTACAGATAGACACAAAATGCTGCAGTCCAGACGGAAGAGTCATTCAAAACTTACCAAATAGTGAGCGGCCTGGATAGAGTGGATGTGGAGAGGATGTTTCCACTAGTGGGAGAGTCTAGGACCAGAGGTCACAGCCTCAGAATTAAAGGATGTTCATTTGGGAAGGAGATGAGGAGTGATTTCTTTAGTCAGAGGGTGATGAATCTGTGGAATTCTTTGCCACAGATGGCTGTGGAGGCCAAATCAGTGGATATTTTAAAGGCAGAGATAGATAGATTCTTGATTAGTGCGGGTGTCAGGGGTTATGGGGAGAAGGCACGAGAATGGGGGTGAGGAGGGAGAGATAGATCAGCAATGATTGATTGAATGAATGGCGGAGTAGACTTGATGGGCCGAATGGCCTAATTCTGCTCCTATCACTTATGAACATGAACTGTGATGTGGAGCCCATAAAGGCTGGAGCGACTAGGCTTGTATACACTGGAATTTAGAAGGATGAGAGGTGATCTTATCGAAACGTATAAGATTATTAAGGGGTTGGACACGTTAGAGGCAGGAAACATGTTCCCAATCTTAGGTGAGTCCAGAACAAGGGGCCACAGTTTAAGAATAAGGGGTAGGCCATTTAGAACTGAGATGCGGAAAAACTTTTTCTGTCAGAGAGTTGTGAATCTGTGGAATTTTCTGCCTCAGAAGGCTGTGGAGGCCAATTCTCTGAATGCATTCAAGAGAGAGCTGGATAGAGATCTTAAGGATATCGGAGTCAGGGGGTATGGGGAGAAGGCAGGAACGGGGTACTGATTGAGAATGATCAGCCATGATTACATTGAATGGCGGTGCTGGCTCGAAGGGTCGAATGGCCTCCTCCTGCACTTATTGTCTATTGTCTATTGAGCCAACAGGAAAATAAATATGTGATGAAATCCTGGAATCTAGCTCACATTGATTCAACAACCGCGGTCACACTGGCATGCCAGAGCACTTCCCCTCTCTCAATTCCCTTGAAGAGACACTTAAACTGAACATTTCAGTGGCTCTCCGCCCTGATCTCTTCTCTGATCACAGTTGACATGGTGAAATTGGATGACTGCCCCCCCCAACCATGTTCCTGATGCCTCTGTAACACTAGCAGCCCGCGTTACTCAATCTGTGGAATTCTTGCTATTGAGGGCGTGCAGCGTGGGTTCACTAGGTTAATTCCCGGAATGGCGGGAATGTCATATGTTGAAAGACTGGAGGCCAATTCTCTGAATACATTCAAGAGAGAGCTAGATAGAGCGCTTAAGGATAGCGGAGTCAGGGGGTACGGGGAGAAAGCAGGAACGGGGTACTGATTGAGAATGATCAGCCATGATCACATTGAATGGCGGTGCTGGCTCGAAGGGCCAAATGGCCTCCTCCTGCACCTATTGTCTATTGTCTATTGTCTCTCGCTCCGTCAAGCAGCAATTCTACCGCTGTGCCACCGTGCTGCCCTTTTTGAATGTTGCCTTCTCCATAAGAATCCTTGAACAAGGCCCAGCTGAGCTTGTAATAAGCGGAGCGAGCAATGGGGGACAAACGGACCTGAACAGTCGAGATGGATACCCTTACACAGACCTCTGTCCGAGCAACAGAGACACCTCCGGCAGAATTGAAGGATGTGACTGGCCTCTTTCTTGACTGTGGGGCAGTTCCACTGCTTCCTGCTCGTCTGTCTCGAGGAGATGTGGTATTAAGTTGAGAAATATGACCGTATCGGTACTTCATTTGAAGGTCATGTGGCATTGCTGTGCAAATGCCCAAGCAATCTTTCCAAGCAACACACGCAAAGTTCAGCCACCGCCCAGTTCAACTCGCCTGTCACAACACTGTGTAAACCGAGCGACTGCCAGAAATTATAGGAACCACGCATCTTAGTTCAATTATAAACATGATCTTTTTTCTTTTTTAACTTGTGTTTCTGAACTGAGAGCATTTACAAGTTTAAGGTAGAAAACACAAAATGCTGGAGTAACTCAGCGGGTCAGGCAGCATCTCAGGAGAGAAGGAATGGGTGACGTTTCGGGTCGAGGCTTAGAATAAAGGGGAGGCCATTTAAAACTGAGGTGAGAAGGAACTTTTTCCACCCAGAGAGTTGTGAATTTGTGGAATTCTCTGCCGCAGAGGGCAGTGGAGGCCAAATCACTGGATGGATTTAAGAGAGAGTTAGATAGAGCTCTAGGGGCTAGCGGAATCAAGGGATATGGGGAGAAGGCAGGCACGGGTTATTGATCGTGGATGATCAGCCATGATCACAATGAATGGCGGTGCTGGCTCGAAGGGCCGAATTGCCTCCGCCTACACCTATTTTCTATGTTTCTATGAGACCCTTCATCAGACTGATGTCAGGGGAGGGGGTGGGACTCTTTGCAACAGTGTCCTCTGCCTGAGAATGTGGGTCAATAGACAATAGACAATAGGTGCAGGAGGAGGCCATTCGGCCCTTCGAGCCAGCACCGCCATTCAATGTGATCATGGCTGATCATTCTCAATAAGTACCCCGTTCCTGCCTTCTCCCCACACCCCCTGACTCCGCTATCCTTAAGAGCTCTATCTAGCTCTCTCTTGAATGCATTCAGAGAATTGGCCTCCACTGCCTTCTGAGGCAGAGAATTCCACAGATTCACAACTCTCTGACTGAAAAAGTTTTTCCTCGTCTCCGTTCTAAATGGCCTACCCCTTATTCTTAAACTGTGGCCCCTTGTTCTGGACTCCCCCAACATTGGGAACATGTTTCCTGCCTCTAACGTGTCCAACTCCTTAATAATCTTATACGTTTCGATAAGATCCCCTCTCATCCTTCTAAATTCCAATGTATACAAGCCTAGTCGCTCCAGTCTTTCATTTTGTCTACCACACCCGATGCGTTGAGTTCTTCCAGCATGTTATGTTTACACCTGTTTCACCTCACATCTAATTTCGCCTGAACAATGGATTTACCTGGATTTATCTTACTAAATTCTCACAAAGATTCTCATATAGATTTATGGCAGACACAAAATGCTGGAGTAACTCAGCGGGTCAGGCAGCATCTCAGACTGAAGAAGGGTCTCGACCCGAAACGTCACCCATTCCTTCTCTCCCGAGATGCTGCCTGACCCGCTGAGTTACTCCAGCATTTTGTGTCTTCCTTCGATTGAAACCAGCATCTGCAGTATTTTTTTCCTACTCATATAGATTTACCTGGTATCTAACTCCGCCTTGACACAAGCTTGCCTGACATAGCTTTTACATAGACTGATGACTTACTCAGCCTTTGATTAGTATGGGTGTCAGGGGATTAAGGGGGGAAGGCAGGAGAATGGGGTTATGAGCGAGAGATAGCTCAGCCATGATTGAATGGCGGAGTAGACTAGACGGCCCGAATGGCCTAATTCTGCTCCGATTACTTATGAACTTTACATGTGTTTGCCTGACATCTATAATTGCCATCTCAAAGGTTTGAGATGCTGCCTGACCTGCTGAGTTACCAGCATTTTGTGAATAAATACCTTCGATTTGTACCAGCATCTGCAGTTATTTTCTTACACCTCAAAGGTTCATGTGACTTCAAATATAACTTTTATACGAGTCCTTCTGTAATCTAATCTATATTATTTTTAAACAGGTTTGTCTGTCATATAATAAAGCAGCTGTACATTTGTCTAAAACCTAGATTGCTTCTACATCCTGTGCCCGGTTTGTTTGGCATCTGGCCTGTTTTTCATAAAGATTTGCCTGATTTACAACACAGCCTCTACAAAGTCTCCTCCTGAGTCTGAAGAAGGGTCTCGACCTGAAACGTCGCCCATTCCTTCTCTCCAGAGATGCTGCCTGACCCTCTGAGTTACTCCAGCTTTTTGTGTCTACCTTCGGTTTAAACCGGCATCTGCAGTTCCTCCCGACACATTCCTCTACATAGATAATCCCACAAATGCCCAAGTTGTTATAGGTCTGACATCGAACCCTGGTTTTGGACAGATTTGCCCGATGTTTAACGCATCTCTGCATTGGCCTTGTCTTGTCTTGTCATGTCGATACTGCACCAACTGCCGCTGTTGGGCTGTGCACGTGCAATCCCTCATGCACGCAGTTGCAGATTTAAAACACAGTGTTTGCAAGCAACCGTTTAAAAGATTTACTATCAGCAGTCAGAGAGTTGTGAATCAGCCATGATCACATTGAATGGAGGTGCTGGCTCGAAGGGCCGAATGGCCTACTCCTGCACCTATTGTCTATTGACGTACTGGCGTTTTGTAAGCCAAGGTCTGTCAGATGTTTAACGTTTGACACAGCCTGTACATTGGTTTTT
Organism: Rhinoraja longicauda; assembly: GCF_053455715.1. NCBI lineage: Eukaryota > Metazoa > Chordata > Chondrichthyes > Rajiformes > Arhynchobatidae > Rhinoraja > Rhinoraja longicauda. The sequence goes on from NC_135956.1 coordinate 88,639,545, forward strand.
GCCTGTCATCCAACACAGGTTTTACAGAGGTTTGCCGGATGTATAACACGGAGTTTACACTATAACTGTGATGCCCGAAATCTGCAGATGCTGCAAGTCAGAAAGCAAAAAGGAACTTGCTGGAAATGGTCATCGTGTCAGGTAGCATCTGTGGAAAAAGGAACAGAACATTTTATGTGGAAGTTCTTTCATCAGGAAGGATGAATTTCAAAGTCAAGTCCTGATCTGCTATCTACCTCATTGGTGACCCTCGGACTATCCTCGATCGGACTTTGCTGGCTTTACCTTGCACGAAACGTCATTCCCTTATCAAGTATCCAAGCAGGTATTACAGCGAATGCAGCGCCGGAGACTCAGGTTTGATCCTGACTACAGGCGCCGTCTGTACGGAGTTTGTACGTTCTCCCCGTGACCTGCGTGGGTTTTCTCCGAGATCTTCGGTTTCCTCCCACACTCCAAAGACGTGCAGGTTTGTAGGTTAATTGGCTGGGCAAATGTAAAAAATGTCCCTAGTGGGTGTAGGAGAGTGTTAATGTGCGGGGATCGTTGGGCGGTGCGGACCCGGTGGGCCGAAGGGCCTGTGTCTGCGCTGTATATCTAAATCTAAAAGTCGAAATCACTGTAAATGGCTCGATTGTAACCGTGTTTAGTCTTTCTGCCGACTGGATAGCACGTAGCCGAAAGCTTTTCACCATACCTCGCTTGGTAAACTAAACTGAAACTGAACGGACGAAATGTTTTCCTAACTGACAAGCTGCTTTTGCAGCTCTGGCCAACTTTGTGTTTTCTGTGACATTCGTTAAATTGATGGTATTTCTCCATAAACATTTCACGGGTTAGAACTGAATCACTCTATTCTTCTAATAATGTTCACGACTCCAGCTGCTGAATTTCCAAACATGGGAAGGGAATTAAAACTGTGGAATATCTGCCAGATTAACCCGGGAACAGCTGCACAGATTTCCCGAGTTTTGGAAGGGAGAGCGCGGAATAAACGTGCTGCAGTTGGGACACCAATAAACAATAGATAGACAATAGACAATAGATAGACAATAGACAATAGGTGCAGGAGGAGGCCATTCGGCCCTTAGAGCCAGCACCGCCATTCAATGTGATCATGGCTGATCATTCTCGATCAGTACCCCGTTCCTGCCTTCTCCCCATACCCCCTGACTCCGCTATCCTTAAGAGCTCTATCTAGCTCTCTCTTGAATGCATTCAGAGAATTGGCCTCCACTGCCTTCTGAGGCAGAGAATTCCACAGATTCACAACTCTCTGACTGAAAAAGGTTTTTCCTCATCTCAGTTCTAAATGGCCTACCCCGTATTCTTAAACTGTGGCCCCTTGTTCTGGTCCAGTGTCGGGCTGCTGTGTGGGGCCATGTGAGATGGAGTACAAACACTGCGATCGTCTGACAGTGATATGCAAAGATCCACTGACAAGGGCACATCGCCTTAGAAAGAATGCAAACATCTCTTGAGGAACTGCTCAGAGAGCACAAATCGGACAATTGGGTGGAGAAAGCCTTGAGCCTGTTTGTGAGACCGGAGGAAAGTAGTTTTGCCAACTATCGCACTCCCAAATACGGGACAAGGTGACGTCACCGCCCCGCAGCCCCACCTGACCTCACCCAGCCAGCGGGCCCACGTGCTCACGCTCTACCGATGGCGACCGCCCGGGCCAGGAGGCGGGTTGCTAGGCAACCTCCGCTGGGCGGCGTCCGGGCCTCCGGGTCTATACTGTCCGAACCTACACTGTCCAGAGTTAAAATGTCGGAAACCTAGAGTGTCGGGACCTAAACTATCGGGATCTACAGTGTCGGGGCCTACAGTGTCGGGGCCTACAGTGTCGGGGCCTACAGTGTCGGGGCCTACAGTGTCGGGGCCTACAGTGTCGGGGCCTACAGTGTCGGGGCCTACAGTGTCGGGGCCTACAGTGTCGGGGCCTACAGAGTCGGGGCCTACAGCGTCCGGGCCTACAGCGTCCGGGCCTACAGCGTCCGGGCCTACAGCGTCCGGGCCTACAGTGTCGGGGCCTACAGTGTCGGGGCCTACAGAGTCGGGGCCTACAGCGTCCGGGCCTACAGCGTCCGGGCCTACAGCGTCCGGGCCTACAGCGTCCGGGCCTACAGTTGGGGGGGCACTGTAGGTCCCTTAATAATCTTATATGTTTCGATAAGATCCCCACTCATCCTACTCAATTCCAGTGTATACAAGCCTAGTCGCTCCGGTAATCACACAGTGAATTATTACAGACACTAAGTGCCGGAGTAACTCAGTGTAGGAAAAAAAACTGCAGATGCTGCTATAAATCGAAGGTAGACAAAAAAATGCTGGAGTAATTCAGGCAGCATCTCTGGAGAGAAGGAGTGGGTGACGCTTTTGGGTCGAGACCCTTCTTCAGACTGAACAAGGCCGTCGACCCGACACCTCATCTAACCCTTCTCTCCAGAGATGCTGGAGTCTGACTCGCGGAGTTACTCCAGCTCTCAGTGTCTATATATTCTGACTTGGTTTGATCTGTCTTTAAGGAAAAACTGTTGCATTGAAATCTCAAAGGGTGGAGGAAGTAATTAGACAGCTTTTGGGAGGGGAAGGCTACAAGAGCTGATCAGGGAGAAAGATTTGGCTGAAGTATTTGCAACCATGTTCAACTGGAAGTGTTCAGTGCTTGACTCATCTCAGCTTTCCCAATGAGATTGCTACTCTCACAGAAGGTAGCCTTCAGCTAATTTGATTCACTCCACATGTTATCAAGCAATGACATTGGAAATAGTGAAGGCCGTGGGGCCAGGCCGCTGTAGTACTGAAGACTGTTGAACCTCTAGCCAAGCAGTCCCAGTACAATAGACAATAGATAATAGACAATAGGTGCAGGAGGAGGCCATTCGGCCCTTCGAGCCAGCACCACCATTCAATGTGATCATGGCTGACATTCCCAATAAGTACCCCGTTCCTGCCTTCTCCCCATACCCCCTGACCCCGCTATCCTTAAGAGCTCTATCTAGCTCTCTCTTGAATGCATTCAGAGAATTGGCCTCCACTGCCTTCTGAGACAGAGAATTCCACAGATTCACAGCTCTCTGACTGAAAAAGTTTTTCCTCGTCTCCGTTCTAAATGGACTACCCCTTATTCTTAAACCGTGGCCCCCGGTTCAGGACTCCCCCAACATCGGGAACATGTTTCCTGCCTCTAGCGTGTCCAATCCCTTAATAATCTTATTATATGTTTCAATAAGATTGGTTTTCAAAAACACCAGCCGATAAGTATCTCCGGCCAGGGAGAGTCTGATCACCTTCCCTTCATGTCCAATATTATTGCCAGCACGAAGTCCCTGCCCTTCAACATTCTGGGGACACGACTGAGCAGGAACTCAACAGCATGGCCATGCAAGTACCATGGCAGAAACATAGAAACATAGAAAATAGGTGCAGGAGTAGGCCATTCGGCCCTTCGAGCCTGCACCGCCATTCAATATGATCATGGCTGATCATCCAACTCAGTATCCCGTACCTGCCTTCTCTCCATACCCCCTGATCCCTTTAGCCACAAGGGCCACATCTAACTCCCTCTTAAATATAGCCAATGAACTGGCCTCAACTACCTTCTGTGGCAGAGAATTCCACAGATTCACCACTCTCTGTGTGAAAAAAAACTTTCTCATCTCGGTCCTAAAAGACGTCCCCCTTATCCTTAAACTGCGACCCCTTGTTCTGGACTTCCCCAACATCGGGAACAATCTTCCTGCATCTAGCCTGTCCAACCCTTAAGAATTTTGTAAGTTTCGATAAGATCCCCCCTCAATCTTCTAAATTCCAGCGAGTACAAGCCGAGTCTATCCAGTCTTTCTTCATATGAAAGTCCTGCCATCCCAGGAATCAATCTGGTGAACCTTCTCTGTACTCCCTCTATGGCAAGAATGTCTTTCCTCAGATTAGGAGACCAAAACTGTACGCAATACTCCAAGTGTGGTCTCACCAATGCCCTGTACAACTGCAGCAGAACCTCCCTGCTCCTATACTCAAATCCCCTCGCTATGAATGCCAACATTCATAGGGAGGGCAGGTAGATGACCAGCTCTCCTGAGCTCAGTGTCTCTCCTTCTTACACCCTAAAACTTTCCAACCGCCCACAAGGTGCCAGTGAGGATAGTGAAGGAATGTCCACCATGTGTTTGGATGGCCTTAGTCCCAATAATGCCATCCAGGACAAAGCGCCCTGCTTGACCGATGCTCCAATCATTCCCTCCAACACTGGGGCATTGGGGCCCCCTGGTGGTGGCCCCTGTATGCAGGGACTCTGCCCCTCTCCATTGGGGACCTGGGGTGGAGGGGACTGCACCGAGGAGTCCCCTGCAACCTGTTCCTCTCGCGGTTGGTTCACAGACTCGCCAGCCGCCTGCCACTTACATGCGGGCTGGAAGAATCTGTGTACCACGTGTACATGGAGTGTGTGAGTCTGTGTACCACGTGTACATGGAGTGTGTGAGTCTGTGTACCACGTGTGTATGGAGTGTGTGAGTCTGTGTTCCACGTGTGTATGGAGTGTGTGAGTCTGTGTTCCACGTGTGTATGGAGTGTGTGAGTCTGTGTTCCACGTGTACATGGAGTGTGTGAGTCTGTGTACCACGTGTACATGGAGTGTGTGAGTCTGTGTACCACGTGTGTATGGAGTGTGTGAGTCTGTGTTCCACGTGTACATGGAGTGAGTGAGTCCGTGTACCACGTGTGTATGGAGTGTGTGAGTCTGTGTTCCACGTGTGTATGGAGTGTGTGAGTCTGTGTACCACGTGTACATGGAGTGTGTGAGTCTGTGTACCACGTGTACATGGAGTGTGTGAGTCTGTGTACCACGTGTACATGGAGTGTGTGAGTCTGTGTACCACGTGTACATGGAGTGTGTGAGTCTGTGTACCACGTGTACATGGAGTGTGTGAGTCTGTGTACCACGTGTACATGGAGTGTGTGAGTCTGTGTGCCACGTGTACATGGAGTGTGTGAGTCTGTGTTCCACGTGTACATGGAGTGTGCACGGTTGCAGCCCCAGTTCCAATATCTAAAGGGGCTGCTCCTTGCCTTCTGGCTGCACTTCTCACCCACCCCCTCATCTCTGGACACCCTGTGCGTAGGGGAGAGTGTGGGGGGGGGGGGGCGGAGATGTCCTGGTTGGGTTTGCTCCTGGGCCTGGCCAAGCTGGCCATCCGCGAGTCACGGCGCCAGGCGGGAGAGGGCTCTGCCCGAGCCGGCTGCCCGCCCCTTTTCCGGGGTTACGTCCATCCGCGCCCGGGTGGTGTTGGAGAGGGACCACGTGCTGCCCACGGGCACCCTGGGGGGTTTCCGGGACCGCTGGGGGATTGGATGCATCCTGGATGGGGATTGTAATATAGTTGTACAATAGTTCCATTTGGTATATTTGTTTGTATTGTATTCTGGTGGTGGGTTATGTTTTTGTCTTATTGACTCTGTGTCTCTGTGTCTCTGTGTCTCTGTGTCTCTGTGTCTCTGTGTCTCTGTGTCTCTGTGTCTCTCTGTCTCTCTGTCTCTCTGTCTCTCTGTCTCTCTGTCTCTCTGTCTCTCTGTCTCTCTGTGTCTCTGTCTCTCTGTCTCTCTGTCTCTCTGTGTCTCTCTGTGTCTCTGTGTCTCTGTGAATCTATCACAATCACTCTAAGGCTCGATCATTCTATCACTCGATCACTGTGACTGAGACAACACTCAAAACATAAATTATATTTTAACAAATAAATGCTCTGCCAACATTGGAGAAGTTGGACCATGAGTAAATGTAGTTATCCAATTCCTGTTACTGAATGACTTGCTCACAGTTAAGTGAATTAACTGTGACATTGGCCAAATTTGTTAATGAGTTGGTTGGGACAGAATGGCAGTATGTACATTTCTTTGCATGATGAAACTTTGCATCTTACAATAGACAATAGACAATAGGTGCAGGAGTAGGCCATTCAGCCCTTCGAGCCAGCACCGCCATTCAATGTGATCATGGCTGATCACTCTCAATCAGTACCCCGTTCCTGCCTTCTCCCCATACCCCCTCACTCTGCTATCCTTAAGAGCTCTATCCAGCTCTCTCTTGAAAGCATCCAATGAACTGGCCTCCACTGCCTTCTGAGGCAGAGAATTCCACACCTTCACCACTCTCTGACTGAAAAAGTTCTTCCTCATCTCCGTTCTAAATGGCCTACCCCTTATTCTTAAACTGTGGCCCCTTGTTCTGGAAGCCCAGTCTCAATAGTTACTTGGTGGCACAACAGGGCTTGTTGAACTCTTACAGTAATGATGAGAGCAGCTGGCATCTTGAAAATTAGACACAGATGCTTGGATCAGATGAGTGTTGTAAGATTACAGCAGTTAGAGGCTCACAAAATACCATGCAGAGCCAGAGAAACCCGGAAGTAAATCTGAAAATGCGTACAGTGCAAGCTAGCTCCTACTGTAAATATCCCGATCTGAAGTCACAATGGGAACAGTTCCAATCAGAGCAGAGAAGTTAAATGATGTACATTGATCAAGAGGGGTCTCGACCCGAAACATCACCCATTCCTTCTCTCCCGAGATGCTGCCTGACCCACTGAGTTACTCCAGCATTTTGTGTCTATCACACATCACACAATGTGAAGCTGCATCACACAATCCTATGACTCCAGTGTCCTCCGTCACGTTCATAGGGTCTTAATATTGTCCAGGACAAAGACAGGACCCTCGGCCCACCACGTTCACGCCGACCTCTTTACCCGTCTGCGCTGATCCCATTTCAATGTACGGTACACCATGTCCTGAGACAGCATCCCGCGTTATGTTTTTTATTCACGAAGGTAGACAAAAAAAACGCTGGAGTAACTCAGCGGGCCGGGCAGCATCTCTGGAGAGAAGGAACAGGTGACGTATCGGGACGAGACCCTTCTTCGGACTGATGTCAGGGGAGGGGGGCGGGACAAGGAAAGGATGTAGTCGGAGACAGGAAGACTAGTGGGAGAACTGGGAAGGCGGAGGGGATAGAGAGGGAAAGCAGGGACTACCTGAAGTGGGAGAAGTCAATGTTCATACCGCTGGGGTGTAAACTGCCCAAGCGAAATATGAGGTGCTGTTCCTTCAATTTGTGCTGGGCCTCACTCTGACTTTGTCTCACAGTGTCCTGAGTCCCCAGTATCTTCCATCACAATAGACAATAGGTGCAGGAGTAGGCCATTCGAGCCAGCACCACCATTCAATGTGATCATGGCTGATCATTCTCAATCAGTACCCCGTTCCTGCCTTCTCCCCATACCCCCTGACTCCACTATCCTTAAGAGCTCTATCTAGCTCTCTCTTGAATGCATTCAGAGAATTGGCCTCCACTGTCACAGTCTGTCCTGTTCACTCACCTGCCAGCCACACCCACCACGTTAAGCCAACTCCCCTCACCTGTTCACTCACCTGCTCCAGATCACCAATCAAGCCAGCATATAAACCCTTCCTGCACACACACACACACACACACTCTTTGCCAGATTGTTCTTAGCCCTCATGCAAGACTCTCCAGCCTTCTCTCTTGGACTGATTTCCCGTTGCCAACCCTGCCTGCTCCCGACCTTCATGCCTCGTCGTCGCCCTGGTGAATGCCTCAGTCTTCCGTTCCCGACCACGAGCAGGTAGAAATAAAGCTCATTCTAAAACTACTTCCTTGGTTCAGTGTGCTGCATTTGGGTCTACCTGCGGTCCGTTACACAATCAGTACCCCGTTCCTGCCTTCTCCCCATACCCCCTGACGCCGCTATCCTTAAGAGCTCTATCTAGCTCTCTCTTGAATACATTCAGAGAATTGGCCTCCACTGCCTTCTGAGGCAGAGAATTCCACAGATTCACAACTCTCTGACTGAAAAGGTTTTTCCTCATCTCCGTTCTAAATGGCCTACCCCTTATTCTTAAACTGTGGCCCCTTGTTCTGGACTCCCCCAACATTGGGAACATGTTTCCTGCCTCTAACGTGTCCAACCCCTTAATGATCTTATATGTTTCGATAAGATCTCCTCTCATCCTTCTAAATTCCAGTCTCTACAGAGAGATTTGGGCCTTTTGGAAGGGTGGGCTGAAAGATGGCAGATGGAGTTTAATGCTGATAAGTGTGAGGTGCTGCATTTTGGTAGGACAAATCAAAATAGGACGTACAGGGTAAATGGTAGGGAATTGAGGAATGCAGTGGAACAGAGGGATCTGGGAATAACTGTGCATTGTTCCCTGAAGGTGGAATCTCATGTGGATAGGGTGGTGAAGAAGGCGTTTGGTATGCTTGCCTTTATAAATCAGAGCATCGAATATAGAAGTTGGGATGTAATGTTAAAATTGTACAAGGCATTGGTGAGGCCGAATCTGGAGTATGGTGTGCAGTTCTGGTCGCCAAATTATAGGAAGGATGTCGACAAAATGGAGAGGGTACAGAGGAGATTTACTAGAATGTTACCTGGGTTTCAGCACTTAAGCTACAGAGAGAGGTTGAACAGGTTGGGTTTTTATTCTTTGGAGCGTAGAAGGTTGAGGGGGGACTTGATAGAGGTTTTTAAAATTTTAAGAGGGACGGACAGAGTTGACGTGGGTAGGCTTTTCCCTTTGAGAGTGGGGAAGATTCCAACAAGGGGACATAGCTTTAGAATTGAGGGACAAAAGTTTAGGGGTAACATGGGGGGTAACGTCTTTACTCAGAGGGTGGTGGCTGTATGGAATGGGCTTCCGGTGGAAGTGGTGGAGGCTGGCTCGATTTTATTATTTAAGAGTAAATTGGATAGGTATATGGATAGGAGGGGATTGGAGGGTTATGGTCTGAGTGCAGGTAGATGAGACTAGGTCAGGGAGAATGGTCGGCGTGGACTGGTAGGGCCGAACGGGCCTGTTTCCGCGCTGTAGTTGTTATATGGTTGTATGGTTATACAAGCCTAGTCGCTCCAGTCTTTCAACATACGACAGTCCCGCCATTCCAGGAATTAACCTCTTGTCACAGTGTCCTGACACTTCACTATCCCCCGCACCACCCAGTATCTGTGTCCTGAGATTCCAATATCATCCATTGTCCCAGTATCTCAGTGTTCCCAAGATTATCAGTCTAGATATCACCAAAAAACAACCTTCCACCATCAATCTCTGCTCAACTTCTGTGAAGAACAATTTTCCACCACATGGAATTTTTTTTGTGCTAATTTACCCCCATCACATCCTTTTATCACTTTAAGCACATTCAGAATCAGCATCAGAATTCAGAATTACCTTTATTGCCATCCAAAAAAAACAAGTCTTTTGGACGAGATTTCATCACCCTCAGTCCAACAATAAGAGCAATAAAATAAGCAATTACACGCACAATCACAAACCAACACTAAACAAAAAAGGAAACATCCATCACAGTGAGTCTCCTCCAGACACCACCTCACTGTGATGGAAGGCCAGAATGTCTTTCCTCTTCCCCTGCCATCTTCTCCCGCGGTCAGGCTGTTGTAGTTGCCACATTCTCGACCTACCTGCCTTTCTCAAAGGAACTCGCCAACCTCTCTCTTTCAACTTTCTACTCCCCACTACAATCCCACTACAGTCAGTCCGAAGAAGGATCCCAACCTGAAATACCATCTGCCCATTCCCTCCGCAGATGCTGCCTGACCCATGGAGCACCTCCAGCGCTTCATGTTTCGGACATGTTTATGTGGCCAATCTTCTTCGACGAGCATGGTGCCTTATCTTCAATTCGCTGGAGGCGATGTTCGATCTGCCGTCCAACGCGTCTCAAGTGTACCCAAGATCCTCATTTATGGTTCTCTCTGCTAGTCGTTCCTGCTCACCATGGGGATCTTATAGAGACGTATAAAATTATAAAAGGACTAAGACAAGCTAGATGCAGGAAAAATGTTCCCAATGTTGGGGGAGTCCAGAACTAGGGGCCACACACACACAGTCTAAGAATAAATGGGAGGCCATTTGAAACTGAGGTGAGAAGGAACTTTTTCACCCAGAGAGTTGTGAATTTGTGGAATTCTCTGCCACAGAGGGCAGTGGAGGCCAAATCACTGGATGGATTTAAGAGAGAGTTAGATAGAGCTCTAGGGCCTAGTGCAATCGAGGGATATGGGGAGAAGGCAGGCACGGGTTACTGATTGTGGATGATCAGCCATGATCACAATGAATGGCAGTGCTGGCTCGAAGGGCCAAATGGCCTCCTCCTGCAACGATGTTCCGATGTTCCGATGTTCCGATGTTCCGACGTTCCGACGTTCCGACGTTCCGAAGCTCCGACGCTCCGACGCTCCGACGCTCCGATGCCTAGACTTCTTGTCATTTTGTACAGCTCAATCATGCCCCTTTACAATCTCCTTTTACCCAAGGAAAATCACCCCAGTCTAATCAATCTTACTTCTTATCTGTATTGCCTTAGTCTCGGCAATGTCCTCTTTAATCCCTCTAGGTGTACTGAACAGAACTGTACACAGTCCGCCAGCTGTGACCGACAATACTTTGATACATTTCAATTATTGCCTTTTCTCAGACGCCAATAGGGTTGCCAACTTTCTATTATTAACCGGGAAATCCCGAATTTTGTGCTAAATTGTTTTAGACAATAGACAATAGACAATAGGTGCAGGAGTAGGCCATTCGGCCCTTCGAGCCAGCACCGCCATTCAATGTGATCATGGCTGATCATCCGCAATCAGTACCCCATTCCTGCCTTCTCCCCATACCCCCTGACTCCGCTAACATTAAGAGCTCTATCAAGCTCTCTTGAAAGCATCCAGAGAATTGGCCTCCACTGCCTTCTGAGGCAGAGAATTCCACAGATTCATAACTCTCTGATTGAAAACGTTTTTCCTCATCTCCGTTCTAAATGGCCTACCCCTTATTCTTAAACTGTGGCCCCTGGTTCTGGACTCCCCCAACATTGGGAACATGTTTCCTGCCTCTAACTTGTCCAACCTCTTAATAATCTTATACGTTTCGATAAGATCCCCTCTCATCCTTCTAAATTCCAGTGTATACAAACCTAGTCGCTCCAGTCTTTCAACATATGACAGTCCCGCCATTCCGGGAATTAACCTAGGAAACCTACGCTGCACGCCCTCAATAGCAAGAATATCCTTCCTCAAATTTGGAGACCAAAACTGCACACAGTACTCCAGGTGCGGTCTCACTAGGGCTCTGTACAACTGCAGAAGGACCTCTTTGCTCCTATACTCAACTCCTCTTGTTATGAATGCCAACATTCCATTGGCTTTCTTCACTGCCTGCTGGACCTGCATGCTTCCTTTCAGTGATTGATGCACTAGGACACCCAGATCACGTTGTACGTCCCCTTTTCCTAACTTGACACCATTCAAATAATAATCTGCCTTCCTATTCTTACCACCAAAGTGGATAACCTCACACTTATCCACATTAAATGTTGGGAGAACATGGGAATGTTGGGAGAACATGGGAATGTTGGGAGGAAGAGAGGGGGTCTTACAGAGACGTATAAAATTATAAAAGGACTGGACAATCTAGATGCAGGAAAAATGTTCCCAATGTTGGGGGAGTCCAGAACCAGGGGCCACAGTCTAAGAATAAAGGGGAGGCCATTTGAAACTGAGGTGAGAAGGAACTTTTTCACCCAGAGAGTTGTGAATTTGTGGAATTCTCTGCCACAGAGGGCAGTGGAGGCCAAATCACTGGATTAATTTAAGAGATAGTTAGATAAAGCTCTGGGGGCTAGTGGAATCAAGGGATATGGGGAGAAGGCAGGCACGGGTTACTGATTGTGGATGATCAGCCTTGATCGCAATGAATGGCTGGTGCTAGCTCGAAGGGCCGAATGCCCCCAGCACCTATTTTCTATGTTTCTATGCAAGAGCCCTCTTTCTAGACTTTCGGTCAGCTTTCAACACAATACAAGCAGACTTTTTGGTGTCAAAAATGGTCCAGCAGAAATTGAATCCGTACTTGATTCACTGGCATGCCTCTCTTCTCACTTAACAGAGTCCAGCTCGTAAAGACGAACAAAACACTTTCATCTACCGTCACGACCAATGTTGGGGCTCCACAGGGTTGTGTGAGTTCAGCTATGCTTTTTATTTTTTACACTGACGACTGTCGTACAGATAAACCAAATCAATACGTTCTAAAGTATTCTGATGATACAGTTTTGATATCTCTGTTGAGTAAATCAGACAACCCTGAGCTGCACTAACATGACGTAAACGAAGTGGACAATAGACAATAGACAATAGGTGCAGGAGGAGGCCATTCGTCCCTTCGAGCCAGCACCGCCATTCAATGTGATCACGGCTGATCATTCTCAATCAGTACCCCGTTCCTGCCTTCTCCCCATACCCCCTGACTCCGCTATCCTTAAGAGCTCTATCTAGCTCTCTCTTGAATGCATTCAGAGAATTGGCCTCCACTGCCTTCTGAGGCAGAGAATTTCACAGATTCACAACTCTCTGACTGAAAAAGTTTTTCTTCATCTCAGTTCTAAATGCAGGAGAGGTTTGGGCCCAACGGGTCCACTTGGTCTAATAGTTCCATAATGAAAAAAATCAAGCAGATGTGTTCATTTAAATACTTGGGTGTGAAGATAGACCTTCTGCTATCCTGGAAAGACCACGTGGAGGTCCTTTGGGGCGAGCAGACAAATTCTTCTTTCGCTCCTTACTTCTGTGATTATGAGTGTTCTTCAGTATTGTAACACTACATGGTACAAATGTTTGTCCGCCACTTTAAAGTCAAAACTGCTCCACCAAATGAAAATCTGCTCAGAGATCGTCAGTCAACCCCTTGCGAAACTCTATGAATCAGCCCACCACAATAACATGCCACAACATTGGCCACAACATTGTCTCTGAAACCCGACCATGTCCTGAACAGTGAATACGAATTGTTACCATTAAATCGGTGGTACAGGGTGCCAAGATTTAATAAGGTTAGACTGAAGCACTCTTTTGTGCACCAGTCAATCCCGAAAGTAAACATAGAACTTAATCCCAGATCAAATGGACGTTGAATAAGTTCATTGGCCAAGTATGTGCACATACAAGGAATGTGCCTTGGTGCCCCGCTCGCAAATGACAACACAAACACACAGTTAACAATTAAGAATAAAGCATAACCACATCAAAACAATAAGGATACAACATTACGGTCTAAACATGTGGGTGAAAATAAACCAGAGCAATAAAAGAGACTACAGAGTTTGGTTATTGAGTAGAACTATCACCCGTGGGAAAAAAGCTGTTTTTATGTCTGGCTGTGGCTGCTTTGACAGTCCGGAGTCGCCTTCCAGAGGGAAGTGCTTCAAAGGGCCAGTCTTTGCAAGCTCCAGCCAGTCTCTAAGTAGGTGTGAATTGCTGCTTGGGGAGGAGTGGGTGGGGACGGATAGTCTTTGCAAACTGGAGTCAGTCTTTGAGTCCGTGTGAAGTGGTGATTGGGGGTGGGGGGACGGGGGTCCCAGGGTTATGTTTCTGCTTCTCGAACCTGCAGTAAAACTCGTTCAGGTCATTAGTCAGCTGACGATTGTCCAAGGAGCGTGGGGTTTTCCTCTTGTACCCGGTAATTTGGATCTTGGGTCTTGAATGTGTTGTCATTTGTGATTGTAATGTTATGGTGAATATATGTATCCTCGTTTCTTGTCTTACATTCTTTGTCTTTGCTGATGTTGCAAGTGGAGCTGCTGAGATGCAAGAAAAGTTTTAGACTTGATCTGACAATGAACATAGAAACAAATATGAATGAAGAAGGGTCTCGACCCGAAACGCCACCCATTCCTTCTCTCCTGAGATGCTACCTGACCCCGCTGAGTTACTCCAGCGTTTTGTGAATAAATACCTTCGATTTGTACCAGCATCTGCAGTCTGAGGCAGAGAATTCCACAGATTCACAACTCTCTGACTAAAAAAGTTTTTCCTCATCTCTGTTCTAAATGGCCTACCCCTTATTCTTAAACTGTGGCCCCTGGTTCTGGACTCCCCCAACATTGGGAACATGTTTCCTGCCTCTAACTTGTCCAACCTCTTAATAATCTTATACGTTTCGATAAGATCTGCTCTCATCCTTCTAACTTCCAGTGTATACAAGCCCAGTCGCTGTCCCGTACGGGACCGCCCTTGTCCCGTATTAGGCCGGGGAAGGGTGGCGCTGTAGGCCCAGACCCTGTAGGCCCCGACGCTGTAGGCCCCGACACTGTAGGTCCCAACGCTGTAGGTCCCGACAGTTTAGTTCCCGACACTCTAGGTTTCCGAAATTTTAGCTCCAGACAGTGTAGGTTGGTTGCGTAATGGAGGTTGCGTAACAACCCACCTCCTGGCCCGGGCGGCGGCCATTGGTGGAGTGGCCGCTGGCTGGGCGAGGTCACGTGGTGCACAGGGCGGTGACGTCACCTTGTCCCGTATTTGGGAGTGAGAAAGTTGGCAACCCTAGACACCAACCACCATGTCAGAGCTATTGCCCCACAGTCCCAGTGACCAGAATCAAAATGGACCTCCAGTGTGGCTCATGGGTTTCCTCTGGGGGCTCTGGTCTCTTCATATATCCCAACAACTTACAGGTTGATTAGTTGATTCACCGTTGTAAATTCGCCAGTCTGATGGTGGATAGTAGAATCTAGGGTGGAGTATTTGGGAATGTTGGGAGAACATGGGAATGTTGGGAGAACAAGGGAATGTTGGGAGAACAAGGGAATAGACAATAGACAATAGGTGCAGGAGTAGGCCATTCGGCCCTTCAAGCCAGCACTGCCATTCAATGTGATCATGACTGATCATTCTCAATCAGTACCCCGTTCCTGCCTTCTCCCCATACCCCCTGACTCTGCTATCCTTAAGAGCTCTATCTAGCTCTCTCTTGAATGTATTCAGAGAATTGGCCTCCACTGCCTTCTGAGGCAGAGAATTCCACAGATTCACAACTCTCTGACTAAAAAAGTTTTTCCTCATATCCGTTCTAAATAGCCTACCCCTTATTCTTAAACTGTGGCCCCTGGTTCTGGACTCCCCCAACATTGGGAACATGTTTCCTGCCTCTAACGTGTCCAACCCCTTAATAATCTTATACGTTTCGATAAGATCCCCTCTCATCCTTCTAAATTCCAGTGTATACAAACCTAGTCGCTCCAGTCTTTCAACATATGACAGTCCCTCCATTCCGGGAATTAACCTAGCAAACCTACGCTGCACGCCCTCAATAGCAAGAATATCCTTCCTCAAATTTGGAGACCAAAACTGCACACAGTACTCCAGGTGCGGTCTCACTAGGGCCCTGTACAACTGCAGAAGGACCTCTTTGCTCCTATACTCAACTCCTCTTGTTATGAAGGCCAACATTCCATTGGCTTTCTTCACTGCCTGCTGTACCTGCATGCTTCCTTTCAGTGATTGATGCACTAGGACACCCAGATCACGTTGTACGTCCCCTTTTCCTAACTTGACACCATTCAAATAATAATCTGCCTTCCTATTCTTACCACCAAAGTGGATAACCTCACACTTATCCACATTAAATGTTGGGAGAACATGGGAATGTTGGGAGAACATGGGAATGTTGGGAGGAAGAGAGGGGGTCTTACAGAGACATATAAAATTATAAAAGGACTGGACAAGCTAGATGCAGGAAAAATGTTCCCAATGTTGGGGGAGTCCAGAACCAGGGGCCACAGTCTAAGAATAAAGGGGAGGCCATTTGAAACTGAGGTGAGAAGGACCTTTTTCACCCAGAGAGTTGTGAATTTGTGGAATTCTCTGCCACAGAGGGCAGTGGAGGCCAAATCACTGGATTAATTTAAGAGATAGTTAGATAGAGCTCTGGGGGCTAGTGGAATCAAGGGATATGGGGAGAAGGCAGGCACGGGTTACTGATTGTGGATGATCAGCCTTGATCGCAATGAATGGCTGGTGCTAGCTCGAAGGGCCGAATGCCCCCAGCACCTATTTTCTATGTTTCTATGCAAGAGCCCTCTTTCTAGACTTTCGGTCAGCTTTCAACACAATACAAGTAGACTTTTTGGTGTCAAAAATGGTCCAGCAGAAATTGAATCCGTACTTGATTCACTGGCATGCCTCTCTTCTCACTTAACAGAGTCCAGCTCGTAAAGACGAACAAAACACTTTCATCTACCGTCACGACCAATGTTGGGGCTCCACAGGGTTGTGTGAGTTCAGCTATGCTTTTTATTTTTTACACTGACGACTGTCGGACAGATAAACCAAATCAATACGTTCTAAAGTATTCTGATGATACAGTTTTGATATCTCTGTTGAGTAAATCAGACAACCCTGAGCTGCACTAACATGACGTAAACGAAGTGGACAATAGACAATAGACAATAGGTGCAGGAGGAGGCCATTCGTCCCTTCGAGCCAGCACCGCCATTCAATGTGATCACGGCTGATCATTCTCAATCAGTACCCCGTTCCTGCCTTCTCCCCATACCCCCTGACTCCGCTATCCTTAAGAGCTCTATCTAGCTCTCTCTTGAATGCATTCAGAGAATTGGCCTCCACTGCCTTCTGAGGCAGAGAATTTCACAGATTCACAACTCTCTGACTGAAAAAGTTTTTCTTCATCTCAGTTCTAAATGCAGGAGAGGTTTGGGCCCAACGGGTCCACTTGGTCTAATAGTTCCATAATGAAAAAAATCAAGCAGATGTGTTCATTTAAATACTTGGGTGTGAAGACGACCATCTGCTATCCTGGAAAGACCACGTGGAGGTCCTTTGGGGCGAGCAGACAAATTCTTCTTTCGCTCCTTACTTCTGTGATTATGAGTGTTCTTCAGTATTGTAACACTACATGGTACAAATGTTTGTCCGCCACTTTAAAGTCAAAACTGCTCCACCAAATGAAAATCTGCTCAGAGATCGTCAGTCAACCCCTTGAGAAACTCTATGAATCAGCCCACCACAATAACATGCCACAACATTGGCCACAACATTGTCTCTGAAACCCGACCATGTCCTGAACAGTGAATACGAATTGTTACCATTAAATCGGTGGTACAGGGTGCCAAGATTTAATAAGGTTAGACTGAAGCACTCTTTTGTGCACCAGTCAATCCCGAAAGTAAACATAGAACTTAATCCCAGATCAAATGGACGTTGAATAAGTTCATTGGCCAAGTATGTGCACATACAAGGAATGTGCCTTGGTGCCCCGCTCGCAAATGACAACACAAACACACAGTTAACAATTAAGAATAAAGCATAACCACATCAAAACAATAAGGATACAACATTACGGTCTAAACATGTGGGTGAAAATAAACCGGAGCAAAAAAGAGACTACAGAGTTTGGTTATTGAGTAGAAGAACTATCACTCGTGGGAAAAAAGCTGTTTTTATGTCTGGCTGTGGCTGCTTTGACAGTCCGGAGTCGCCTTCCAGAGGGAAGTGCTTCAAAGGGCCAGTCTTTGCAAGCTCCAGCCAGTCTCTGAGTAGGTGTGAATTGCTGCTTGGGGAGGAGTGGGTGGGGACGGATAGTCTTTGCAAACTGGAGTCAGTCTTTGTGTCCGTGTGAAGTGGTGATTGGGGGTGGGGGGACGGGGGTCCCAGGGTTATGTTTCTGCTTCTCGAACCTGCAGTAAAACTCGTTCAGGTCATTAGTCAGCTGACGATTGTCCAAGGAGCGTGGGGTTTTCCTCTTGTACCCGGTAATTTGGATCTTGGGTCTTGAATGTGTTGTCATTTGTGATTGTAATGTTATGGTGAATATATGTATCCTCGTTTCTTGTCTTACATTCTTTGTCTTTGCTGATGTTGCAAGTGGAGCTGCTGAGATGCAAGAAAAGTTTTAGACTTGATCTGACAATGAACATAGAAACAAATAAGAATGAAGAAGGGTCTCGACCCGAAACGCCACCCATTCCTTCTCTCCTGAGGTGCTACCTGACCCCGCTGAGTTACTCCAGCGTTTTGTGAATAAATACCTTCGATTTGTACCAGCATCTGCAGTTATTTTCTTATAGAAACATAGAAAATATAGAAGACATAAAACATAGAAAAATAGAAGGAGTTGCCTTCTCCCCATATCCCTTGATTCCACTAGCCCCTAGAGCTCAATCTATCTCTCTCTTAAATCCATCCAGTGATTTTGCCTCCACTGCCCTCTGTGGCAGAGAATCCCCACAATTCTCTGGGTGAAAAAGATTCTTCTCACCTCAGTTTTAAATGGCCTCCCCTTTATTCTAAGACTTGTGTTCTAATTGTTGTCACCTTCTCCCAGCTAATATGGATCTATTCTACATTTTCCTTGATCTACATCCCCTTTTATCTGGTTTTCATACCTTTCTCTTCCTTATCTCTGTACCTCCCTCTCCCCTGACTTCAGTCTGAAGAAGGGTCTCGACCCAAAACGTCACCAGCTCCTTCTCTCCAGAAATTCTGCCTGTCCCGCTGAGTTACTCCAGCATTTTGTGTCCCTTCTTCAATAGACAATAGACAATAGGTGCAGGAGGAGGCCATTCGGCCCTTCGAGCCAGCACCGCCATTCAATGTGATCATGGCTGATCATTCTCAATCAGTACCCCGTTCCTGCCTTCTCCCCATACCCCCTGGCTCCGCTATCCTTAAGAGCTCCATCTAGCTCTCTCTTGAATGCATTCAGAGAATTGGCCTCCACTGCCCTCTGAGGCAGAGAATTCCACAGATTCACAACTCTCTGACTGAAAAAGTTTTTCCTCATCTCAATTCTAAATGGCCTACCCCTTATTCTTAAACTGTGGCCCCTTGTTCTGGACTCCCCCAACATTGGGAACATGTTTCCTGCCTCGAACGTGTCCAACCCCTTAATAATCTTATACGTTTCGATAAGATCCCCTCTCATCCTTCTAAATTCCAGTGTATACAAGCCTAGTCGCTCCAGTCTTTCAACATATGACAGTCCCGCCATTCCAGGAATTAACCTAGTAAACCTACGCTGCATGCCCTCAATAGCAAGAATATCCTTCCTTAAATTTGGAGACCAAAACTGCACACAGTACTCCAGGTGCGGTCTCACTGGGGCCCTGTACAACTGCAGAAGGACCTCTTTGCTCCTATACTCAACTCCTCTTGTTATGAAGGCCAACATTCCATTGGCTTTCTTCACTGCCTGCTGTACCTGCATGCTTCCTTTCAGTGACTGACACACTAGGACACCCAGATCTCGTTGTACGTCCCCTTTTCCTAACTTGACACCATTCAGATAAGAATCTGCCTTCCTATTCTTACCACCAAAGTGGATAACCTCTTTAAATCTTCGGTTTAAACCAGCATCTGCAGTTCCGACCCATAGATCTTTCTTTGTTGAGTTGCTGATTCATGTTAGGTCCTGGGAAAGAGCAGCTCTCCGAGTGAAGAAGTCAGTCAGTCTGAGAACAGCTGCCAGTTCAATCCATCGGAATGTCTGTCTCCAACAAAGACTCCAACAGTTGTAGTTCCGAAGAACACTTATAGATGTCCACAAGTCTCTCAGAACTCAACAAAGTCAATTACATCATTCATTGACTCATTCATAACAAATACACTTAACCCACCATAAAAGTAAATTTAATAATATCCTGGCATGCCTGTAATCATAAGGCCCTAATTTTTCTGTGAATTCTTACGTGAATAATGGCGGGCACTGTTCAATATAAATTTGGTTTAATTCCACCCATGAGTTGCGTCAATCCAACCCTCTGCAATTACACACCAACCTGCCTCTTTCAAAAAATACCTCTGATAAAGATAACGAAAGGCAGGATCAAGCACTTTACCACTGGAGCTGAGAGATTTGTATCGCCCTTTGATCTACTGTAGGCGCACCCTTTCCCCAGACTCACTGACTTGCCAACTCTGTGAAGATACTCAACGACACGAGGGGATGCGTGACTCAATGACCAGTCTCATAAGCGGAAGTGGCGGCGCCTAACGGCTGCGGCTCGCTAGCAGTCTGTTCCTCTTTATTCCTTTTTTTTTTGTTTGTCGGTGTTGGGATGGTTTTTTGTTTTTTTTGGTTGTGTATGTGTGGGTGGTGGTGGTGTGGGTGGGGGGGTGGTGGTGTGGGTGGGGGGGTGGTGGTGTGGGTGGGGGGTGGTGGTGTGGGTGGGGGGGGTGGTGGTGTGGGTGGGGGGGGTGGTGGTATGGGTGGGGGGGTGGTGGTGTGGGTGGGGGGGGTGGTGGTGTGGGTGGGGGGGGTGGGGGAAACCTTTCTCTTTTAGGTCTCTTCCTCACGGCGCGGGGTGCGGTTCGGCCGCGGGGCCTTCCATCGCCCGGTGCGGCTCGGCCGCTGGACTTAACATCGCCCGGTGCGGCTCGGCCGCTGGACTTAACAGTGCCCGGTGTGGCTTGGCCGCGGGGCCTAACATCGCTGGTGTGGCTCGGCCGCGGGTCCTAACATCGCCTGGTGCGGCTCGGCCGCTGGACTTAACATCGCCCGGCGCTGCTCGGCCGCGGGACTTAGCTGCGCACGGCTCGGTCGCGGGGCCTTCCATCGCCCGGCTCGGCCGCGAGACGTTTCAGCGCCCGGTGCGGCTCGGCCGCGGGGATTTCCATCCCCTTGCGGGGACTGTGCGGGTCGGTCGGGGACGAGCTGCCTGTCCGTGGGCGTGGGGGGAAGAGAGTGGAAGTTTTGTTGCCTCCATCACAGTGAGGGGGTGTTTGGAGTCACTGTGATGGACGTTTGTGTTGGGGTCATGTGTCTTGTGTTCTTTTTTTGTATGTGACTGCTATGTAGTTTCGTTCGGTACCTTGGTACCGAATGACAAATAAAGCTCTGTTGATCTGTTGAATGGTGAAGGGAATTCAACGAAGGAAAATCTATGGGCCGGAACTGTAGGTGCTGGTTGAAACGGAAGAGGGAACACAAAATGCTGGAGTAACTCAGTGGGACAGGCAGCATCTCTGGAGAGAAGGAATTGAAACATGGAAACATAGAAACATAGAAAATAGGTGCAGGAGGAGGCCATTCGGCCCTTCGAGTATTCATTGTGATCATGGCTGATCGTCCACAATCAGTAACCCGTGCCTGCCTTCTCCCCATATCCCTAGATTCCACTAGCCCCTGTAGCTCTATCCAACTCTCTCTTAAATCCATCCAGTGATTTGGCCTCCACTGCCCTCTGTGGCAGAGAATTCCACAAATTTATAACTCTCTGAGTGAAAAAGTTCATTCTCGCCTCAGCTTTAAATGGCCTCCCCTTTATTCTAAGACTGTGGCCCCTGGTTCTGGACTTGCCCAATTGGTGATGTTTCAGCCTGTTAATAGTTCATAGAGCTTTCAGGTAGCAAAGCTGGATGTTAACCGTGGAGGTTAGCTGGTTGCTAAACATTTTAACTCCCCTTCCCATTCTCACACTGACTACCTTCTGTCCTGGACCTCCTCCACTGTCAGTGTGAGGCCCAGCGCTAATTGGAGGAATGGCACCTCATATTTTGCTTGGGCAGCTTACACCCCAGCGGTATGAATATTGATGTTTGCTAACTTCAAGTAATCCTTGTTTTCCCCCTTCTCTCTCCGTCCCTCCCCCCATCCTAGTTCTCGACCAGAAACGTCACCCATTCCTTCCCTCCAGAGATGCTGCCTGTCCCGCTGAGTTTTACTCCAGCATTTTGTGTTCAGCATCTTTTATTAGAACTGGCCAGTGGTGATATTTCCACTCTTTCATAACTCTCGTTCATTCGTTGGCCAGATAACCATGTGCACAACTTATTCCACGGTCACCATGGTTTTAATCTCGCAAATAACCCCCTTCCCACCTTCCCCGCAGTTGAACAAGCACTGTTTGCCTCATTCCTAGTTCTGACAAAGGGCCCTAACTTGAAAGATTAGCTCTGTTTCGCTTCCCACCTGACCTGCTGAATACTTCCAGCATTTCTGTTGTTTCTTCTGAAATTACTCCAACGTTCAATCCTTTGAGCTCTAACATACCCACTCAAAAGACGAGATGATGCCTCTTGAGTATGCAGTCTGCACGGAGCTTGTTCGTTCTCCCTGGTGACCTGCGTGGGTTTCCTCCTACACTCCGAAGACGTACAGGTTTGTTGGCTCATTGGCTTGGTATAAAATGTAAAATTGTCCCTAGTTTAGAGATACAGCGCGGAAACAGGCCCTTTCGGCCCACCGGGTCCACGCCGAACAGCGATCCCCGCACACTAACACTATCCTACACCCACTAGGGACAATTTTTACATGACACAGCGTCAGCATTGATTGTGCATGATCTTCTGGATATCAATAGAGAATAGACAATAGACAATAGGTGCAGGAGGAGGCCATTCGGCCCTTCGAGCCAGCACTGCCATTCAATGTGATCGTGGCTGATCATTCTCAATCAGTACCCCGTTCCTGCCTTCTCCCCGTACCCCCTGACTCCACTATCCTTAAGAGCTCTATCTAGCTCTCTCTTGAATGCATTCAGAGAATTGGCCTCCACTGCCTTCTGAGGCAGAGAATTCCACAGATTCACAACTCTCTGACTGAAAAAGTTTTTCCTCATCTCACTTCTAAATGGCCTACCCCTTATTCTTAAACTGTGGCCCCTTGTTCTGGACTCCCCCAACATTGGGAACATGTTTCCTGCCTCTAACGTGTCCAACCCCTTAATAATCTTATTATACGTTTCGATAGGATCTCCTCTCATCCTTCTAAATATCTGAATCCTTCCGAATGTCTTCCCCAATCCATGACCCTAATAAGCTTCCGTTACACTTTAGTGTAGTTTAGTTTAGAGATCCAGTATGGAAACAGGCCCTTCGACCCACCGAGTCCGCGCCGACCAGCGATCCCCGCACATTAACACTATCCCACACACACTAGGGGCGGCACGGTGGCGCAGCGGTAGAGTTGCCGCCTTACAGCGAATGCAGCGCCGGAGACACGGGTTCGATCCTGACTACGGGCGCCGTCTGTACGGAGTTTGTACGTTCTCCCCGTGACCTGCGTGGGTTTTCTCCGAGATCTTCGGTTTCCTCCCACACTCCAAAGACATACAGGTATGTAGGTTAATTGGCTTGGTGTAAATGTAAAAAAATATTTTATTCTAAACTCCAGTGAATACAAGCCCAGTCTTTCCAATCTTTCCTCATATGACAGTCCCGCCATCCCAGTGAATCTCACAACTCCCTTTGCTTCCTTGAAAATGATAATATGTTTTAAAAAAAAACAATCTTCAATTATGGCACGTGTCTTCTGGTCTTTCTCCACCTTAAAACAAAGATGTTCTGTTCAACAGAGGGAAGAAAAAAAACCAGGGATTAAACAAATGAATCATGAACCAGGCATCAAAAGAACCTTTCCAAAACAAATGGCATGTTGGCCTTCATATCATATCATATCAATAGACAATAGACAATAGACAATAGGTGCAGGAGTAGGCCATTCAGCCCTTTGAGCCAGCACCGCCATTCAATGCGATCATGGCTGATCACTCTCAATCAGTACCCCGTTCCTGCCTTCTCCCCATATCCCCTCACTCCGCTATCCTTAAGAGCTCTATCCAGCTCTCTCTTGAAAGCATCCAACGAACTGGCCTCCACTGCCTTCTGAGGCAGAGAATTCCACAACTTCACCACCCTCTGACTGAAAAAGTTCTTCCTCATCTCCGTTCTAAATGGCCTACCCCTTATTCTTAAACTGTGGCCCCTTGTTCTGGACTCCCCCAACATTGGGAACATGTTATCTGCCTCTAATGTGTCCAATCCCCTAATTATCTTATATGTTTCAATAAGATCCCCCCTCATCCTTCTAAATTCCAGTGTATACAAGCCCAATCGCTCCAGCCTTTCAACATACGACAGTCCCGCCATTCCGGGAATTAACCTAGTGAACCTACGCTGCACGCCCTCCATAGCAAGAATATCCTTCCTCAAATTTGGAGACCAAAACTGCACACAGTACTCGAGGTGCGGTCTCACCAGGGCCCGGTACAACTGTAGAAGGACCTCTTTGCTCCTATACTCAACTCCTCTTGTTACGAAGGCCAACATTCCATTGGCTTTCTTCAATGCCTGCTGTACCTGCATGCTTCCTTTCATTGACTGATGCACTAGGACACCCAGATCTCGTTGAACTCCCCCTCCTCCTAACTTGACACCATTCAGATAATAATCTGCCTTTCTATTCTTACTTCCAAAGTGAATAACCTCACACTTATCTACATTAAACTGCATCTGCCATGTATCCGCCCACTCACACAACCTGTCCAAGTCACCCTGCAGCCTTATTGCATCTTCCTCACAATTCACACTACCCCCCAACTTAGTATCATCTGCAAATTTGCTAATGGTACTTTTAATCCCTTCGTCTAAGTCATTAATGTATATCGTAAATAGCTGGGGTCCCAGCACCGAACCTTGCGGTACCCCACTGGTCACTGCCTGCCATTCCGAAAGGGACCCATTTATCCCCACTCTTTGCTTTCAGTCTGTCAACCAATTTTCTATCCATGTCAGTACCCTACCCCCAATACCATGTGCCCTAATTTTGCCCACTAATCTCCTATGTGGGACCTTGTCGAAGGCTTTCTGAAAGTCGAGGTACACCACATCCACTGACTCTCCCTTGTCAATTTTCCTAGTTACATCCTCAAAAAATTCCAGTAGATTTGTCAAGCATGATTTCCCCTTCGTAAATCCATGCTGACTCGGAATGATCCCGTTACTGCTATCCAAATGCTCAGCAATTTCGTCTTTTATAATTGACTCCAGCATCTTCCCCACCACTGATGTCAGACTAACTGGTCTATAATTACCCATTTTCTCTCTCCCTCCTTTCTTAAAAAGTGGGATAACATTTGCTATCCTCCAATCCACAGGAACTGATCCTGAATCTATAGAACATTGAAAAATGATCTCCAATGCTTCCACTATTTCTAGAGCCACCTCCTTAAGTACTCTGGGATGCAGACCATCAGGCCCTGGGGATTTATCAGCCTTCAGTCCCATCAGTCTACCCAAAACCACTTCCTGCCTAATGTGGATTTCCTTCAGTTCCTCCATCACCCTAGGTTCTCCGGCCCCTAGAACATTTGGGAGATTGTGTGTATCTTCCTCAGTGAAGACAGATCCAAAGTAACGGTTTAACTCGTCTGCCATTTCTTTGTTCCCCATAATAAATTCCCCTGCTTCTGTCTTCAAGGGACCCACATTTGCCTTGACTATTTTTTTCCTCTTCACGTACCTAAAAAAACTTTTGCTATCCTCCTTTATATTATTGGCTAGTTTACCCTCGTACCTCATCTTTTCTCCCCTTATTGCCTTTTTAGTTAACTTTTGTTGCTCTTTAAAAGAGTCCCAATCCTCTGTCTTCCCACTCTTCTTTGCTATGTTATACTTCCTCTCCTTAATTTTTATGCTGTCCCTGACTTCCCTCGTCAGCCACAGGTGTCTCTTACTCCCCTTAGAGTCTTTCCACCTCTTTGGAATAAATTGATCCTGCAACCTCTGCATTATTCCCAGGAATACCTGCCATTGCTGTTCTACCGTCTTCCCTGCTAGGGCCTCCTTCCAATCAATTTTGGCCAGCTCCTGCCTCATGCCTCTGTAATCCCCTTTGCTATACTGTAATACCGACACTTCCGATTTTCCCTTCTGCCTTTCCAATTGCAGAATAAAACTTATCATGTTGTGATCACTGCCTCCTAATGGCTCTTTTACCTCTAGTCCCCTTATCAGATCAGGATCATATCATATCATATATATACAGCCGGAAACAGGCCTTTTCGGCCCTCCAAGTCCGTGCCGCCCAGTGATCCCCGCACATTAACATTATCCTACACCCACTAGGGACAATTTTTACATTTACCCAGCCAATTAACCTACATACCTGTACGTCTTTGGAGTGTGGGAGGAAACCGAAGATCTCGGAGAAAACCCACGCAGGTCACGGGGAGAATGTACAAACTCCTTACAGTGCAGCACCCGTAGTCAGGATCGAACCTGAGTCTCCGGCGCTGCATTCGCTGTAAAGCAGCAACTCTACTGCTGCGCTACCGTGCCGCCCTATAACGAGAGGATTTCAGTATAGGAGTAAAGAGGTTCTTCTGCAGTCATGCGGGGCCCTGGTGAGACCACATCTGGAGCATTGTGTACAGTTTTGGTCTCCTAATTTGAGGAAGGACGTCCTTGTAATCGAGGCAGTGCAGCGTAGGTTCACGAGATTGATCCCTGGGATGGCGGGACTGTCATATGAGGAAAGATTAAGAAAAAACTAGGCTTGTATTCACTGGAGTTTAGAAGGATGAGAGGGGATCTTATAGAGACGTATAAAATCATAAAAGGACCAGACAAGCTAGATGCAGGAAAAATGTTCCCAATGTTGGGGGAGTCCAGAACCAGGGGCCACAGTCTAAGAATAAAGGAGAGGCCATTTAAAACTGAGGTGAGAAGGAACTTTTTCACCCAGAGAGTTGTGAATTTGTGGAATTCTCTGCCAAAGAGGGCAGTGGAGGCCAATTCACTGGATGGATTTAAGAGAGAGTTAGATAGAGCTCTAGGGGCTAGTGGAATCAAGGGATATGGGGATGTGGGGTTACTGATTGTGGATGATCAGCCATGATCACAATGAATGTCGGTGCTGGCTCGAAGGGCCAAATGGCCTCCTCCTGCACCTATTTTCTATGTTTCTAAATCCGCTGAGTTTCTCCTCGCTAAACTGCACAAAAATTAGCGATCGCACAAACTGCCAGACCCTTCCTCAAGTTGCTAACAGTAATAAGCTGTCAAAAGTAATAACATCAGATTATTAATGGGATGAAATGGAAGCAGAGCGTGACACACAGACAGTGTGACACATTGAACTCGTCTTGAGTTCAACGCCACAGCTCTCGTGGACCGTGGGCTGCACGAACACTTTCATCAGAATCCTGTCCAAGGTCTGAGCGAGAAAGATTTGATTTCATGGACCACTTTGATACTCTTTTAGCAAACCAGGGATTTCAGGGTGGCTTCATGATGCCCTTCAGCTAACACTTTCAACTGCACTATCTCCATGGAACTGCATAATAGTTGATAGATCGCCCGCCCCCCAGTTTTCCCAATTCCTTCTGGGTCCCTCTTCATTTTCTTCAGTGTTAAGCCAACAGCATCCTTTCTCCCCTGTGAAAAGACAATAATAGACAATAGACAATGGACAATAGGTGCAGGAATAGGCCGTTCGGCCCTTCAAGCCAG
This sequence comes from Rhinoraja longicauda, assembly GCF_053455715.1. Taxonomy (NCBI): domain Eukaryota; kingdom Metazoa; phylum Chordata; class Chondrichthyes; order Rajiformes; family Arhynchobatidae; genus Rhinoraja; species Rhinoraja longicauda. The sequence continues at coordinate 88,666,664 of NC_135956.1, forward strand.
CACCGCCATTCAATGTGATCATATAACCATATAACCATATAACAACTACAGCACGGAAACAGGCCCGTTCAGCCCTACCAGTCCACGCCGACCACTCTCTCTGACCTAGTCTCATCTACCTGCTCTCAGACCATAACCCTCCAATCCCCTCTCATCCATATACCTATCCAATTTACTCTTAAATAATAAAATCAAGCCTGCCTCCACCACTTCCACCGGAAGCCCATTCCACACAGCCACCACCCTCTGAGTAAAGAAGCTACCCCTCATGTTACCCCTAAACTTTTGTCCCTCAATTCTAAAGTTATGTCCCCTTGTTGGAATCTTCCCCACTCTCAAGGGGAAAAGCCTACCCACGTCAACTCTGTCCGTCCCTCTTAAAATTTTAAAAACCTCTATCAAGTCCCCCCTCAACCTTCTACGCTCCAAAGAATAAAGACCCAACCTGTTCAACCTCTCTCTGTAGCTTAAGTGCTGAAACCCAGGCAACATTCTAGTAAATCTCCTCTGTACCCTCTCCATTTTGTCGACATCCTTCCTATAATTTGGCGACCAGAACTGCACACCATACTCCAGATTCGGCCTCACCAATGCCCTGTACAATTTTAACATTACATCCCAACTTCTATATTCGATGCTCTGATTTATAATGGCTGATCATGGCTGATCATTGACAATCTGTACCCCGTTCCGGCCTTCTCCCCATACCCCCTGACTCCGCTATGCTCAAGACAATTTGGCCCTTGTCAAAGTTGCTCAGGTCTTTACTCCTGCCCATTTCTCCTGCATCCAACACGACAACTTCAAGAACTGACTGTTCACTTGCTGCCTGATATATCCCACCCCTTGACAGGTGCCATTGTAACAAGATAATCAATGCTATTCACTTCACCTGTCGGTGGTCATAATGCTTTGGTTCATCTGTGTATATATACAATACGCACACAGATATATATATATATATTTTTTTTCTATATATATTTTCTATATATATACATACACACACACATATATGAGGTTTTTAAAATTATATACACACACACATTTTGAGGTTTTTTAAATTTTAAGAGGGACGGACAGAGTTGACGTGGGTAGGCTTTTCCCTTTGAGAGTGGGGAAGATTCCAACAAGGGGACATAGCTTCAGAATTGAGGGACAAAAGTTTAGGGGTAACATGAGGGGGAACTTCTTTACTCAGAGGGCGGTGGCTGTGTGGAATGGGCTTCCGGTGGAAGTGGTGGAGGCTGGCTCGATTTTATTATTTAAGAGTAAATTGGATAGGTATATGAATGGGAGGGGATTGGAGGGTTATGGTCTGAGAGCAGGTAGATGAGACTAGGTCAGAGAGAGTGGTCGGCGTGGACTGGTAGGGCCGAACGGGCCTGTTTCCGTGCTGTAGTTATATGGTTATATGGTTATATATATATATACACATTTATACATTTATATATATCTATATATTCATCTATGTATTTCTTATTTTATTTATTTACATGCTTATGTGGCACCAGCATAGCACTGAAAACACCGATGCGCTATACAGAAAGGGCCTGAGCAGACTTTACCTGCTGAGGAGACTCAGGTCCTTTGGAGTGCAGGGGGCACTACTAAGGACCTTCCACAACACGGTGGTTGCATCGGCCATTTTCTATGGAGTGGTCTGCTGGAGCAGCAGCATCTCAGCGGCGGGAGGGGAAGAGACTCGACAAGCTGGTCAGGAAGGCCGGCTCTGTCCTGGGTTGCCCCCTCGACTCAGTGCAGGCGGTGGGAGAGAGGAGGACGATGGCAAAGCTAACATCGCTGCTGGACAACGACTCCCACCTCATGCAGGACACAGTCACTGCACTGAGTAGCTCCTTCAGTGACAGACTCCTTCACCCCAAGTGCGTGAAGGAGAGATATAGGAGGTCCTTCCTTCCCGCTGCTGCGAGACTGCACAACCAGCACTGCTCCCAGCAGACGAGTCAACAGACCGGTCGACAGACCAGTCGACAGTAACAGTAAAGGAAAAACACAGTAAATGATGACAATTATCCTTGTCTTTATTTTTATTTATAATGAATGTCTCTTGCTATCCACTTTGCTGCTGTAACACTGCAAATTCCCCTGGTGTGGGACAAATAAAGGGATGTATTATTACGAAAGACTTTCCATACGTTATGTGTTGAGTCTCACACGGAGACTGGTATGCACGACCCCGCTGACTTACAGAAAGTGGCGTTGACACTGTGTAATGTCAGACACGTTATTTATTGACGCGTTAGTTTGGCTGCCCCCCAGTTAAGTGTCACCACCCAGTCGTTTATTTTCAAGGGATTCGTTCCACATCAGCCTGCACCCTTACACGGAGCAGGAGGAGAATGTGACAAGTGACAGACCACTCTATGTTACAGGAGTCTGCTGAACAAACGCAAGGCCGCACTCCGCACCTGATAGCCTTCACCAAATTAGCACATCTGCATGCCTCGGCCCGCACCCCATTTGAAGGATGATCCAAATCAGGCAGATCTTGGATTTGACTGAAGATCAGTCACAAAATGCTGGAGTAACTCAGCGGGACAGGCAGCATCTCTGGAGAGAAGGAGTGGGTGACGTTCGAAAGGGGGTCTCGACCAAAGATACTAGAGGAACAAGATAGACCACTCGGCCCTAAAAACCGTAGTACGTCGCGGCGCCATTTTAGTAGGCAGAAACTTGCAGAAACATTTAAAAAGAAAAAGAACAAAAATCTGTGAATTTGATAGATGAGATATATTCTGCATTTTTATGGTATCATCACACATACTGTTCCCCCAAAACACTGATTACACTGCGAGAGGCAGAGCGAACGGCGGGTTTTGCCTACTAAAATGGCGGACGTTACGCTCATTTGCGTACCGCACTTCAGTATAGGCAATTTCAACGGAGTGGTTCATCTTGCTCCTCTAGTATCTTTGGTCTCGACCATTCAGAAGTGTATCTTCGGTGTAAACCAGCCTCTCACAAGGTCATAAGGAACAGGACTAGAATTAGCCCATTCGGCGCATCAAGTCTACCATGACATTCAATGGTGGCTGATCTATCTCTCCCTGCGAACCCAATTCTCCTGCCTTCTCCCCCATAACCCCTGACACCTGGAGTCTCTTCCTCCACACCTTGACTTTGATTGATTGTTTAAGAAGGAGGTGGTGATGGTAATGGAGAGAGGAGGGTTACTTGTCTCGCCAGGGATGTCAGTACAATATGTCACCAGCCCTTTACACACTTGCACTAAGTGAAGACAGCCTCAGAGTTGTGACAGCACATCCAGCCCACCAATCTATAGTGACTCTCTTAGTTTGGAGATACAGTGCGCAAACAGGCCCTTCGGCCCACTGAGCTGCAATCCCATCGCATTAACGCGATCCTACACACACTAAAGACAATTTACAATTTTTACCGAAGCCAATTAACCGACAAACCTGTACTTCTTTGGGATGTGGGAGAGAACCGGAGCACCCAGAGAAAAACCCACGCGGTCTCAGAGAGGACGTACAAACTCCGTACAGACACCACCTGTGGTCAGGATCGAACCTGGGTCTCAGTTGCTGTAAGGCAGCAACTCTACCGCTGCGCCCCTGCCAACTCTCTGTGGAGTAGCCCCATTCATGTCGCCACTCCTCGTGTATATGACTCACTCTCAATCAAAGATACTAGAGGAGCAAGATAGACCACTGGACCCTAAAAACCGTCGAATGTCACGGCGCCATTTTAGTAGGCAGAAACTTGCAGAAACATTTTAAAAGAAAAATAACTGAAATCTGTGAGTTGATAGATGAGATATATTCTGCATTTTTATGGTATCATCACACATACTGTTCCCTCAAAACACTGATTACACTGCGAGAGGCATAGTGAACGGCGGGATTTGCTTACTAAAATGGCGGACGTTACGCTCCTTTGCGTACTGCACTTCAGTATAGGCAATTTCGATGGAGTGGTTCATCTTGCTCCTCTAGTATCTTTGCTCTCAATTGCCCACCCGACTGCTCTTTCGAGATAAAAACTGGCTCTGAGGATATAAAATGCTCAATAGAAGTTGCAATGGGAAATCAGAAGCAGTGGATGGATCTACCAAAGGCAGGAAATTAATTAACAGGAGATTAATTATTCACCTACCTCGGTTGTTAGATTGAAATTTGGGCCCAGAAGATATGAGGGCTTTATAGACAATAGACAATAGACAATAAGTGCAGGAGGAGGCCATTCGGCCCCATCGAGCCAGCACCGCCATTCAATGTGATCATGGCTGATCATCCACAATCAGTGCCCCGTTCCTGCCTTCTCCCCATACCCCCTGACACCACTATCATTAAGAGCTCCATCTAACTCTCTCTCGAAAGCATCCAGAGAATTGGCCTCCACTGCCTTCTGAGGCAGAGAATTCCACAGATTCACAACTCTCTGACTGAAAAAGTTTTTCCTCATCTCCGTTCTAAATGGCCTACCCCTTATTCTTAAACTGTGGCCGTTGGTTCTGGACTCCCCCAACATTGGGAACATGTTTCCTGCCTCGAGCGTGTCCAACCCCTTAATAATCTTATATGTTATATGTAGGCTCTCAGGCCTACCTGGTCACACCTTCCAGGCACCGCGGGTCTCGGTGGTCCGAGACTCTTGCAGCATATTCCATACACTTTTCTTTCTCAACGCTTTGTCAACCGGTCGACCTGAGGGATCCTGCAGGAATCTTACTTCGTGTCAAAATTCCTGATTTTCATTTTTTTCATATATACAGCGCGGAAACAGGCCTTTTCGGCCCACCAAGTCCGCGCCGCCCAGCGATCCCCGCACACTAACACTATTAACACTATCCTACACACACTAGGGACAATTTTTACATTTTTACCCAGTCAATTAACCTACATACCTGTACGTCTTTGGAGTGTGGGAGGAAACCGAAGATCTCGGAGAAAACCCACGCAGGTCACGGGGAGAACGTACAAACTCCTTACAGTGCAGCACCCGTAGTCAGGATCGAACCTGAGTCTCCGGTGCTGCATTCGCTGTAAAGCAGCAACTCTACCGCTGCGCTACCGTGCCGCCCATGATGAATCTGTCCTTGTCCCATTCACAGACATTGTAAGAATGACGCACATGGGGAGGTTTGGATCAAAAGGTTAGTGAACAGCAAACTGAACAGAAAGTTAACGAGCCATCGAAAAAGGGTTCAGCTGCACTTCTCAATCTCAGTTACAATTTAACCAGCGCCCTTCCTTTTAATCTTGTTTTAAAGCTTTATAGTTTGTGGGAAGTGTAGCTGTTCATTCCTCCCTCGCACAATTAAAGCATGGAATAGTCTTCACCCTACTATAGTTACTCAACCAGACGAAACTACATTTAAGGCAGCTCTTCTTCTCCAAGAAGCCCTTCTTACTTAAGTCCACACTCCGCCACCTCCAGTTTAAATTCCATTTGGAATATTTTGGAGGACCAAGAACCAAGAAGAACCAAGAACCAAGGTTCTTCTTGGTTCTTGGTCCTCCAAGATATTCCAAATGGGATTTAAACTGGAGGTGGCGGAGTATGGGCGGCACGGTGGCGCAGCGGTAGAGTTGCTGCCTTACAGCGAATGCAGCGCCGGAGACTCAGGTTCGATCCTGACTACGGGCGCCGTCTGTACGGAGTTTGTACGTTCATCCCGTGACCTGCGTGGGCTTTCTCCGAGATCTTCAGTTTCCTCCCACACTCCAAAGACGTACAGGTATGTAGGTTAATTGACTGGGTAAAATGTAAAAATTGTCCCTAGTGTGCGGGGATCGCTGGGCGGCGCGGACTCAGTGGGCCGAAGGGCCTGTTTCCTCGCTGTATCTCTAAATCTAAAAAAAAAAACAAGGACCAAGAAAACTTGTTCCACAGACTTCCATTTGTCCAAGATTTATGTTAGGGTGTCTGTTTATAAATTGTCACTAATGGGCCAACACTAAGGATAAATAGTGAATTTCCCGTCAAACCTACTCTGTCTGTTTAACCCCCTGCAGCTGATTTAATAAGATCCTTGCTAAATCTGTCCCAAAGTTGCCCGTTGGTGCCATTTCCTGCACTCGTCGATTTTAGCCTTAGAGGGAGTACAGAGAAGGTTCACCAGATTGATCCCTGGGATGGCAGGACTTTCATATGAAGAAAGACTGGATAGACTCGGCTTATACTCGCTGGAATTTAGAAGACTGAGGGGGGATCTTATAGAATCATATAAAATTCTTAAGGGGTTGGAGAGGCTAGATGCGGGAAGATTGTTCCCGATGTTGGGGAAGTCCAGAACCAGGGGTCACAGCTTAAGGATAAGGGGGAAGTCTTTTAGGACCGAGATGAGAAAACATTTCTTCACACAGAGAGTGGTGAATCTGTGGAATTCTCTCCCACAGAAGGTAGTTGAGGCCAGTTCATTGGCTATATTTAAGAGGGAGTTAGATGTGGCCCTTGTGGCTAAAGGGATCAGGGGGAGAGAAGGCAGGTACAGGTTACTGAGCTGGATGATCAGCCATGATCATATTGAATGGCGGTGCGTAAAGGCTCGAAGGGCCGAATGGCCTACTCCTGCACCTATTTTCTATGTTTCTATGTTTACCAACTTTGCCACCAGTTTCCACCCTGGTGTGAGATTCACTTTGATCTTTTCACCCACATGTTTACGACCGTAATGTTGTATCCTTATTGTTTTGATGTGTTTATGCTTTATTCTTAACTGTTAACTATATGCTTGTGAGCGGAGCACCAAGGCACATTCCTTGTATATGCACATACTTGGCCAATAAACATTCTTTCATTCATTCATTCATTCATTACACTTCTCTCCCTTCTTTGGATCTCTCTGCCTCCATCTGAGGGTGGAAACTATCTATCCAGTAATAGCTCCTGTAAACCCACTGACTGTGTTTCCTTCCATCTTGCCTCCTTCAAGGACATATGTCCTTTTCTCTCAGTTTCTCAGTCTCCACGGGTGACCGGGGTTGTGAGGAGAAGGCGGGAGAATGGGCCTACGAGGGAAAGATGGGCCAGCCACGATCGCATGGCGGAGCGGACTTGATGGGCCGGATGGCGTAATTCCGCTCCCATCACTTATCACCTGATGAACAAAGGATTGAAAAGGGCAGAGCAGTGGGTGTTGGACTTTAGCAAGGTCCTGCATGTTAAGCTTTTCTGGAAAGTCAGATCACGTGCTATCCAAGGTGAGCTAGACAACTGGATTAAATATTGGCTTAGAGGAAAGATAGAAACATAGAAACGTAGAAAATAGGTGCAGGCGTAGGCCATTCGGCCCTTCGAGCCAGCACCGCCATTCAATATGATCATGGCTGATCATCCAAAATCAGTACCCCGTTCCTGCTTTTCCCCCATATCCCTTGATTCCATTAGCCCCAAGAGCCCTTGAGGTTGAGGGAAGACCTAATAGAAGAGTGTAAAATTATGAGAGGATGTCAGGGGTTATGGGGAAATGGCAGAAGAATGGGGTTGAGAATGAAGTAGAGTTTCAAAGTCTACAGAGAGACTTGGGCCTTTTGGAAGGGTGGGCTGAAAGATGGCAGATGGAGTTTAATGATGATAAGTGTGAGGTGCTGCATTTTGGTAGGACAAATCAAAATAGGACGTACAGGGTAAATGGTAGGGAATTGAGGAATGCAGTGGAACAGAGGGATCTGGGAATAACTGTGCATTGTTCCCTGAAGGTGGAATCTCATGTGGATAGGGTGGTGAAGAAGGCGTTTGGTATGCTTGCCTTTATAAATCAGAGCATCGAATATAGAAGTTGGGATGTAATGTTAAAATTGTACAAGGCATTGGTGAGGCCGAATCTGGAGTATGGTGTGCAGTTCTGGTCGCCAAATTATAGGAAGGATGTCGACAAAATGGAGAGGGTACAGAGGAGATTTACTAGAATGTTACCTGGGTTTCAGCACTTAAGCTACAGAGAGAGGTTGAACAGGTTGGGTTTTTATTCTTTGGAGCGCAGAAGGTTGAGGGGGGACTTGATAGAGGTTTTTAAAATTTTAAGAGGGACGGACAGAGTTGACGTGGGTAGGCTTTTCCCTTTGAGAGTGGGGAAGATTCCAACAAGGGGACATAGCTTTAGAATTGAGGGACAAAAGTTTAGGGGTAACATGAGGGGTAACGTCTTTACTCAGAGGGTGGTGGCTGTATGGAATGGGCTTCCGGTGGAAGTGGTGGAGGCTGGCTCGATTTTATTATTTAAGAGTAAATTAGATAGGTATATGGATGAGAGGGGATTGGAGGGTTATGGTCTGAGAGCAGGTAGATGAGACTAGGTCAGGGAGAGTGGTCGGCGTGGACTGGTAGGGCCGAACGGGCCTGTTTCCGCGCTGTAGTTGTTATATGGTTATATATTATATGGAGAGGGAAGGATAGACAGATCAAACATGATTGAATGGCAGAATAGAACTTGATGGGCCGAATGGCCTAATTCTGTTTCTGTAACCTATGTAATTATGCGAGGGTACATGGCCAGCCAGGGTGGGAGGACAAAGCTTTAGTTCGAGAGCAGCAGGGTTTATAGACAATAGACAAACCGTTTTTTTGGTTTGTCCCTCCTCGGATCACTGTCGGTCGGTACTCACCACTGCTGACCGGGAGCACCCCACAAGCCTTGCCGTTTCAGAGATGACCCAGTCGTCTGGCCATAACAATTTGGCCCTTGTCAAAGTCGCTCAGATCTTTACTCCTGCCCATTTCTCCTGCATCCAACACGTCAACTTCAAGAACTGACTGTTCACTTGCTGCCTAATATATCCCACCCCTTGACAGGTGCCATTGTAACAAGATAACCAATGTGATTCACTTTGCCTGTCAGTGGCCATAATGTTTTGATACACACAAAATTCTGGAGTAACTCAGCAGGTCAGGCAGCATCTCAGGAGAGAAGGAATGGGTGACGTTTCGGGTCGAGACCCGTCTTCAGTCTGAAGAAGGGTCTCGACCCGAAACGTCACCCATTCCTTCTCTCCTGAGATGCTGCCTGACCTGCTGAGTTACTCCAGCATTTTGTGACTAAATACCTTTGATTTGTACCAGCATCTGCAGTTATTTTCTTACACTATATATATATATATCTATATATATATATATATCTGCGTGAGTGTATATCTACATATATAAGTGTTTTGCGTAAAACTGCATGTGCTTTTTGATGTCTGCTGCCGGACCCTGACGTGAGAGGACGCTGGCGTTGAGTATTGGCCGCTTTTCCGTCAGGATAGTTTGTCTGTTTGTCTCTATGTTAATTGTATTTGTAAAGCGCTTTGAGCATGTGATAAGGCGCTATATAAAATAAATATATTATTATTATTATTATTATATTAGCATGTGCTGAGAGTGTAATGTAATACATGGGGACTGTGACTGTGATAGGATTATTGCTCTATTTAACTGTGTGGGTGTATGCTTAAGAGTTGTTTCTCGATTCACTGTGACTTTATACAGTGTTATACCAGCACTGCTATTAGTTCTGTGTGGCGTTCCTCCTGTTCCCATAAATCAGCTTGTTTCAGCCTCTACCTCTCCCCAGTGCAGGATGACATGAGGTCAGCAAAGAAATACAGCATGGAGACCAGCCCATTGGCCCACCCAGCCCACGCCACCACCGATCCCCGCACTACCCTACACACACTGGGGACGATTTACATTGACACCAAGCCAATTAACCAACAAACCTGTACGTCTTTGGAGTGCGGGAGGAAACCCACGCAGGTCACGGGGAGAGAACGTACAAACTCCGTACAGACAGCACCCGTAGTCGGGATGGAACCCGGGTCTCCGGCGCTGCAAGCGCTGAAAGGCAGCAACTCTACCGCTGCGCCACCGTGCCGCTCTAGTTGCGGACTGCAGTTTCCGCCAACCTTCAGTCTAAGAAAGCTAATGGCATGTTGGCCTTTATGACAAGAGGAGTTTGAGTATAGGAGCAAAGAGGTCCTTCTGCAGTTGTACCGGGCCCTAGTGAGACCGCACCTGGAGTACTGTGTGCAGTTTTGGTCTCCAAATTTGAGGAAGGCTATTCTTGCTATTGAGGGCGTGCAGCGTTATGTTTACTAAGTTAATTCCCGGAATGGCGGGACTGTCATATGTTGAAAGACTGGAGCGACTAGGCTTGTATACACTGGAATTTAGAAAGATGAGAGGGGATCTTATGGAAATATATAAGATTATTAAGGGATTGGACACATTAGAGGCAGGAAACATGTTCCCAATGTTGGGGGAGTCCAGAACCAGGGGCCACAGTTTAAGAATAAGAGGTAGGCCATTTACAACGGAGATGAGGAAAAACCTTTTCAGTCAGAGAGTTGTGAATCTGTGGAATTCTCTGTCTCAGAAGGCAGTGGAGGCCAAGTCTCTGAATGCATTCAAGAGAGAGCTAGATAGAGCTCTTAAGGATAGCGGAGTCAGGGGGTATGGGGAGAAGGGGTACTGATTGAGAATGATCAGCCATGATCACATTGAATGGTGGTGCTGGCACGAAGGGCCGAATGGCCTCCTCCTGCACCTATTGTCTATTGTCTATTTCGGAGAGGGGCAGTCTGTTAAGGATTTGGAGACAGGCAGGCAGGCCACATGGTAAGATGATACGTGAGGGTCAGGCAGACTGGTGGCAAAGAATTAGCATCAGGCAGACTGCATTTCACTGCAGCCATCAGAAGGGAAATGTTGGTATTAGATTATTATAGATGACTAGACCATGGACCCGCTGGGCCCCAAACCTCGCCTGCATTGGTGCAGCACCCTCTCCTCACCCCGCCCCCCCTCCCCCCTCCTTCCCCCTTCCCTTCTCCCCCCCTCCTCTCCCTCCCCCCTCCTCTCCTCTCTCCCTCTCTTCCCCCCACCCTCCCCTCCTCCCTCCCTCCACCACCCCCTTTCCCTCCCCTCCAACATTCCCCTCAACCCCCCTTATCCTCCCTCCCCCTCCCTCCCAAGGAGATAGATTTAAACTTTAAAATGTGAATAACTTTAAAAATATAACACCGATTTCAATTAAACTTCTTCCATTAGCACCAAAGGGACGACGGTGAGTAAGGTGGGCCTAAAATTGTCGCGCTGTCGTGTACCGTTTTGGCTGTAGTTCAGGAACAAACAAACAAACAAACGAGAGTTTTAGTATATAGATGGCAAATCCAGTGGTCGGATTCTTGGGAGATCAATGGAACAAATGAAATCAAAGTCAAAGCAGCTGCAGATGCTGGAAAGCTGAAATAAAACCAGGAGCTGCTGCAAACATTCAGCAGATCTTGGAGCATCCATGTGGAGAGAAACACAGTGCATGTTTCAGCCCAAAGCCTCTTGAGAAACTGCAAATTACAGAAAACAAGTCAACTGGCGGGAGTGAATTAAACCTCAAATGGCCCAGTGTAGCATCTTCCCAATGTTATATTGATATTTTAGTTTATTCTGATCGAACTCTCCTCTCGTTTCTCTGCATGACACGTTGAGCAGGATGGTGTCCAGTTGCTACCAGGGCAGGGAGGACAGCAGTGTGGAACTCTGGTTCCCTTCATGAGTGACCGCCGATGATGATGATGATGATCTATACACGTAAATGGTTTGATTCCAGTCATGTATTGTCTTTCCGCTGACTGGTTAGCACGCAACAGAAAGCTTTTCACTGTACACGTGACACATGTCAATAAACTAAACTGAAACTGATAGTGTATTGTGTAACATCTCAGTTATCATTTACTTGGGCTGGTAATCGTGTGGTGAATTCTCCTCATGTGTGGTGGGACTAGGGTTGCCAACTGTCCCGTATTAGCCGGGATATGGCGAGTCCGAAACTTGTTGGTTGTAAGAGGAGTTTATTGCAACCGCAATATTCGGATACAGAGTTAAACAACAAGGTAAAGGACAACCAATACAAACTTACTGTCTTCCTTGAAGACTTCGCCGAACTGACTCAATCGGGCGCCAAACGCGCACATGACATCGCTGGCCAATCAGCGATGCCGCTCTCTGGACCAATCCCTATGGTCGCGTTCCCACGTGACCTCGCTGGCCAATCCGAGGGTTCGACGACCTGGACCATTCTCTATGGTCGCTACATGACGCCCCCCAGAACCCGAGGTGCGGAACCTAGCAGGGAGCCGGATTTCGCGACCATAACGAGTAAGGAGAGGGACAGCCTGAACCACAGGAGCCGGAGGTTCCGGACTTGGCGGAACAGCCGGAACGAGAGGTTCTGGAGGAACTACCGGAACGGGGGGTCCTGGAGGGACTGCCGGAACGGGGGGTCCTGGAGGAACTGTCGGAACGGGGGGTCCCGTACTGAGCGGAACTAACGGAGGTCGGCCTCTCCTAGGGGTTTGACCGACCAGGACTGGTTGATCCGGGTCCAAATGGGCAGGTTTGAGCCGGGACACCGAGACGAGCTCACTCTTGCCGCACATGTCTAAGGTGAAGGTAGCCGTTCCCTTACGTAAAACCCGGAACGGCCCTTGATAGACCCTCTGCAACGGGGCGCGATGGGCATCTTTACGCAGAAAAACAAACTCACAGTCCTTCAGGGAAGACGGTTCATGTACCATGGGACACCCATGATGTGAAGTCGGAACTGGAGCCAGGGAGCCCACCCGTTCCCGGAGAGATGCTAACACTGATGGGACTGTAGGCAGCAGGTCTGAAGGGTCCGGAAACAGATCTCCGGGTACTCGAAGTGTCGAGCCATATACTAGCTCTGCGGACGACGCACCGAGATCTGGCTTAGGAGCAGTCCGGATGCCCAAAAGAACCCAAGGGAGTTGGTCTACCCAGTCCGGGCCTTCAAGCCTTGCACTGAGGGACGCCTTAAGTTGGCGGTGGAACCTTTCTACGAGTCCATTTGCCTGGGGGTGATATGCAGTCGTGGGTTGTAACTTGGACCCGTACAGTTCTGCCAGCGCGGCCCAGAGGGACGAAGTGAACTGTGGCCCTCTGTCAGTGGTAATAACTGCCGGGACCCCGAAACGAGCTACCCAATGAAGGGCCAAAGTCCTAGCACAAGACGCTGACGAAATATCAAACAATGGGAAAGCCTCTGGCCACCGGGTGAACCGATCCACCACCGTGAGGAGGTGGGTGTAGCCCCAGGAGGAAGGCAAAGGCCCGACCAAATCCACGTGGATGTGGAAAAAACGAACAGCCGGGACCTCGAAATCCTGTACGGGGGGCTGGACGTGGCGCTGGACTTTAGCGGTCTGACAGGGCACGCAGGAACGTGCCCACCCCGCTACCTGTTTCCGCAGGCCATGCCAGACAAACCTCGCTGCTACCAAGGCAGAGGTGGAGCGGATGGACGGGTGCGCCAGCCCATGAATGGCATCGAAAACCCGGCGCTGAAGGGAGGGCGGTACTACCGGCCTGGGACGGGGAAGAGAAACATCGCACCAGACTTTCGTGCCCTCCGACCGACAAGCTACCTGGGCCAACTTCAATCCCGAAGTGGTGGACTGGTAAGCCGAAACGGTATCCGCTAGAAGCTGTGCCTCCGCAAGCTCTTGGGGATCCACTTCGCAGTCCACCGCCGAAATAGGGGAAAAGCAGGTCTAGACAGGGCGTCAGCCACGGCATTAAGCTTACCCGCGACATGACGGACATCGGTGGTAAATTCGGAGATAGCGGTCAGGTGCCGCTGCTGGCGGGCCGACCATGGGTCAGACAATTTCAAAAAAGCAAATGTTAATGGTTTATGGTCCGTAAAGGCCACAAATGGGCGGCCCTCGAGGAAGTACCTGAAATGACGAACAGCTAAATAGAGAGCCAGAAGCTCTCGGTCAAATGCGCTATACTTCAGCTCGGCCGAATTTAGTTGCCGGCTGAAAAACGCCAAAGGCTGCCAACGGCCACCGACCTGCTGCTCCAGAACCCCGCCCACCGCCACGTCAGAGGCGTCAACCGTCAGGGCCGTGGGGGCGGAGGGGCTCAGATGGACCAACATGGTGGCGTCTGCCAAAGCTGCCTTAGCTGCTGTAAAAGCCGACTCTGCGGTCGGGGACCATATCAACTCTACCGGATTCCCTGCAAGGCATTGGAAAAGCGGGCGCATGACTCGTGCAGCTGCCGGAACGAACCTATGGTAGAAATTAACCATGCCTACGAACTCCTGTAGCCCTTTTACTGTGGTGGGCCTAGGAAATGCCCGGATAGCCTCCACCTTCTCGGGCAAAGGGGAGGCGCCGGCAGGGGTAATTCTGTGCCCTAGAAAATCAAGAGCAGGAAGGCCGAATTGACATTTGGAGGGTTGGATTATGAGCCCGTGGTCTTGGAGCCGCTGGAACACGGTCCGCAAGTGGGCCTGGTGTTCCTGCACGGAGGGGCTGGCTACCAGGATGTCGTCTAAATAAATAAACAAAAACGGTAAACCCCGGCCCACGCGGTCCATCAGTCGCTGGAAAGCCTGTGCCGCGTTCTTTAAACCGAAAGGCATACGCAACCATTCAAACAACCCGAACGGAGTAATTGTTGCAGTTTTCTGTATGTCCTCCGGTCGCACCGGAATCTGATGGTATCCTCGCACCAAATCGATTTTGGAAAACACCACCGCTCCTTCCAGCCCAGATGAAAAATCCTGTAGGTGCGGTATGGGGTAGCGATCAGCCGTGGTGACAGCATTGAGACGCCGATAATCGCCACATGGTCTCCACCCCCCAGATGCCTTGGAGACCATATGTAACGGCGAGGCCCACGGGCTGTCAGACTGACGAACAATTCCCATTTCCTCCATTTTCCTGAACTCCGCCCTTGCCACCACCAGTTTGTCTGGCGGTAGTCTCCTGGCCCGAGCGAAAACGGGAGGGCCTTCGGTGCGGATGTGATGGACCACACCGTGCTTAGCCGAAGGCATGTCAAAACGTTGGACGAGCAGCTCCGGAAACTCTGCCAGAATCGCAGCATACGAGTCGGGGGCCGCGACGACGGCCTGGACAGTAGGGCTGGGCGAGGAGGCGATTGTCGGAGCGACGTGCTCATCTTCGGCGGAGGGTCGGAGGTCGTTACCGCGGACATCAGGAACCAGTGAAAAAGCCCAGAGAAAATCTGCGCCCAGGATCGCTTGTTTGACGCCGGCTATGATGAATGGACATTCGTACGTGCGGAGGCCTAACACAAGGGACATCTTCCGTGTACCGAAAGTGCGAATTGGGCTGCCATTAACCGCGATGAGGGTGGGACCTGTCTTACCCGATCTGGTTTCGAGGTCGGTCGGCGGCACTATGCTGACGATGGCTCCCGTGTCTACCAAAAATTCTGTGTCCGTGAATCGATCATGGACATAGAGGCGCCGGTTCTGGCCAATCGTAACTGCCCCTATGTACGATCGGCCGAGGCATTTCCCGCGAAAGTACAAGGCAAACGACAGTTGCGGGATTCGTTACCCCATCGTAGGTGATAATAGCGCTTGTGCGGATCTTTTTGGCGGGCTTTCTGAGAATTGGCGGGAGACATGGCGCCATCTTGCCGTCGCTGTGGCGTGGTCACTGATGTCGAGACTTTGTTGATCGAACCACTCGCCTTGTTTTTTGCCGCTATGAGCGCGTCCGCTTTCGCTGCATATGCTTCGGGGTCCTTAAAAGAACAATCCGTGAGCAGCAGTCGGACATCCTCGGGAAGTTTCTCGCGGAATGCCTGCTCGAACATAGGGCAATCCGTATGCTCACCGGCTAGCATCATCATTTCGGCCATGAGGACGGAAGGCAGTTGGTCTCCAAGATCCGGTAGGTGCAGAAGTTTTGCCGCACCACCATGCTTATTAAACCCGAAGGTTCGCAGTAATACTTTCTTCATGGCCTCGTACTTGTTTTCCGTAGGTGGATTCATGATGAACCGCATCACGCGCTTGGTTGTGTCCGGCGATAGAGCGCTGACGAGGTAGAAGTACTTCGTGGATTCGTCCGACAACTTCTTTATATGAAATTGAGCCTCGGCGTGGATAAACCAAGCTTGCGGTGCGTGCGTCCAAAACAACGGTAGATGAACGCCTGCCGCGCTTGACTCCGGTGTGCCCTGCTCGGTCATCGTCAACGAGGCGTCGGGTTCCTGCTCAGTCGGTGATCGTCCAGATCACGTCGGGGTCACCAATATGGCGAGTCCGAAACTTGTTGGTTGTAAGAGGAGTTTATTGCAGCCGCAATATTCGGATACAGAGTTAAACAACAAGGTAAAGGACAACCAATACAAACTTACTGTCTTCCTTGAAGACTTCGCCGAACTGACTCAATCGGGCGCCAAACGCGCACATGACATCGCTGGCCAATCAGCGATGTCGCTCTCTGGACCAATCCCTATGGTCGCGTTCCCACGTGACCTCGCTGGCCAATCCGAGGGTTCGACGACCTGGACCATTCTCTATGGTCGCTACAGGGACATCACATATTTTGGGCTAAATTGGTTTGTCCCGTACGGGACCGCCCTGTCCCGTATTAGGCCTGGGGGGAGCTGTAGGCCCTGACGCTGTAGGCCCGGACGCTGTAGGCCCGGACGCTGTAGGCCCGGACGCTGTAGGCCCGGACGCTGTAGGCCCGGAAGCTGTAGGCCCGGACTGTGTAGGCCCGGACGCTGTAGGCCGGATACTGTAGGCCCAGACGCTGTAGGCCCGGGCGCAGTATGCCCGGACGCTGTAGGCCCAGACGCTGTAGGCCCGGACGCTGTAGGCCCGGACGCTGTAGGCCCGGAAGCTGTAGGTTCGGACAGTGTAAGTCCAGATGCTGTGGGCCCGGATGCTGCAGGCCTGGACATTTCTGGCCCGTAAGCTGTAGGCCCGGACAATGTTGGTCCGGAGGCCCGGGCACTGTAGGCCCGGACAGTGTAGGTCCGGAGAGTGTAGGTCCGGAGGCCAGGGCGCCGCCTAACGTAGGTTGCCTTGCAACCCGCCTCCCGGCCCGGGCGGCCACCATTGATGGTACGGGAGCACGTGGCCGCCGGCTGGGTGAGGTCATGTGGGGCACAGGGCATTGATGTCACCTTGTCTCTTAGTTGAGAGTGAGAAAGTTGGCAACCGCTAGGTGGGAGGCAACACTGAAGTAGACAAAGAGGGAATCCCTGAACTGTCCATCCATTGGCATCGAATCAACATTCACGTGTTAGCAGCTCAGCGCTGAGTTGCACTTCAGACAGCAGGGAGAGCAAATCAGGTTAGAAGCCTGAAAAAGGGCCTGAAAATGCTTCAGTGCCACCCACTGCAGTCTGCCGCCATTATTTTCAATAGACAATAGACAATAGGTGCAGGAGGAGGCCATTCGGCCCTTTGAGCCAGCACCGCCATTCAATGTGATCATGGCTGATCAATCTCAATCAGTACCCCGTTCCTGCCTTCTCCCCATACCCCCTGACTCCGCTATCCTTAAGAGCTCTATCCAGCTCTCTATTGAATGCATTCAGAGAATTGGCCTCCACTGCCTTCTGAGGCAGAGAATTCCACAGATTCACAACTCTCTGACTGAAAAAGGTTTTCCTCATCTCAGTTCTAAATGGCCTACCCCTTATTCTTAAACTGTGGCCCCTTGTTCTGGACTCCCCCAACATTGGGAACATGTTTCCTACCTCTAACGTGTCCAACCCCTTAATAATCTTATACATTTCGATAAAATCTCCTCTCATCCTTCTAAATTCCAGTGTATACAAGCCTAGTCGCACCAGTCTTTCAACATATGATAGTCCCGCCATTCCGGGAATTAACCTAGTAAACCTACGCTGCACGCCCTCAATAGCAAGAATATCCTTCCTCAAATTTGGAGACCAAAACTGCACACAGTACTCCAGGTGCGGTCTCACTAGGGCCCTGTACAACTGCAGAAGGACCTCTTTGCTCCTATACTTAATTCCTCTTGTTATGAAGGCCAACATTCCATTGGCTTTCTTCACTGCCTGCTGTACCTGCATGCTCCCTTTCAGTGATTGATGCACTAGGACACCCAGATCTCGTTGTACGTCCCCGTTCCTAACTTGACACCATTCAGATAATACTCTGCCTTCCTATTCTTACCACCAAAGTGGATAACCTCACACTTATCCACATTAAACTGCATCTGCCATGCATCCGCCCACTCACACAACAAATCACCCTGCGACCTCATAGCATCTTCCTCACAGTTCACACTACCACCCAGCTTTGTATCATCAATGAATGAAAAGCCCAGTGGTGTGTGTAAAAGTTTGTTCCACAACTTCCCATTGGCACCCAACGACCAACATGGTGAATGCTCAAGGAGTAAGAAAGAATACAGACACAAAATGCTGGAGTAACTCAGCGGGTCAGGCAGCATCTCAGGATAGAAGGAATGGGTGACGTTTCAGGTCGAGACCCTTCTTCAGACTGGACACAAAATGCTGGAGTAACTCAGCGGGTCAGGCAGCATCTCAAGATAGAAGGAATGGGTGACGTTTCAGGTCGAGACCCTTCTTCAGACTGGACACAAAATGCTGGAGTAACTCAGCGGGTCAGGCAGCATCTTCAGATAGAAAGAACGGATGACGTTTCGGGTCGAGATGCACACATTGTATTCAGCAAGCACATAACACTGGGCACCACTGATCCATGAACCTGGCGATCAATAGAAAATACAGCATACAGAATACATAGAGAATACAGAGCCTTTATTTGTCATCCCTCCTCTTCTCTTTTTGGGATTTGCTGTGTTCTTTCTTAGAAACAGGATGTCAATGAGTTATTTGCAAATTCCAGAAATGCATCCAAGGAAAACAAACTGTTCAGGAAAAGCCGAAATAATTCCCCAGGGGTCGTGAATTCTGCTTCACACCATTAGGTTTTACAAGGAGAGTCTTTGCATTGAACAGGCTGGGTACACAACAGAGGGTTGAATCTACATAGAGGTGTATTCAGCAGCTTTCTCACTCAGCACAGTGTGTGTGTGCTACGATTGTTAAACGTTGAAAACGCTGAGGAAATATTCTGGCCATTAAACTCACCAGAGCACAGGTTTACAAGCGTGAAATGTGACCAATGCGTTGTACTCGTGAGATCCAAGATAAATCATCTATTGCTGTTCCTGGTGTCAACTTCTCCACATCGGCGAGACCAAGCGCAGGCTCGGCGATCGTTTCGCTCAACACCTCCGCTCAGTCCGCCTTAACCAACCTGATCTCCCGGTGGCTCAGCACTTCCACTCCCCCTCCCACTCCCAGTCTGACCTTTCTGTCCTGGGCCTCCTCCATTGTCATAGCAATGGTGTAAATGTAACATTGTCCCTAGTGGGTGTAGGATTTTTAAAAAGATTGTTTTAGAGATACAGCGCAGAAATAGGCCCTTCGGCCCACCGGGTCCGCACCGCCCAGTGATCCCCGCACACTAACACTATCCTACACCCATTAGGGACAATTTTTACATTTGCACAGCCAATTAACCTACATACCTGTACGTCTTTGGAGCGTGGGAGGAAACCGAAGATCTCGGAGAAAACCCACGCAGGTCACGGGGAGAACGTACAAACTCCGTACAGACGGCGCCCGTAGTCGGGATTGAACCCGTGTCTCCGGCGCTGCATTCGCTGTAAGGCAGCAACTCTACCGCTGCGCCACCGTGCCGCCCCCAGGGTAGTGTTAATGTGCGGGGATCGCTGGTCGGCGCGGATCCGGTGGGCCGAAGGGCCTGTTTCTGCACTGTATCGCTAAACTAAACTAAGCTAAACTAAAGTAGTGGTGTAGTGTTGGGTTTGTTCATGAACGATGTGCCTGGAGGAACAAGCCCGTTGTGGGAACTTATTCTGGGGGAGGACAACTGTATCTCCCTTCCCCCTGGAAAATGCCTGGCGGACTGTGGTCAATAATGGAAACTCAGGGCGACAACTGAATTGTTCAGGCAATGCTGTGCAGATGTGTAGCAAGGAACCGCAGGTGCTGGCTTACATCGAAGATGGACACAAAAATGCTGGAGTAACTCAGTAGGACAGGCAGCATCTCTGGGGGAAGAGAGAGTTAGATAGAGCTCTTAATGATAGCGGAATCAGGGGGTATGGGGAGAGGGAAGGAACTGGGTACTGATTGAGAATGATCAGCCATGATCACATTGAATGGCGGCGCTGGCTCGATGGGCCGAATGGCCTGTTCCTGCACCTATTGTCTATTGTCTATTGAGAAGAAATGGGTGATGTTTTGTGTCGAGACCAGATGTTGTTCAGATGTTCTTTTGGTATTGCCTTCACTGTTGTTCTGTTGAGCATTACAGCTTAAGGAAAAAACTTTTCAGTCAGAGAGTTGTGAATCTGTGGAATTCTCTGCCTCAGAAGGCAGTGGAGGCCAATTCTCCGAATGCATTCAAGAGAGATCTAGATAGAGCTCTTAAGGATAGCGGAGTCAGGGGGTATGGGGAGAAGGCAGGAACGGGGTACTGATTGAGAATGATCAGCCATGATCACATTGAATGGCGGCGCTGGCTCGATGGGCCGAATGGCCTACTCCTGCACCTATTGTCTGTTGTCTATTGTCTATAGCACTCTAACCAGTCTTGGGGTGGCCCCTTTATATGTACATCGAGATGCAATGAGTATTTAGTTAAGAGGGAATTAAATATGTGTGTTGATCCAGGAGAAGAACTTCAGATTTCTCCATCACTGGCTTCTCATGTTGTTTCTTATTATAGATAGACATGTAAATAGTATTAAGGGCTCAGCAATAAAAACATGTAAACTTGGCCATTTCGGACTTTGACTGATATCCTTCCTTCTGCCAACTCACAAGAACTCTGTTCGTGAAAGTAATAAACATTCATTTTCTTGACCTTACTTCCCTTGTGAGCCGCAGAGACACAGGGTGCAGTCTAATTGCGGCTGGCGGACCTTTGCAGGAAAGTTGTGTTCCGATTAAGCAGTGTGCAGGTTCGTTAAGCATCGACTGCCCTGTGGGAAGCCAGCAGGTTTAAAACACTGTGTGTGGGGGAAAAAAAGAGACGACAAGATGCTGGTTTAAAATCGAAGGTAGACACAAAAAAGGCAAAGCAACGACTGTTCTACCTAAGAACACTGAAGAAGTCTGGTCTACCCCAACAACTGCTGACGACCTTCTACCGCTGCACCATAGAGAGCATCCTAACACATGGCATCCCTGTGTGGTACCTCAGCTGCACGGAGGCAGAGAGGAGAGCTCTTCAGCGGGTAGTCCATAGAGCTCAGAGGACCATCGGAACACAGCTACCAGCCTTGGAGGGCATCTACAACACACGATGCCTCAGAAAAGCCACCAGCATCCACAAAGACTCTTCACACCCCTGCAACAGTCTGTTCGAACTTCTACCATCGGGCAGACGATACAAGGCCTTCTACGCCCGCACCTCCAGACTCAGGAACAGCTTCATCCCCAGGGCCATAGCTGCTATGAACCGGTCCTGCTGAGCCGGATGGTCACATCGCACAGCGAACCGGCACAGATCTACTTGCACTTTATTCTGTTTTTAAACTGTTACAATTTGTTTCATTGGGTTGTTTAAATTAATACTGACTAGCTAATTAATTTATTGCATCGTATTGGAGGCACATTCCCAATCTCGTTGTACCCCTGTACAATGACAATAAAGATGTATTGTATTGTATTGTATTGTATTGGAGTAACTCGACGGGCCAGGCAGCATCTCTGGAGAGAAGGAATGGGTGACGTTTCTGGTCGAGACCAAAGATACTAGAGGAACACGATGGACCACTCCATTGAAATGGCCTATACTGAAGTGTAGTACGCAAAGGAGCCATTTTAGTAGGAAAAACCCGCCGTTCGCTCTGCCTCTCGCAGTGTAATCAGTGTTTTGGGGGAACAGTATGTGTGACTATACCGTTAAATGCAGAATATATCTCATCTATCAACTCACAGATTTTTGTTATTTTTCTTTTAAAATGTTTCTGCAAGTTTCTGCCTACTAAAATGGCGCCGTGACGTACTACGGATTTTAGGGTCGAGTGGTCTATCTTGCTCTGCTCTATTATCTTTGGTCCAGACTGATGTCAGGGGAGGGAGCGGGACAAAGATAGGATGTAGTCAGAGACAGGAAGACTAGTGGGAGAACTGGGAAGGGGAGGGGACAGAGAGGGCCATTTTGCGCTGGGCCTCACCGTCGACCCGAAACGTCACCCATTCCCTCTCTCCAGAGATGCTGCCTGACCCGCTGAGTTACTCCAGCATTTTGTGTCTACCGTAGGTTTAAAACACTGTTGCCTGGGCTAACCGGGTCAGTGGTTGTCCAGGACCTTTGATTTTCCTTTATTACACAGGACTCAATAGACAATAGACAATAGACAATAGGTGCAGGAGGAGGCCATTCGGCCCTTCTAGTCAGCACCGCCATTCAATGTGATCATGGCTGATCATTCTCAATCAGTACCCCGTTCCTGCCTTCTCCCCATACCCCCTGACTCCACTATCCTTAAGAGCTCTATCTAGCTCTCTCTTGAATGCATTCAGAGAATTGGCCTCCACTGCCTTCTGAGGTAGAGAATTCCACAGATTCACAACTCTCTGACTGAAAAAGTTTTTCCTCATCTCCGTTCTAAATGGCCTACCCCTTATTCTTAAACTGTGGCCCCTGGTTCTGGACTCCCCCAACATTGGGAACATGTTTCCTGACTCTAATGTGTTCAACCCCTTAATAATCTTATATGTTTCGATAAGATCCCCTCTCATCCTTCTAGCCGCTCCAATCTTTCAACATACGACAGTCCCGCCATTACATAGAAACATAGAAACATAGAAAATAGGTGCAGGAGTAGGCCATTCGGCCCTTCGAGCCTGCACCGCCATTCAATATGATCATGGCTGATCATCCAGCTCAGTAACCTGTACCTGCCTTCTCTCCATACCCCCTGATCCCTTTAGCCACAAGGGCCACATCTAACTCCCTCTTAAATATAGCCAATGAACTGGCCTCAACTACCTTCTGTGGCAGAGAATTCCACAGATTCACCACTCTCTGTGTGAAGAAATGTTTTCTCATCTCGCTCCTAAAAGACTTCCCCCTTATCCTTAAGTTGTGACCCCTGGTTCTGGACTCCCCCAACATCGGGAACAATCTTCCTGCATCTAGCCTCTCCAACCCCTTAAGAATTTTATATGTTTCTATAAGATCCCCCCTCAGTCTTGTAAATTCCAGCGAGTACAAGCCTAGTCTATCCAGTCTTTCTTCATATGAAAGTCCCGCCATCCCAGGGATCAATCTGGTGAACCTTCTCTGTACTCCCTCTAAGGCAAGAACGTCTTTCCTCAGATTAGGAGACCAAAACTGTACACAATACTCCAGGTGCGGTCTCACCAAGGCCCTGTACAACTGCAGCAGAACCTCCCTGCTCCTAAACTCAAATCCTCTTGCTATGAATGCCAACATACCATTCGCTTTCTTCACTGCCTGCTGCACCTGCACGCTTGCTTTCAATGACTGGTGCACCATGACACCCAGGTCACGTTGCATCTCCCCTTCTCCCAATCGGTCACCATTCAGGTAATACTCTGCTTTCCTGTTCTTGCCGCCAAAGTGGATAACCTCACATTTATCCACATTATATTGCATCTGCCATGCATTTGCCCACTCGCCTAATCTATCCAAGTCACTCTGCAGCCTCCTAGCATCCTCCTCGCAGCTAACACTGCCACCCAGCTTCGTTCCCATTCCGGGAATTAATCCAGTAAACCTACGCTGCACGCCCTCAATAGCAAGAATATCCTTCCTCAAATTTGGAGACCAAAACTGCACACAGTACTCCAGGTGCGGTCTCACTAGGGCCCTGTACAACTACAGAAGGACCTCTTTGCTCCTATACTCAACTCCTCTTGTTATGAAGGCCAACATTCCATTGGCTTTCTTCACTGCCTGCTGTACCTGCATGCTTCCTTTCAGTGACTGATGCACTAGGACAACTGGGACACTTTGCCACTCATGTCTGCCCTGACATTATTGTGGCCATTCTACCTCGGCCGTCAACTCTAATTTTGTGTCAGTTCTGCACTTCTACACTCTACACTCAATTCCCTGGTCTTTGAAAATTTCATCTACTTTCAAAAATATTTCCAATGATCTAAGTTCTACAAACATCTTCGGGGAGAATTCCACAGATTCACCACCCTCTGCCCGAACTTCTTAAACATCCCAGTTTCAAATGATCCATCCCCTCCCCTTAGCTTGTTCCTGTATCCCTTTCATTTAATGCTCCCCACTAGTCCGTACATCACAATGTCTACCTTTAATAAGGCCCTGTCCCACTTAGGCGATTGTTTAGGCGACTGCCGGCGACTGTCATAGTCGTAGCAGGTCGCCGAAAATCCGACGACTGGACCCCCCCCACGACAATGTCTACGACGATGATGGGGAAGTCCAGATTAATTCCCGGAATGGGAACGAAGCTGGGTGGCAGTGTTAGCTGCGAGGAGGATGCTAGGAGGCTGCAGAGTGACTTGGATAGATTAGGCGAGTGGGCAAATGCATGGCAGATGCAATATAATGTGGATAAATGTGAGGTTATCCACTTTGGCGGCAAGAACAGGAAAGCAGAGTATTACCTGAATGGTGACCGATTGGGAGAAGGGGAGATGCAACGTGACCTGGGTGTCATGGTGCACCAGTCATTGAAAGCAAGCATGCAGGTGCAGCAGGCAGTGAAGAAAGCGAATGGTATGTTGGCATTCATAGCAAGAGGATTTGAGTTTAGGAGCAGGGAGGTTCTGCTGCAGTTGTACAGGGCCTTGGTGAGACCGCACCTGGAGTATTGTGTGCAGTTTTGGTCTCCTAATCTGAGGAAAGACATTCTTGCCTTAGAGGGAGTACAGAGAAGGTTCACCAGATTGATCCCTGGGATGGCGGGACTTTCATATGAAGAAAGACTGGATAGACTAGGCTTGTACTCGCTGGAATTTACAAGACTGAGGGGGGATCTTATAGAAACATATAAAATTCTTAAGGGGTTGGAGAGGCTAGATGCAGGAAGATTGTTCCCGATGTTGGGGGAGTCCAGAACCAGGGGTCACAACTTAAGGATAAGGGGGAAGTCTTTTAGGAGCGAGATGAGAAAACATTTCTTCACACAGAGAGTGGTGAATCTGTGGAATTCTCTGCCACAGAAGGTAGTTGAGGCCAGTTCATTGGCTATATTTAAGAGGGTGTTAGATGTGGCCCTTGTGGCTAAAGGGGTCAGGGGGTATGGAGAGAAGGCAGGCACGGGGTACTGAGTTGGATGATCAGCCATGATCATATTGAATGGCGGTGCAGGCTCGAAGGGCCGAATGGCCTACTCCTGCACCTATTTTCTATGTTTCTATGTTTCTAAGCTACAACAACCTACCACCTAGTCGACGGCAAGCTACTGACAACCGGCGACCCAATCGTCGCGACTTAGGACGTCCACCTACGACCGAACCTACAAAAACCTACGACCACACAGGCGACAACCTACGGCAACCGAAGTCAACCTACGTCCACCCGCGACAAGGTACGACCGTGTCGGCGACAACTGAAGACAATTCTCGTCATTTTGGCCGCCGGTTGACGTAGGTCGTCGCCAATTGAATTCACCAAAGTCAGCACCGGCGACAACCTACGTCACCCGGCGACAACCTACGACAGCGCCCCCGTCAGGAGACGTCAAGCTACGATCATTGGCGTCAAACCACCAGCCGCCGAAAATGTTTAAACATTTCAAAATCCAGCGCCGATCAGAAAGACGCTACGACTCTTTGGAGACGACTCACGACCGTACAGGCGACACCCCGGCGACCGTGTGGCGACGGCCTAATCGCCTGTAGTCACCTAAAAAATTGCCTGGGTGGGACAGGGGCTTAACTCTACCACATTCGGTCATTCAATTATTGCACTACGTCAGGTGGTTCTGTAAACCTTTGAACGATCCTGCCATTTTGCATTTGAGGTTATGTGTCTGTCATTATCACTGTATACTGTGTACTCTGTGGCCTTCAAGCAAACAAGGGATTTTATTGCATCCCTGATAAAATGAAATTCCTTGTTCTCTTGGAATATGTGACCCTCAACGAATCTGAATTAAACTCCGTTTGCCAAGTTTTCACCCACTCATTCAACCCCTACAGATCGTGTTTCACAGAGGCCTGCAAATGCCTTGAGTGAATGTGAAAGGCCAAAGCATATGGAACATAATGTGGAAAAATGTGAGGTCACCTAATGTGGTTGGAAAAAAAAGGAGGCAGACAGAGTATTTATGAAATGGTGCGAGATTGAAAGTCTTTCTTCCCTGAGGCTTCTGGATCTCCTTGTTCATGGATTATTGGAAGTTATGCAGGTGCAACTGACTAGCAATAGAAAGGCAAATCGGTTGCAAAAGGATTTGAGTGCAACGTATAGAGACATCTTGCCGGAATGGCGGGACTGTCGTATGTTGAAAGACTGGAGCGACTAGGCTTGTATACACTGGAATTTAGAAGGATGAGAGGGGATCTCATCGAAACGTATAAGATTATTAAGGGGTTGGACACGTTAGAGGCAGGAAACATGTTCCCAATGTTGGGGGAGTCCAGAACAAGGGGCCACAGTTTAAGAATAAGGGGTAGGCCATTTAGAACTGAGATGAGTAAAAACTTTTTCAGTCAGAGAGTTGTGAATCTGTGGAATTCTCTGCCTCAGAAGGCAGTGGAGGCCAATTCTCTGAATGCGTTCAAGAGAGAGCTAGATAGAGGTCAAGTCAAGTCAAATTTATTTGTCACATACACATACACGATGTGCAGTGAAATGAAAGTGGCAATGCCTGCGGGTTGTGCACAAAAAGAATTACAGTTACAGCATATAAATAAAGTTAATAAGTTACTATTAGTGTCGACAAAAATTTAGTCTCTGGGGTTATAAAAGTTGACAGTCCTGATGGCCTGTGGGAAGAAGCTCCGTCTCATCCTCTCCGTTTTCACAGCGTGACAGCGGAGGCGTTTGCCTGATCGTAGCATCTGGAACAGTCCGTTACTGGGGTGGCAGGGGTCCCTCATGATCTTGCTTGCTCTGGATCTGCACCTCCTGATGTATAGGTCCTGCAGGGGGACGAGTGTAGTTCCCATGGTGCGTTCTGCCGAACGCACTACTCTGTGCAGGGCCATCCTGTCCTGGGCAGAGCTGTTCCCAAACCAGACTGTGATGTTGCCGGACAGGATGCTCTCTACAGCCCCAGAGTAGAAGCAATGAAGGATCTTCAGAGACACTCTGAATTTCCTCAGTTGTCTAAGGTGGTAAAGGCGCTGCTTAGCCTTACCCACCAGTGCGGCAATGTGCGTTGCCCACGTCAGATCCTCTGTGATGTGTACTCCCAAGTATTTAAAACTGCTCACCCTATCCACAATCGACCCATTTATCTCCAGTGGCGTGTACGTCCTTGGATGTTTAGCCCTTCTGAAGTCCACAATCAGCTCCTTTGTTTAGTGACATTCAAGAGGAGGCTATTGTCCTGACACCAGAGTGCCAGATCAGCCACCTCCTCCCGGTAGGCCTTCTCATCGTTGTTGGAGATCCGGCCCACCACCACAGGGTCTTAAGGATAGCGGAGTCAGGGGGTATGGGGAGTAGGCAGGAACGGGGTACTGATTGAGAATGATCAGCCATGATCACATTGAATGGCGGTGCTGGCTCAAAGGGCTGATCGGCCTCCTCCTGCACCTATTGTCTATTGTCTATTGTCTATTGTCTATTGCCTCGATTAAAAAGAGCTCTCTCGCGAGATTGCATCTACTTTCCCTACCTAAGGAACGATGGGCTTGTAACAGAGGGAGTGAAAGAAGCCCAGTGGTTCATGGTATGGCAGGTTTAGTATCTTAATCCAGAGGCTGCAACGGATCGTTCGCACAGCTGAGAATATCATCATATCATCATATATATACAGCCGGAAACAGGCCTTTTCGGCCCTCCAAGTCCGTGCCGCCCAGCGATCCCCGCACATTAACACTATCCTACACCCACTAGGGACAATTTTTACATTTACCCAGCCAATTAACCTACATACCTGTACGTCTTTGGAGTGTGGGAGGAAACCGAAGATCTCGGAGAAAACCCACGCAGGTCACGGGGAGAACGTACAAACTCCTTACAGTGCAGCACCCGTAGTCAGGATCGAACCTGAGTCTCCGGCGCTGCATTCGCTGTAAAGCAGCAACTCTACCGCTGCGCCACCGTTTGCATCTGTGTTACGAAAAGGCGTTATAAACAAGAAGAGGGGAAACTGGCCAGGTTTTACCTCGCTTAATGGCAGATGTTTCTCTCCACAGCGTGTTCATCAAAAAATGCTGATGGAATTTTTCAATCGACAAGGCACCGTCTGTCACTGTGAATGCTTTATCTTCATCACTAACCTTCCCCCCATTGACGAACTGTACACTGCAAGGGCCAGGAAGCGAGCGGGCAAGATCATCTCTGACCCCTCTCACCCTGGCCACAAACTCTTTGAAGCACTTCCCTCTGGAAGGCGACTCCGGACTGTCAAAGCAGCCACAGCCAGACATAAAAACAGCTTTTTTTCCCACAAGTGATAGTTCTACTCAATAACCAAAGTCTGTAGTCTCTTTTATTGCTCCGGTTTATTTTCACCCACATGTTTAGACCGTAATGTTGTATCCTTATTGTTTTGATGTGTTTATGCTTTATTCTTAATTGTTAACTGTATGTTTGTGTTGTCATTTGTGAGCGGAGCACCAAGGCACATTCCTTGTATGTGCACATACTTGGCCAATAAACCTATTCATTAAAGGAATTTGAGCAGACTGAGTGAATATTCTCTGAATAGAATTGAGTAGTAATGGAGTAGAATATAGTAGAGTAGAGTAGAATAGAGTAGAGTAGAGTAGAATAGAATAGAGTAGAGTAGAGTAGAGTAGAGTAGAGTAGAGTAGAGTAGAGTAGAGTAGAGTAGAGTAGAGTAGAGTAGAGTAGAGTAGAGTAGAGTAGAGTAGTGTAGAGTAGTGTAGTGTAGGGCAGGGCAGAGCAGAGCAGAGCAGAGTAGAGTAGGGCAGGGCAGGGCAGAGCAGAGCAGAGCAGGGCAGAGCAGAGCAGGGCAGGGTAGGGTAGGGTAGGGAGCAGGGCAGGGCAGAGCAGAGCAGAGCAGGCCAGGGCAGGGCAGAGCAGAGCAGAGTAGAGCAGAGCAGAGCAGGGCAGAGTAGAGCAGAGCAGAGCAGGGCAGGGCAGGGCAGGGCAGAGCAGGGCAGGGCAGGGCAGGGCAGGGCAGGGCAGGGCAGGGCAGGGCAGGGCAGGGCAGGGCAGGACAGGGCAGGGCAGAGCAGGGCAGAGCAGGGCAGGGCAGGGCAGGGCAGAGCAGAGCAGGGCAGGGCAGGGCAGGGCAGGGCAGGGCAGGGTAGGGCAGGGCAAGGCAGGGCAGAGCAGGGCAGGGCAGGGCAGAGCAGAGCAGAGCAGGGCAGGGCAGGGCAGGGCAGGGCAGGGCAGGGCAGGGCAGAGCAGGGCAGGGCAGGGCAGGGCAGAGCAGGGCAGGGCAGGGCAGGGCAGGGCAGGGCAGAGCAGAGCAGAGCGGAGCAGGGCGGAGCAGGGCGGGGCAAGGCAGGGCAGGGTAGAGCAGAGCAGAGTAGAGTAGTGGCCCCTGCTTCTGGACTCCCCCAACATCGGGAACATGTTTCCTGCCTCCAGCGTGTCTAATCCCTTAATAATCTTATATGTTTCGATAAGATCCCCTCTCATCCTTCTAAATTCCAGTGTATACAAGCCTAGTCGCTCCAGTCTTTCAACATATGACAGTCCCGCCATTCCGGGAATTAACTTAGTGAACCTACGCTGCACGCCCTCAATAGCAAGAATATCCTTCCTCAAATTTGGAGATCAAAACTGCACACAGTACTCCAGGTGCGGTCTCACTAGGGGCCTGTACAACTGCACACAGTACTCCAGGTGCGGTCTCACTAGGGCCCTGTACAACTGCAGAACTATCATGACTGTTGGCAGATCAATTTTCCCTCCTGGGATAAATAGAGCTCTATCATATAGTACATGTTGGCCAGTACGGGCATGTTGGGGCGATGGGCCTTTTTCCTCGCTGTCTGACTCCAATACTCGATGACTCTATCGAGGCTTGCGAGCCATGAATATAACTAAGAGTTCACCACAGGGAACAGAATGGGATTGTGTGTAATTGTTAAGGGATAGGATGTAGTGAGTCCAAAACGAGCGTTATTATCAAAAGACTTTATTCTTGGTAAAAACCGTGACACGGCACAATGCACTTACTTTGGACACACACTACTTAACTACTAATATAATATAATCTCATCTCTCCAGTTTGGCGCCAGACACAACTATACCTCGCGCTCCCGCACCACGTGACCCGTTAGCCCAACCGAGGGTTCGAGACCCCCCCCGCTAATCCGTATGTCCCTACATGACCCCCCCCCCAGAACCCTCGAAACCGTACCTCACGGGTGCCCGGACCTCCCTCCCGGAACCGATACCGCCAACGTGACGGGAGGCGGGGAGGGCGCCGCCGCTAGAGGCGATGGAGGGGCCCCGGAAGAGGAGGGCGTAGGCGGCGGGGGGCCGAGAGGTGGCAAACAAGGCGCCGCCGGCGGGACCAGGGGGGCGGCCACCGACACAGGGAGGTCCTTGTCCAAATGGGCCGGCTTGAGCCGGGACACCGAAACGAGCTCCTGGCGATTTCCCACCTGCAAGGTGAAGGTGACAGTCCCTCTTTTCAGCACCTGGAACGGGCCCTGGTAAACCGGCCGAAGAGGGGGGCGGTGGGAATCTTTCCGAAGGAACACGAAATCACAGTCCCGCAAGTCCGACGGAACGTGGACTGCTGTGCTTCCGTGACTGGAGGTCGGGACTGGAGCCAGAGAACCCACCCGCGCCCGGAGGGAATCCAAAACCGACGTGACGGACGGCGGCAAGGCGGGAGTGGAAGGGAGAATGTCCCCCGCCACCCGCAGGGGCGAACCGTAGACGAGCTCGGCCGAGGATGTGCCCAGCTCAGCCTTCGGGGCCGTGCGAATGCCGAGGAGGACCCAAGGCAGCTGGTCAGCCCAATCGTGGCCGGTCAGGCGGGCACAGAGGGACGCCTTCCGCTGCCGATGGAAGCGCTCAACCATCCCGTTGGGTTGGGGATGATAGGCGGTGGTCTGCTGTAAGCGAGACCCATACAGCTGTGCCAGCGCGGCCCAGAGGGACGAGGTGAACTGGGCCCCCCGATCTGTGGTGATGATAGCCGGGACGCCGAAACGGGCCACCCAATGCAACGCCAGGGCCCGTGCACAGGAGGCCGCCGAGGTGTCCGACAACAGGAGCGCCTCCGGCCAACGTGTAAACCGATCAACCACCGTCAATAGATGAGTATAACCCCTGGAAAAGGGCAATGGACCCACCAAATCCACGTGGATGTGGAAAAAACGGACGGGGGGAACCTCGAATCTCTGGTATGGGGGCTGGACATGGCGATGAACTTTGGAGGTCTGGCACGGAATGCAGGCACGTGCCAAGGCTGCCACCTGCTTCCGCAGGCCATGCCAGACAAACCGGACGGCCACCATGGCTGAAGTCGCCCTGATGGACGGATGTGCCAGGCCATGAATGGCCTCAAAAACCTTACGCCGCAGGGCGGCCGGCACCACCGGGCGAGGGCGTGTAAGGGAAACATCACACCACAACTTGGGACCTGTGGGGCCACACACCACCTGCTCCAAACGCAGTCCCGAGGCCGTGGAGGCGTACACCGCGGCAGTCCCTTCCAGGCGCTGAGCCTCCGCTAGCTCCTGGAAATCCACCTGTTTACCCACCACGGCTACGGAGGGAATGGCCGGCCGGGACAGTGCATCAGCAACGGCATTCAGCCTACCCGCAATATGACGGACATCGGTGGTGAACTCCGAAATCAGGGTGAGGTGCCGCTGCTGGCGAGCCGACCACGGATCAGAAACCTTAGCAAAAGCGAATGTCAGAGGTTTGTGATCCGTGTAGGCCACAAAAGAACGGCCATCCAAAAAATAACGGAAGTGGCGGACTGCGAAATAGAGGGCCAGGAGCTCCCTATCAAACGCACTGTATTTGAGCTCGGCTCGCGAGAGCTGCCGGCTGAAAAACGCCAGGGGCTGCCATTGACCGTCAACCTGCTACTCCAAAACCCCACCCACCGTCACAACTGAGGCGTCCACCATCAGAGCCGTGGGGGCGGAGGAGCGCGGGTGCACCAGCATGGTGGCGTTGGCGAGGGCCTGTTTGACCGCGACAAAAGCCGTCTCTGCAGCTGCGGACCATACCAACTCAGCGGGGTTACCCGCGAGGCATTGAAAAAGGGGGCGCATGACCCGAGCTGCTGCAGGCACGAACCGGTGATAAAAGTTCACCAAGCCCACGAATTCCTGCAGGCCCTTGATGGTAGTAGGGCGTGGAAAAGAGCGGACCGCGTCCACCTTAGCTGGCAAAGGGGTGGCACCGGCCGGTGTAACCCAATGACCCAAAAAGTCTACCACCGACAGGCCGAATTGGCATTTGGACGGATGGAGAATCAGGCCGTGGTCCTGCAGCCTCTGGAACACCGTGCGGAGGTGGACTAAGTGCTCCTGGACCGAACGGCTGGCAATCCAAATGTCATCGAGGTAAATAAACACAAACGGCAACCCTCGACCCACCCGGTCCATCAGACGCTGGAATGCCTGAGCTGCATTTTTAAGGCCGAAAGGCATGCGCAGCCACTCAAATAACCCGAACGGAGTAATGGTAGCCGTCTTTGGAATGTCCGGCGGGTGGACCGGGATCTGATGATATCCCCGCACCAAATCGATCTTTGAAAAAATTGTAGCCCCCTCCAGGCTGGCTGAGAAGTCCTGTATGTGCGGAATCGGGTAGCGGTCCGGCCGCGTTGCCGCGTTGAGTCGATGGAAATCCCCACATGGTCTCCACCTCCCAGATGCTTTGGAAACCATATGCAAGGGGGAGGCCCACGGACTACTTGAAGGCCGCACAATTCCCATCCTCTCCAAGTTCAAGAACTCCTCTCGAGCCATGGCCAGCTTGTCGGGTGGGAGGCACCGTGCCCGGGCAAAAACCGGCGGCCCCTCGGTCGGAATGAAATGCACCACCCCATGCTTCTCAGAAGGTGCATCGAACCGCTGAACGAGGAGCTGCGGGAAGTCTGCTAGGACCGCATAGAACTGACCGGGGGCCGTGGTGATGGCCTGGATCACTGAACTGGGTGGGGCGGCGCTTGGAGGGGCCGCAGGCCCCGTACTTCGGGGCCGTACGCGGGCCGAGGGCTGCAGGCCGCTACCGCAGATGTCTACGACCAACGGAAACGCCCATAGGAAATCCGCACCCAAAATGGCCTGGCCCACATCCGCAACGATGAAATCCCAACGGTAGGTCCTGGACTTGAAGGACAGGGATATAGCCCTTTTACCACAAGTGCGGATGGGGCTACCGTTCACCGCAATGAGGGGCGGGCCCTTCCCCCCCGCTCGAACTTCGCAGTCATAGGGGGGCACAATACTCACAACCGCTCTCGTATCCACCAGAAAAACCATCCCGGTACCTTGGTCCGTAGCGTAGAGGCGGCAGTTACGGCCAATCGAGACTGCCTCTACATTCGATCGGCCCAGGCATTTCCCGGAAACGAACACGGGGCTCTGCAGCTTCGGGCCTCACTGCCCCACCGCCGATGGAAGAAACACCAGCCGCGCCTATTCGGCCCTGTTGCTGGAGCCCGCTGCCAATAAACAGGCGCCGCAGCCCCTTCTTGGCGGGCTGACTGCGAAATAGCGGCCGATCCGTCGCTCTCTCGGCCGCTCCGCCGACTGCCGCTGGGCCTCGAGACCCGATTAACCGAGTCGTCTCGGGTGTGTCACTCCCTGACGAGCGCGTCGGCTTTCTCGTCGAACGCTACCGGATCTTCAAACGAGACGTCCACCAACACTAACCTGACGTCCCGGGGTAGTTTCTCCCGAAATGCTGCTTCAAAAACCATGCACGACTGATGGTCGCCCATCAATGTCAGCATCTCGGTCATCAACTCCGACGGTAGCCGCTGCCCCAGCTCTGGTAAATGGAGGAGCTTCATAGCCCGCTGGTTCTGGCTCCAGTCGAAAGTCCTCAGTAGGAGCCTCTTGAGCCCCACGTACTGCTCCGTTTGGGGTGGACTGGTCAGATATTGACTGACCCGCGCGGCCACCTCCGGCTGTAGACAGCTCACCAGGTGGTGGAACTTCTCCTGGTCTTCCTCCACCCTCTTAAGATGGAACTGTGATTCCGCCTGTACAAACCACAGGTGCGGCTGATGGGCCCAGAACGGCGGTAGGTGAACCTCGCCCACGCTCGCTCCCACCTGTGACATTCTGCGTGTTCCAGATCTTACGTTCGGGGTCACCAATGTAGCGAGTCCAAAACGAGCGTTATTATCAAAAGACTTTATTCTTGGTAAAAACCGTGACACGGTGCAACGCACTTACTTTGGACACACACTACTTAACTGCTAACATAATCTAATCTCATCTCTCCAGTTTGGCGCCAGACACAACTATACCTCGCGCTCCCGCACCACGTGACCCGTTAGCCCAACCGAGGGTTCGAGACCCCCCCCGCTAATCCGTATGTCCCTACAAGGACATGCTAGAGGCAGGAAAAATGTTCCCAATGTTGGGGGAGTCCAGAACCAGGGGCCACAGTTTAAGAATAAGGGGTAGGCCATTTAGAATGGAGATGAGGAAAAACTTTTTCAGTCAGAGAGTTGAGAATCTGTGGAATTCTCTGCCTCAGAAGGCAGTGGAGGCTAATTCTCTGGATGCTTTCAAGAGAGAGTTAGATCGAGCTCTTAATGATAGCGGAGTCAGGGGGTATGGGGAGAAGGCAGGAACGGGGTGCTGATTGTGGATGATCAGCCATGATCACGGTGAATGGCGGTGCTGGCTCGAAGGGCCGAATGGCCTCCTCCTGCACCTATTGTCTATTGTCTACTGTCTATCGAGATGCTGCCTGACCGGCTGAGTTGCTCCAACTTTCTGTGCTTCAGGTGAGGTGAGATTGAAAGGAGTCTTTGTCCAACTCTACGATCCCTGGACTTTCAGAAAGCCTTCGACATGGTCCCACATAGGAGATTAGTGGGCAAGATTAGAGCACATGGTATTGGGGGTAGGGTACTGACATGGATAGAAAATTGGTTGACAGACAGAAAGCAAAGAGTGGGGATAAATGGGTCCCTTTCACAATGGCAGGCAGTGACTAGTGGGGTACCGCAAGGCTCGGTGCTGGGACCGCAGCTGTTTACAATATACATCAATGACTTGGATGAAGGGATTAAAAGTGACATTGGCAAATTTGCAGATGACACAAAGCTGGGTGGCAGTGTGAACTGTGAGGAAGATGCTATGGGGATGCAGGGTGACTTGGACAGGTTGTGTGAGTGGGCAGATGCTTGTGGGGTGCGCTCATTAGTTGGTGCCAGTTGCCCGATTTCTGGTGGGTTTTTGGTGCTCGATTTGTTTAAGGTTTAAGGTCGATCAGCTGGGAAGAGGACAAAGAGGGGGTCTTGGAAAAAGTGTCCTGGCCCCCCCTCAAACGTCGTCTGTATGTTTCCCTTCACAGATGCTGCCCGACACGCTGAGTTCCTCCGACCAATAGACAATAGACAACAGACAATAGGTGCAGGAGTGTAGGGAAATAACTGCAGATGCTGGTACAAATCGAAGGTAGACACAAAAAGTGCTGGAGTAACTCAGCGGGTCAGGCAGCATCTCGGGAGAGAAGGAATGGGTTGTAGTGAGTCCGTATGTCCCTACAGGGTGGCGTTTCGGGTCGAGACCCTTCTACAGACTGAGTCTGAGGAAGGGTCTCGACCCGAAATGTATGAAGAAGACTCTCGACCCGAAACGTCACCCATTCCTTCTCTCCAGAGATGCTGCCTGACCTGCTGAGTTACTCCAGCACTTTGTGATCCCTTCGATTTGTACCAGCATCTGCAGTTATTTCCCTAGGCAAAGTGCTGGAGTAACTCAGCGGGTCAGGCAGCATCTCTGGAGAGAAGGAATGGGTGACAATCTCTCCTGAGATGCTGCTTTGTCCTGCTGAGTTACACCAGCACTTTGTGGAGTTCTTTGTGGGGAGAACTCCACCTCTCCCACCTCCCCTCCTCTCCCCCCTCCCCTCCTCTCCTCCTCTCCCACCTCCCCTCCTCTCCCACCACCTCCCCTCCTCGCCCACCTCCTCCTCTCTCCCCCTCTCCCACCTCCCCTCCTCCCCTCCTCTCCCAACCCCCCCCCCCCTCTCCCACCTCCCCTCCTCTCCCACCTCCCCTCCTCCCCTCCTCTCCCCCCTCTCCGCTCCCCTCCCCACCTCTCCTCCCCTCTTCTTCCATCTCCCCTCCTATCCCACCTCCCCTCCTCTCCCAGAACTTTGTGGAGTTGTGGCTGAGTTCTTGTGAGAGGTGGGGAGAGGGTTAAGGAAATCAGACAGCGAAGAGCTGGACGCCTGGAACACAGTGAAGAACCAGGGTCAGGCTCCAGAGGAGGGATCTATCTCCCAGCTTCTCTGCTCTGTACAGAGGAGGTGGGGAAAGGGAGAGGGGAGGTCCAGGTCACCAGGAGGAGGAGGGGGGAGATTCAGGGAAGGCTGGGCAAACTGACTGTGCCTGGAGCTCACATTACAGTGCATACGAGTTAGGGAATCGCTGCTCTCTGCGGCTGCAGCCTTTGTAAGTCACTGAAGCTGGTGGTAGACTGGCAGGAGGCTGCTACACATGTGGTCGTAACTAGAGCAGCTCATTCATCTCAGCCATGGAGCACAGGTAAGTGTTGTGACCCCTCTCCCACCTCTCCCATCCCATCTCCCCTCCTCTCCCACCTCCTCTCCTCTCCTCTCCCACCTCCTCTCCCCCTCTCCTCCTCTCCCACCTCTCCTCCTCTCCTCTCCACCTCCTCTCCCACCTCCCCTCCTCTCCCACCTCCTCTCCTCTCCTCTCCCACCTCCTCTCCCCCTCTCCCTCCTCTCCTCCTCTCCCACCTCCTCTCCCACCTCCCCTCCTCTCCCACCTCCTCTCCCACCTCCCCTCCTCTCCCACCTCCCCTCCTCTCCCACCTCCTCTCCTCTCCTTTCCCACCTCCTCTCCCCATCTCCTCCCCTCCTCTCCCCTCCTCTCTCCCACCTCTCCTCTCCCACCTCCCCTCCTCTCCCACCTCTCCTCCTCTCCCACCTCCTCCTCTCCTCCTCTCTCTCTTGCATCCCCTCATCGCCGGTCCTTGGCTGACTTGTGTTCTCCCTTTGCTCCTGTTTGCCCCCCCCCACCCCGGGCTGTGTTGATGCGGCAGGTTGTGCAAGACCTGTGACACCCAGACGTTGCCCCTTCTTCTCATTCTGCTGAGCTGCTGCTGTTGTCGAGGGACCGTGGCCGCCCAGGTTCTGGAAGGTAAGGCATGACCCCCGCGGGGGGGAGAAGGGGTGGGTGAGAGAGGACTGGGCGTAGAATACCCCTGCAAACCCACAGAGAGAGAGAGACACAGAGAGACAGAGAGAGGGAGAGAGGAGTCACACAGGGTACACAAGCGGATGGGAACTTCACACACACACACTGATGTGCTGGAGAAACAATTAGTAAGCAAGCCCCTTGAAAATGTGAATCAGTGCCCCTTGGCTTTTACATCCCAGTCGTGGAATGTTTTACCAGTGAAAAGTGAGCATCGAGTTGTGTGTGTGTTTTTTCCCCCAGCAGAACTGTCAGCTTGCATTTGGCCACGTCTTAACCTCGAACATTTGGTTTTTAAAACAAGCAGCGCTGGTATTCCTGGGACGGAGGGGAGGGGAGGGGTGAGTCAGGACATGAGCAAGGACCAACCTCTCTTTCTCAAAGCTTGTCTGATGCTGCGACTTGAACCTTCAGCTGCCAGGACTGTTTGTGTTAAACTGGTAGTTTGAGTCTTTGGCAAATGCAATAGACAATAGACAATAGGTGCTGTAGGAGGAGGCCATTCGGCCCCTTGGAGCCAGCACCGCCATTCAATGTGATCATGGCTGGTCATTCTCAATCAGTACCCCGTTCCTGCCTTCTCCCCATACCCCCTGACTCCGCTATCCTTAAGAGCTCTATCCAGCTCTCTCTTGAAAGCATTCAGAGAATTGGCCTCCACTGCCTTCTGAGGCAGAGAATTCTACAGATCCACAACTCTCTGACTGAAAAAGTTTTTCCTCATCTCCGTTCTAAATGGCCTACCCCTTATTCTTAAACTGTGGCCCCTTGTTCTGGACTCTCCCAACATTGGGAACACTGTAGGCCTGGGGCTGCTGTAGGCCCGGGACTTTTTCAGTCAGAGAGTTGTAAATCTGTGGAATTCACTGCCTCAGAACGCCAGTGGAGGCCAATTCTCTGAATGCATTCAAGAGAGAGCTAGATAGAGCTCTTAATGATAGCGCGGTCAGGTGGTATGGGGAGAGGGCAGGAACGGGGTACTGATTGAGAATGATCAGCCGTGATCACATTGAATGGTGGTGCTGGCTCGAAGGGCCGAATGGCCTATTCCTGCACCTATTGTCTATTGACTACTTAAAATTGACGCATTCATACCGTTGGGTTTTAAGCTTTCCAACTGGAACATGAGGTGATGTTCTTCCAGTTTGCTTGTGGTCTTTTTGTCAACGGAGGAAACTAAGGACAGAAAGTATAAGAAAATAACTGCAGGTGCTGGTACAAA
The DNA here is from genome assembly GCF_053455715.1 of Rhinoraja longicauda. Classification (NCBI taxonomy): domain Eukaryota; kingdom Metazoa; phylum Chordata; class Chondrichthyes; order Rajiformes; family Arhynchobatidae; genus Rhinoraja; species Rhinoraja longicauda. The sequence goes on from NC_135956.1 coordinate 88,705,235, forward strand.
TCGATTTATTCACAAAATGCTGGAGTAACTCAGCAGGTCAGGCAGCATCTCGGGAGAGAAGGAATGGGTGACATTTCGGGTCGAGACCCTTCTTCAGACTGATGTCGGGGGTGGGACAAAGGAAGGATATAGGTGGAGACAGGAAGATAGAGGGAGATCTGGGAAGGAGGAGGGGAAGGGAGGGACAGAGGAGCTATCTGAAGTTGGAGAAGTCGACGTTCATACCACCGGGCCGCAAACTGCCCAGGCGAAATATGAGGTGCTGCTCCTCCAATTTCCGGCGGGCCTCACTATGGCACTGGAGGAGGCCCATGACAGAGAGGTCAGACTGGGAATGGGAGGGGGAGTTAAAGTGCTGGGCCACCGGGAGATCAGTTGCGTTAATGCGGACCGAGCGCAGGTGTTCAGCGAAGCGATCGCCGAGCCTGCGCTTGGTTTCGCCGATATAGATAAGTTGACATCTAGAGCAGCGGATGCAACAGATGAGGTTGGAGGAGGTGCAGGTGAACCTCTGTCTCACCTGGAAAGAATGTTTGGGTCCTTTGATGGAGTTGAGGGGGGAGGTAAAGGGACAGGTGTTGCATCTCGTGCGGTTGCAAGGGAAAGTGCCCGGGGTTGGGGTGGTTTGGGTAGGAAGGGACGAGTGGACCAGGGAGTTGCGGAGGGAACGGTCTCTGCGGAACGCAGAGAGGGGAGGGGATGGGAAGATATGGCCAGTGGTGGGGTCCTGTTGTGGGTGACGGAAATGTTGGTGGATAATATGTTGGATCCGCTGGCTGGTGGGGTGGAAGGTGAGAACGAGGGGGATCCTGTCCTTGTTGCGAGTGGGGGGAGGGGGAGCAAGAGCGGAGCTGCGGGATGTAGAAGAGACCGTAGTGAGAGCTTCATCTATAATGGAGGAGGGGAAGCCCCGTTTTCTGAAAAACGAGGACATCTCGGAAGCCCTAGTGTGAAACACCTCATCCCGGGCGCAGATGCGGCGTAGACGGAGGAATTGGGAGTAGGGGATAGACTTTTTGCAGGGGACCGGGTGGGAAGAAGTGTAGTCCAGATAGCTGTGCGAGTCGGTGGGCTTGTAATAAATGTCCGTCACTAGTTTTTCTCCTGTGATGGAGATGGTGAGGTCCAGAAACGGGAGGGAGATGTCAGAGATAGTCCAGGTATATTTAAGGGCAGGATGGAAATTGGAGGTGAAGTGTATAAAGTCAGTGAGTTCTGCATGGGTGTAAGAGGTAGCACCAATGCAGTCGTCGATGTAGCGGAGGTAGAGTTCGGGGATGGGGCCAGTGTACGTCTGGAACAGGGATTGTTCGACGTACCCAACAAAGAGGCAGGCGTAGCTAGGGCCCATGCGAGTGCCCATAGCCACGCCTCTGGTTTGGAGGAAGTGGGAGGAGTCAAAGGAGAAGTTGTTGAGGGTAAGAACCAGCTCTGCTAGGCGGAGGAGAGTGTTGGTCGATGGGGATTGGCTGGTTCTACGGTCGAGGAAGAAACGGAGGGCTTCGAGACCATCCTTGTGGGGGATGGAAGTGTAGAGTGACTGGACATCCATGGTGAAAATGAGGGAGTGGGGGCCTGGGAACCGGAAGTTATCCAGGAGATGGAGAGCGTGTGAGGTGTCTTGGACGTAGGTGGGGAGGGATTTGACCAGGGGGGATAGGATGGAGTCGAGGTAGGTAGAGATAAGTTCGGTGGGGCATGAGCAGGCAGAGACAATGGGTCTGCCGGGACAATTGTGTTTGTGGATTTTGGGTAGGAGGTAGAATCGGGCCGTGCGGGGCTGGGGAACTATGAGATTGGAGGCACTGAGGGGTAGTTCGCCGGAGTTGGTGAGGTCGGTGATGGTGCTGCTGATGAAGGTCTGGTGTTTATCGGTGGGGTCATGGTCCAGGGATAGGTAGGAAGAGGTGTCTGATAGTTGTCGTCTGGCCTCGGTGCGGTAGAGGTCAGCACGCCAGACTACCACAGCCCCTCCCTTGTCAGCGGGTTTAATTATTAAGTCCGGGTTGTTGCGGAGTGAGTTGAGGGCTGCACGTTCAGGAGGGGAGAAGTTGGAGTTAGTCAGGGGGGTGGAAAATTTGAGGCGGCCGATGTCACGCCGGCAGTTTGAAATAAAAAGTTCCAGTGGGGGTAGTAGGCCATACTGGGGGGTAAAAGTGGAGGGGGTCCGTTGGAGACGGGAGAAGGGGTCATCAGTGGTGGGTCGGGACTCCTTGCCATGGAAAAAGGCTCGGAGGCGGAGGCGGCGGAAGAAGAGCTCCACGTCATGGCGGACGCGGAACTCGTTGATGTGGGGGGCGGAGGGGAACAAAGGTAAGGCCTCTGCTGAGGACCGACCGTTCGGTGTCTGAAAGGGGGAGGTCAGGGGGGATGGTGAACACCCGGCAATGGTGGGGGTTGGGGTCGGATGGAGGCAGGGGGGCAGGTGGAGGGGATGTATGGTGGGGGGGGTGGTGGGTTAGCTGGGCAGAGGGGAGCATGAGAACCGATGTGGGGAGTACTGGGGGTCGCCTGGCTGGAGGGGGAAGGGGGAGACCCAGTGGAACCCCTGCTGCAGTTACCTGTAGTAGAGGGTGGGCAGTAGGACCCAGCAGTGCTGAGGGGCTCTGCCTGGTGGGGGGGGGGGCTGTGGGCCCAGCGCGAGGTGTGTGGGGCCAGGTGGTTACCTGTAGTAGAGGGTGGGCAGTAGGACCCAGCAGTGCTGAGGGGCTCTGCCTGGTGGGGGGGGCTGTGGGCCCAGCGCGGTGTGTGTGGGGCCGGGTGGAGCTGCAGCCTGTTGTTGGTCCCGGGGGCCGGGTACAGCGACGGCTGTGACCTGCTGCTGGGCGGTGGAGCGGCGCGGGTCAGCACGGTCGCTGGGGGAGGCCCGCGGGGACCTGGAGTCCGGGTGAGTGACGGTCGGCTCGGTCAACGGATGGCCGGGGAGGGCGTGGGCGGCAGCGGTGAAGGGGTCGGGAAGGTCGGTGGCAGCGGTGAAGGGGTCGGGAAGGTCGGTGGCAGCGGTGAAGGGGTCGGGAAGGACGTGGGCGGCAGCGGCGGTGCAGAGGCCTCGCTCGTCGACGGCAACGGCCCCGGGGAGGCGCTCGTCGACGGCAGGACAGAAAGGTTGCTATGGGAATGGGGAGCTAAAATGGTCTGTAACCGGTAGATGCAGCAGGCCTTGGTGGACAGAGAGTAGGGTTGCCAATGGTCCCGTATTAGTCGGGACATCCCGTTTTTGTCCTGTCAAGGGACCGCTCTTGTCCCGTCTTAGGCCCAGAGGACACAGCAGGCCCGGACACTGCAGGCCCGGGGGCCACTGTAGGCCCGGACACTGCAGGCCCGGGGGCCACTGCAGGCCCGGACACTGTAGGCCCGGGGGCCACTGTAGGCCCGGACACTGCAGGCCCGGGGGCCACTGCAGGCCCGGGGGCCACTGTAGGCCCGGGGGCCACTGCAGGCCCAGGGGCCACTGTAGGCCCGGGGGCCACTGTAGGCCCGGGGGCCACTGCAGGCCCGGGGGCCACTGTAGGCCCGGACACTGTAGGCCCGGACACTGCAGGCCCGGGGGCCACTGCAGGCCCGGACACTGTAGGCCCGGGGGCCACTGTAGGCCCGGACACTGCAGGCCCGGGGGCCACTGCAGGCCCGGACACTGCAGGCCCGGGGGCCGCTGTAGGCCCGGGGGCCACTGCAGGCCCGGACACTGCAGGCCCGGGGGCCGCTGTAGGCCCGGACGCTGTAGGAAAAAAACTGCAGACGCTGGTTAAAATCTGTTCTGGACAGTGTATGTCAGGACAGTGTAGGCCCGGAGTCCCGGGCGCCGCCTGATGGAGGTTGCCTAGCAACCCGCCTCCCGGCCCGGGCGGCCGCCATTGGTGGAGCGGGAGCACGTGGCCGCCGGCTGTCACCTTTTGTCCCTTATTTGGGAGTGGGATAGTGGGCAACCCTACGGTAGACACACAATGCTGGAGTAACTCAGCGGGTCAGGCAGCATCTCGGGAGAGAAGGAATGGGTGACGTTTCGGGTCGAGACCCTGAAGAGTCGAGTCTGAAGAAGGGTCTCGAACCGAAAAGTCACCCATTCTTTCTCTCCCGAGATGCTGCCTGACAATAGACAATAGACAATAGACAATAGACAATAGACAATAGGTGCAGGAGGAGGCCATTCAGCCCTTCGAGCCAGCACCGCCATTCAATGCGATCATGGCTGATCACTCTCAATCAGTACCCCGTTCCTGCCTTCTCCCCATACCCCCTCACTCCGCTATCCTTAAGAGCTCTATCCAGCTCTCTCTTGAAAGCATCCAACGAACTGGCCTCCACTGCCTTCTGAGGCAGAGAATTCCACACCTTCACCACTCTCTGACTGAAAAAGTTCTTCCTCATCTCCGTTCTGACCCGCTGAGTTATTCCAGCGTTGTGGTGCCTACCTTTGATTTTAACCAGCATCTGCAGTTTTTTTCCTACACCGGACAGTGTAGGCCCGGGCGCCGCCTGACGGAGGTTGCCTAACAACCCACCTCCCGGCCCGGGCGGCCGCCATTGGTGTAGCGGGAGCACGTGGCTGCTGGCTGGGTGAGGCCACGTGGGGCGCGGGGGCGGTGGCATCACCTTGTCCCGTATTTGGGAGTGAGGAAGTTGGCGACCCTAACAGAGAGCGTGTTAGACACCTAGTGGTCACCTAGTCTACGCTTTGCCTCACCTATGTAAAGGAGACCACATCGGGAGTCCCGAATGACATGGACGAGGTTTTTAGAGGTACATATGAACCATCAAAGGGATGCTGGGGCCCCTGGATGGATGTGAGGGAAGAGGTATAAGGACCGGTGTTGCATCTTCTGCGGTTGCAAGGGAAAGTACCTGGGAAGGGTGTAGGAAGGAACTGCAGATGCTGGTTTACACAGGCGATAGACAGGAAGTGCTGGAGTAACTCAGCGGGACATGCGAGCGCCTCTGGAGAGAAGGAATGGGTGGTGTTTCGGGCCGAGACCCCCCCACTTCAAACTGTCTTCGGTCAGCCTCGACCCGAAACGTCACCCGTTCCTTCTCTCCAGAGATGCTGCCTTGACCCGCTGAGCATTTTGTGTCTACCTGGGGTTTGGTGGGAAGGCACGAGTGAGCCAAAGAGATGTGGAAGTATTAGTCTCTGCAGAAAGTGGAAAGGTCGGGGCTATGGGAAAGATGTGACCGGTGATCGGTTCATGTTGCAAATGCCTTTGTTTGAGAGATCTCGTACCTGCTTTGTAAACGATTCTAGGCACTTCCACGCCGTTACGTTTTAGTCTCCCCCATCGGAAAACTTTGCGTCCACCATAGCTCGTGGCAACTCCCTCAGAAACCATCGTCAGAGCTAGTATGTAATGATGTCCACTTCCCCCCACCCCACCACCCCCCCCCCCCCCCCCCTTTTTATTTTAATCAAAACATTTATTCAATGCAGTTAAGAAAGCTAACAGCATGTTGGCCTTCATAACAAGAGGATTACAGTGTAGGAGTAAAGAGGTTCTTCTGCAGTTGTATAGGTCCCTGGTAAGACCACATCTGGAATATTGTGTACAGTTTTGGTCTCCTAATTTGAGGAAGGACATCCTTGTAATTGAGGCAGTGCAGCGTAGGTTCATGAGATTGATCTCTGGGATGGCGGGACTGTCATATGAGGAAAGATTGAAAAGACTAGGCTTGTATTCGCTGGAGTTTAGAAGGATGAGAGGGGATCTTAGAGAGACGTATAAAATCATAAAAGGACTGGACAAGCTAGATGCAGGGAAAATGTAAAGCAACATCTGCAGTACCCTCCGACACAGAGACCTCTGTTTGAATGTCACATAAAAGACAATCACCACATTAGATCCTACACACACAACATGCACTTTAGTCACACAAGGTCACAAGGCCCTTCTTTCCAAACACAAAATCTCAAAGTCACAGCCCTTCAACAATTTGACTCCACATTGATCGCGGTGCTGGCTCGAAGGGCCGAATGGCCTACCCCTGCACCTATTGTCTATTGTCAATTGTCCGTCAGCATCCTTTTGGTTCTGTTGAGGAACAAGTTTTCATTCATCTTGGAAGATAGACACAAGAGAGTACTCACTGGAGTTTAGAAGGATGAGAGAGGATCTTATAGAGACGTATATAATTATAAAAGGACTGGACAAGCTAGATGCCCCTGCCACCCCAGCAACGGACTGTTCCAGATGCTACGATCAGGCAAACGCCTCCGCTGTCACGCCGTGAAAACGGAGAGGATGAGACGGAGTTTCTTCCCACAGGCCATCAGACTGTCAACTTTTATAACTCCAGAGACTAAATTTTTGTCTACACTATAGTAACTTATTAACTTTATTTATATGCTGTAACTGTAATTCTTTTTTGTGCACAATCCGCAGGCATTGCCACTTTCATTTCACTGCACATCGTGTATGTGTATGTGACAAATAAACTTGACTTAACTTGACTTGAATGTTTGGGGAGTCCAGAACCAGGGGCCACAGTCTTAGAATAAAGGGGAGCCCATTTAAAACTGAGGTGAGAAGGAACTTTTTCACCCAGAGAGTTGTGAATTTGTGGAATTCTCTGCCACAGAGGGCAGTGGAGGCCAATTCACTGGATGGATTTAAGAGACTGTTAGATAGAGCGCTAGGGGCTAGTGGAATCAAGGGATATGGGGAGAAGGCAGGCACGGGTTATTGATTGTGGACGATCAGCCATGATCACATTGAATGGCGGTGCTGGCTCGAAGGGCCGAATGGCCTCCTCCTGCATCTATTTGCTATGTTCTATGTTCTAATTATTTAAAAACAATATTTACAACGCAGTAAAACAAAACATAACCCACCACCAGAATACAATACAAACAAATATACCAATTGGAACTATTATACAACTATATTACAATCCCCATCCAGGATGCATCCAATCCCCTCGCTGTGCCCAGCGGTCCCGGAAACCCCCCAGGGTGCCCGTGGGCAGCGCGTGGTCCCTCTCCAACACCACCCGGGCGCGGACGGACGTAACCCCGGAAAAGGGGCGGGCAGGCAGCCGGCTCGGGCAGAGCCCTCTCCCGCCTGGCGCCGTGACTCGCGGATGGCCAGCTTGGCCAGGCCCAGGAGCAAACCCAACCAGGACATCTTCGGGCCCCCCCCTCCCCTCCCCCCCACCCTCCCCCCCACCCTCTCCCCTACGCACAGGGTGTCCAAAGATGAGGATGGTGGGTGAGAAGTGCAGCCAGAAGGCAAGGAGCAGCCCCTTTAGATATTGGAACTGGGGCGGCACGGTGGCGCAGCAGTAGAGTTGCTGCCTTACAGCGAATGCAGCGCCGGAGACTCAGGTTCGATCCTGACTACGGGTGCTGTCTGTACAGAGTTTGTACGTTCTCTGCGTGGGTTTTCTCCGAGATCTTCGGTTTCCTCCCACACTCCAAAGACGTACAGGTATGTAGGTTAATTGACTGGGCAAATGTAAAAAATTGTCCCTCGTGTGTGTAGGATAGTGCTAGTGTGCGGGGATCGCTGGGCGGCACGGACTCGGTGGGCCGAAGGGCCTGTTTCCGCGCTGTATCTCTAAATCTAAAAAAAGTCTCACAAACCTTCAAACAGATCTCTCTTTCATTGAAGCTTAGTCGCTTCTCAGAATCTCTTCCAAACTCTCCTGCTTCATGCCAAATGCTCTCAAAACCCCTTGCTTTCAGAAGCAGTTGACAGTTTGTTGAACTTATGGGTGCCTAATGGTTAATAATAACTCAGAGCATATGTGCTGGTAATGGCTTCTATATGTAAGAATGTAGATGAAGCAAAATACCACCACGATTTCGGAGAGTCGACCAGATTGTTTGCTGGGGTCTCTGTGACATTCTTTGTGTCGATAGTGGGAGATAGGCTTGCGGTCGCACAATGCTCAATTCTATTTGAGACTCTTCAATATGTGAAGCAGAATATGTATCTGCAAGTGGACGAGACCCGGAAAACATTGAGGCAAGTGTGCCGATCGGTGGCAATTAATATTCCTGCTCTAAAATCTGATCCACATTTCCATTGTCATTAGGGGGTTGCCAACTTCCTCACTCCCCAAATACGGGACAAGGTGGCGTCACCGCCCCGCGCCCTACGTGACCTCACCCAGCCGGCGGCCGCCTGCTCCCGCTCCACCAATGGCGGCCGCCCGGGCCGGGAGGCGGGTTGCTAAGCAACCTACGTTAGGCCGTGCTCGTGCCTACACTGTCCGGAGCTAAAATGCCGGAAACCTAGCGTGTCTGGGTCTACAGTGTCCGGGCCTACAGTGACCCCCGGGCCTAATACGGGACAAGGACGGTCCCGCAAGGGACAAAAGAATTTAGCCCAAAATACGGGATGTCCCGGCTAATACGGGACAGTTGGCAACCCTAATTGTCATGACTCATTCTGTGGGCTCAGCATGAACCAGGTTAGCATCTGGAGCAACCACATGAATACCATGGCTGTAGGAGCTTGTCAGAGCGGATATCCCACAGTTCCCTACTCCCCCTGGCCCTAAAACTTTACAAGACGCAAGGCAACCTCCATTAGGCTGCTCCCGGGCCTCCGGGCCTACACTGTCCGGGCCTACTGCGGCCCTCGGGCCTACACTGTCCGGACCTACAGCGGCCCCCGGGCCTACACTGTCCGGGCCTACAGCAGCCCCCAGGCCTAGACTGTCCGGGCCTGCCGCGGTCCCCGGGCCTACACTGTCCGGGCCTACAGCGGCCCCCGGGCCTACACTGTCTGGGCCTGCAGCGGCCCTCGGGCCCACACAGTCCGGGCCTACAGCGGCCCCCGGGCCTACACTGTCCGGGCCTACAGCAGCCCCCAGGCCTAGACTGTCCGGGCCTGCCGCGGTCCCCGGGCCTACACTGTCCGGGCCTACAGCGGCCCCCAGGCCTAGACTGTCCGGGCCTGCAGCGGCCCCCGGGCCTACACTGTCCGGGCCTACAGCGGTCACCCGGGCACAAGCCAGGAATGCAATTGAATACTCTCAGCTTGCCTGGATGATTGTAGCTCCAACAGCCCATGAGATGTTAAGTACTCACCACAATCTCAAAAGAAATTAATGGCATGCAATAAATGTTGACCTTTCCAATGAAGGTCTCTTGCAACCTGAAAAATAATTTTAAAGAAAAACCCTACCCTTCACTTTGATACAATAGACAATAGGTGCAGGAGGAGGCCTTTCGGCCCTTCAAGCCAGCACCACCATTCAATGTGATCACGGCTGATCATCCACAATCCGTACCCCGTTCCTACCTTCTCCCCATATCCCTTGACTCCGCTATCTTTAAGAGCTCTATCTAGCTCTCTCTTGAAAGCATAAAGAGAATTAGCCTCCACTGCCTTCTGAGGCAGAGAATTCCACAGATTTACAACTCTCTGAGTGAAAACGTTTTTCCTCATCTCAGTTTTTAATGTCTGTGCAAATGGGAACTGAATGCAGTGATGGCCCGATATAACACTGGATTGCTTCCATCGCCCACAACCACAAATAACGCCCACAACCACAAATACCCACATAATAGTTGGTTTAAAGCCCACAGAATGCCACACTAAAGCTGTGAAGTATGAATGTCATCCTACATAGAGGTTTAGAGAAAGACGTTGTGGGCAGGAAATGGCAGTGTGCATTCCCATTTACCTTAAAACATAGAACATCGAACAGTACAGCCAAGTACAGGCCCTCTGGTCCTAGGGTTGCCAACTGTCCCGTATCAGCCGGGACATCCCGTATTTTGGGGTACATTGGCTTGTCCCGTATGGGACCGTATTAGGCCCGGGGGGGGGGGCTGTAGGCCCCGACATTGTAGGAAAAAAACTGCAGATGCTGTTTAAAATCTGTGCGTACCTTCCAAACAGTGCAGGTCGGTCGGGACAGTGTAGGCCCGGAGGCCCGGGCGCCGCCTAACGGAGGTTGCGTAACAACCCGCCTCCCGGCCCGGGCGACTGCCATTGGAGGAGGCGGGAGCACCTGGTTGCTGCTGGGTGAGGTCACGTGGGGCGGTGGCGTCACCTTGTCCCGTATTTGGGAGTGAGATAGTTGGCACCCCCTCTCTGGTCCACAATATCTGTGCCAACCATGATGCCGAGACCATCACATCTACCTGCACATAAACCATATTCCTCCATTCACTGTTTCTCCACATGTCTATTTTAAGTCTTAAGTCTTTTAAATGCCACTGTGGTATCTGCCTCAATGGAATGTTGGCCTTCATAACAAGAGGAGTTGAGTATAGGAGCAAAAAGGTCGTTCTGCAGTTGTACAGGACCCTAGTGAGACCGCACCTGGAGTACTGTGTACAGTTTTGGTCTCCAAATTTGAGGAAGGATATTCTTGCTATTGAGGGCGTGCAGCGTAGGTTTACTAGGTTAATTCCCGGAATGGCGGGACTGTCATATGTTGAAAGACTGGAGCGACTATGCTTGTATACACTGGAATTTAGAAGGATGAGAGGGGATCTTATCGAAACGTATAAGATTATTAAGGGGTTGAACACGTTAGAGGCAGGAAACATGTTCCCAATGTTGGGCGATTCCAGAACCAGGGGCCACAGTTTAAGAATAAGGGGTAGGCCATTTAGAATGGAGATGAGGAAAAACATTTTCAGTCAGAGAGTTGTGAATCTGTGGAATTCTCTGCCTCAGAAGGCAGTGGAGCCCAATTCTCTGAATGCATTCAAGAGAGAGCTAGATAGAGCTCTTAAGGATAGCGGAGTCAGGGGGTATGGGGAGAAGGCAGGAACGGGGTACTGATTGAGAGTGATCAGCCATGATCACATTGAATGGAGGTGCTGGCTCGAAGGACCGAATGGCCTCCTCCTGCACCTATTGTCTATTGTCTATTGTACCAAAATGTGGAAACAGTGAAGGGGTCTGAATACTTTGTGAATGCACTGTGCTTTCTTCACATGGAGTATATGCAGGTCGAGAAAATGACCCAGTGTTGCGTTTCATAGGATGGCAATAACTATCAGCCTTGCCAGGAACATGACATTCCAAGATTTGAAATTCACTTTTAATTGTGAGCTGAAGACTATTACTGGGCAACAATTTCAGAAATATACAATGCTTATATACAACGGGCGGCACGGTGGCGCAGCGGTAGAGTTGCTGCCTTACAGCGAATGCAGAGCCGGAGACTCAGGTTCGATCCTGACTACAGGCGCCGCCCGTACGGAGTTTGTACGTTCTCCCCGTGACCCGCGTGGGTTTTCTCCGAGATCTTCGGTTTCCTCCCACACTCCAAAGACATGCAGGTTTGTAGGTTAATTGACTGGGCAAATGTAAAAATTGTCCCTAGTGTGTGTAGGATAGTGTTGGTGTGCGGGGATCGCTGGGCGGCGCGGACTCGGTGGGCCGAAGGGCCTGTTTCCGCGCTGTATCTCTAAAAATCTATATAGAGTTCTAAGCTTTCACTTAGGAGCAGTAAAGCTGTGGTGACGTTCCATTTCTTGCTGTTCATGAGAGGATTAGGCTTTTGGCTCGTGCTGACGGCCAGAATCTTGGCACAGTCTCGCTTGGAAACAGTCACATAACACGTGCCAGAATAATATGTGATAGCTTTGGCTTTGTAGGATCTTATTTAAAGGGCCTGTCCCACTTTAGGCGACTGCCGGCGACCGTCACAGTCGTAGCAGTTCGCCGAAAAACCGGCGACTGGACCCCCCCACGACAATGTCTACGACAAGCTACATCAACCTACCACCTAGTCGACGGCAAGCTGCCGACAACCGGCGACCCAATCGTCGCTACTTAGGACGTCCACCTACGACCGCACCTACGACAACCTACCACCACACAGGCGACAACCTACGGCGACCGAAGTCAACCTACGTCCACCCGCGACAAGGTACGACCGTGTCGGCGGCAACTGAAGACAATTCACGTCATTTTGGCCTCCGGTTTTGACGCCGGTACCTGTCGCCGGTTGACGTAGGTCGTCGCCAATGGAATTCACCGCAGTCAGCACCGGCGACAACCTATGTCACCTGACGACGACCTATGACAGCGCCCCCGTCAGGAGATGTCAAGCTACGATCATTGGCGTCAAACCAACAGTTGCCGAAATTTTTTCAACATTCTGAAAATCCAGCGGCGACCGGAAAGACGCTACGACTCCTTGGAGACGACTCACGGCCGTACAGGCGACACCCCGGCGACCGTGTGGCAACAGCCTAGTCGCCTGTAGTCGCCTAAACAATCGCCTGAGTGGGACAGGTGTTGAAAGCTTCTTCCTGTGAAGCTGAGGACTGACGAAATGTTCTGTTCATTTGGAGCCTCGCGTTTAAGTGACTAGGGAAGACGCTATATACATTAATGACTTGGATGAAGGGATTAAAAGTACCATTAGCAAATTTGCAGATGATACAAAGCTGGGTGGTAGTGTGAACTGTGAGGAAGATGCTATGAGGTTGCAGGGTGACTTGGACAGGTTGTGTGAGTTGGCGGATGCATGGCAGATGCAGTTTAATGTGGATAAGTGTGAGGTTATCCACTTTGGTGGTAAGAATAGGAAGGCAGATTATTATCTGAATGGTGTCAAGTTAGGAAAAGGGTACATACAACGAGATCTGGGTGTCCTAGTGCATCAGTCACTGAAAGGAAGCATGCAGCAGGCAGTGAAGAAAGCCAATGGAATGTTGGCCCTCATAACAAGAGGAGTTGAGTATAGGAGCAAAGAGGTCCTTCTGCAGTTGCAGATTGAATGGCGGTGCTGGCTCGAAGGGGCCGAATGGCCTCCTCCTGCACCTATTCTCTATTGTCTATTATTGTAATCAAAGTTTTATTGGGACAATGCAGAGTAAACTCTCACAAACTAAAGAAACATCCGGCTCATTCTACCTGCCTATTCCATAAGTTGTGATCTTTGAACATTCTGCCAGGTTAGATGTGACTTGGGAGACCGAGAAATTCTTTTGAGAGCTAAGAGCTATTAAGAAGCAAAACTGGCATTTTCTTTCATGTGGCCTTGTCTGGTTTAACAGAAAGCAAGCTCCACTGAACAGCGTAGGAAAAAAACCAAAACTGCAGATGCTGGTCTAAATCGAAGGTAGACATAAAATGCTGGAGTAACTCAGCGGGTCAGGCAGCATCTCTGGAGAGAAGGAATGGGCGACGTTTCATAGAAACATAGAAAATAGGTGCAAGTCAAGTCAAGTCAAGTCAAATTTATTTGTCACATACACATACACGATGTGCAGTGAAATGAAAGTGGCAATGCCTGCGGGTTGTGCACAGAAAGAATTACAGTTACAGCATATAAATAAAGTTAATAAGTTACTATTAGTGTCGACAAAAATTTAGTCTCTGGGGTTATAAAAGTTGACAGTCCTGATGGCCTGTGGGAAGAAGCTCCGTCTCATCCTCTCCGTTTTCACAGCGTGACAGCGGAGGCGTTTGCATGATCGTAGCATCTGGAACAGTCCGTTACTGGAGTGGCAGGGGTCCCTCATGATCTTGCTTGCTCTGGATCTGCACCTCCTGATGTATAGGTCCTGCAGGGGGATGAGTGTAGTTCCCATGGTGCGTTCTGCCGAACGCACTACTCTCTGCAGGGCCATCCTGTCCTGGGCAGAGCTGTTCCCAAACCAGACTGTAATGTTGCCGGACAGGATGCTCTCTACAGCCCCAGAGTAGAAGCAATGAAGGATCCTCAGAGACACTCTGAATTTCCTCAGTTGTCTAAGGTGGTAAAGGCGCTGCTTAGCCTTACCCACCAGTGCGGCAATGTGCGTTGCCCACGTCAGATCCTCTGCGATGCGGACTCCCAAGTATTTAAAACTGCTCACCCTATCCACAATCGACCCATTTATCTCCAGTGGCGTGTACGTCCTTGGATGTTTAGCCCTTCTGAAGTCCACAATCAGCTCCTTTGTTTTAGTGACATTCAAGAGGAGGCTATTGTCCTGACACCAGAGTGCCAGATCAGCCACCTCCTCCCGGTAGGCCTTCTCATCGTTGTTGGAGATCCGGCCCACCACCACAGTGTCATCAGCAAACTTGATGATGGAGTTTGAGCTGAACCTGGCCCCACAGTCATGTGTGTACAGGGAGTACAGTAGGGGGCTAAGGAGGAGGCCATTTGGCCCTTTGAGCCAGCACCGCCATTCATTGTGATCATGACTGATCATCCACAATCAGTAACCTGTCCCTGCCTTCTCCCCATATCCCTTGATTCCACTAGCCCCTCGAGCTCTATCTAACTCTCTTTTAAATTCATCCAGTGAATTGGCCTCCACTGCCCTCTGTGGCAGAGAATTCCACAAATTCACAACTCTCTGGGTGAAAAAGTTCCTTCTCACCTCAGTTTTAAATGGGCTCCCCTTTATTCTAAGACTGTGGCCCCTGGTTCTGGACTCCCCAAACATTCAAGTCAAGTCAAGTCAAGTTTATTTGTCACATACACATACACGATGTGCAGTGAAATGAAAGTGGCAATGCCTGCGGATTGTGCACAAAAAAGAATTACAGTTACAGCATATAAATAAAGTTAATAAGTTACTATAGTATAGACAAAAATTTAGTCTCTGGAGTTATAAAAGTTGACAGTCTGATGGCCTGTGGGAAGAAACTCCGTCTCATCCTCTCCGTTTTCACGGCGTGACAGCGGAGGCGTTTGCCTGATCGTAGCATCTGGAACAGTCCGTTGCTGGGGTGGCAGGGGCATCTAGCTTGTCCAGTCCTTTTATAATTATATACGTCTCTATAAGATCCTCTCTCATCCTTCTAAACTCCAGTGAGTACTCTCTTGTGTCTATCTTCCAAGATGAATGAAAACTTGTTCCTCAACAGAACCAAAAGGATGCTGACGGACAATTGACAATAGACAATAGGTGCAGGGGTAGGCCATTCGGCCCTTCGAGCCAGCACCACGATCAATGTGGAGTCAAATTGTTGAAGGGCTGTGACTTTGAGATTTTGTGTTTGGAAAGAAGGGCCTTGTGACCTTGTGTGACTAAAGTGCATGTTGTGTGTGTAGGATTTAATGTGGTGATTGTCTTTTATGTGACATTCAAACAGAGGTCTCTGTGTCGGAGGGTACTGCAGATGATGCTTTACACCAAACATAGACCCAAAATCCTGGAGTAACTCAGCAGGTCAGGCAGCATCTCTGGAGAGAAGGAATGGGTGACGTTTTGGGTCGAGACCCTTCTTCAGACTTCACCGTTTGTCCCTTATTTGGGAGCGAGAAAGTTGGCAACCCCTAGTCGTGTCCCAAGATGGGGGTCACATGGATAAAAAGCGGGCTCACATAGACACTTGGTGCGGTAATTATGGATAGATTTATTTTTCTCTTAGCCGGGTAACTGAGTTACATTCAGCATCAGTTTGGGACGGAAAAACTTTCCAAAGTTTAAGTAGAGCTGTGCTAAAAAAAGAGTGAGAAACATTGAACAAATGCATGTACTAATTTATTACCCATTTACAGGCTGTTGAAAGTCTACATAAGCAGGTGTAATTGCCAGTCTCAGAGCTGTTGGGCTGGGAAGCTTGTGTTTCTCTATGTGTGGCCGCACATTGTGTGCTTTCCGAGAGGGGAGGTCTGCCTTTAATTTATTTTCAGGTGGTAATGGAATGGAAACAGTGATCTTAGAATGACCTGCCCCACGAGCTGACGTGGGCTTTGTGTTTAGTTTCGTTTAGGGACACAGGCCCTTCGGCCCACCGAGTCCCGCGCCCACCAGCGATCCCCGCACATTAACATTACCATTAATGTTAATTAACATTACCATTACTGGGGACAATGTTTTTATACCTACACCGAGCCAATTAACCTACAAACCCGCACGTCTTTGGAGCGCGGGAGGAAACCGAAGATTTCGGTGAAAATGGTCGCGGGGAGAACGTACAAACTCCGTACAGATGGCGCCCGTGGTCGGGATGGATCCCGGGTCTCTGGCGCTGTAAGGCAGTAGTTCTGCCACCCTGGGCTGAGATGACTTCATCTTCCCACTGGTCGGACACACAGATTCCTACACCCTCACACCTTGGCTCAGTGTCCTGGCACCCACCGTGACTTTGGGCCACATTCCGACAACGATTCAGGGTTTCGCACATAATTAAATCCAGGAGCAATGACTTCCTCCTTCGTAGAGGATAAATGTTTCCAGATATATCGAGCGCAATTGTTTCCAGGAACTTTCACAGTTCCTGAACGAAACGGCTCTGTGCAAGTCCATCTCACTCCTCCCTCAATCAGAGGACTCAACTCCTCGCCACCACACCCTCAACGTCCGATCTCTCTCCCCAACCCCCCCCCCCCCCCCCCCCCCCCGTCCCCCCCCCCCGTCCCCCCCAACACACCCTAAACGTCAGTTCTCTCTCACCCAGGGGTTGCCAACTTCCTCACTCCCAAATAAGGGACAAGGTGACGTCACCTTCCCGCGCCCCTCGTGACCTCACCCAGCCAGCGGCCACGTGTTCCTGCTCCAGCAATGGTGCCCTCAATAGCAAGAATATCCTTCCTCAAATTCAACGCAGTGTTCACTGCAGGCCAGTAACTATTTGACACAAGGCAAGTTACGAAGGATGGCAGGAACTAAGTTTGAAGCAACAGTGAGAATCTCCACGGCACTGGGTTATCCGTGAGACCCCAGTCGCCACACCACTCGCTTCATTTGTTTTCCCACTTTGGCAAAAGGAAGCTGTCTGAGTATATTGTGGATGTATATAGTGGATGAGTATATTGTCATCCCAGGCTGAGCCCTGGCTGGCCCGCTGCTGAACTTAGCAGCATCTCATACTTCGCTTGGCCAGCTTACAACCCTGCCGTTGGACTCTTGATTTCTCTAACTTCAAGTACTCCTTGCCTGACCGCGGGAGAAGACGGCAGAGGAAGAGGAAAGACATTCTGGCCTTCCATCACAGTGAGGAGGTGATTGGAGGAGACTCACTGTGATGGATGTTTCTTTTTTTTGTTTTGTGTTGGTTTGTGATTGTGGGACGATCAGCCATGATCACAATGAATGGCAGTGCTCGCTCGAATGGCCGAAAATAATTGCTTATTTTTAGTGCTCGTATTGTTGGACTGTGGGTGTCGAAATCTCAATAGACAATAGACAATAGGTGCAGGAGGAGGCCATTCGGCCCTTCGAGCCAGCACCGCCATTCAATGTGATCATGGCTGATCATTCTCAATCAGTACCCCGTTCCTGCCTTCTCCCCATACCCCCTGACTCCGCTATCCTTAAGAACTCTATCTAGCTCTATCTTGAATGCATTCAGAGAATTGGCCTCCACTGCCTTCTGAGCCAGAGAATTCCACAGATTCACAACTCTCTGACTGAAAAGGTTTTTCCTCATCTCCGTTCTAAATGGCCTACCCCTTATTCTTAAACTGTGGCCCCTTGTTCTGGACTCCCCCAACATTGGGAACATGCTTCCTGCCTCTAACGTGTCCAACCCCTTAATAATCTTATACGTTTCGATAAGATCCCCTCTCATCCTTCTAAATTCCAGTATATACAAGCCTAGTCGTTCCAGTCTTTCAACATATGACAATCCTGCCATTCCGGGAATTAACCTAGTAAACCTACGCTGCACGCCCTCAATAGCAAGAATATCCTTCCTCAAATTTGGAGACCAAAACTGCACACAGTACTCCAGGTGCGGTCTCACTAGGGCCCTGTACAACTGCAGAAGGACCTCTTTGCTCCTATACTCAACTCCTCTTGTTATGAAGGCCAACATTCCATTGGATTTCTTCACTGCCTGCTGTACCTGCATGCTTCCTTTCAGTGACTGATGCACTAGGACACCCAGATCTCGTTGTACGTCCCCTTTTTCCTAACTTGGCACCATTCAGATAATACTCTGCCTTCCTATTCTTACCACCAAAGTGGATAACCTCACACTTATCCACATTAAACTGCATCTGCCATGCATCCGCCCACTCACACAACCTGTCCAAATCACCCTGCAACCTCGTAGCATCTTCCTCACAGTTCACACTGCCACCCAGCTTTGTATCATCTGCACATTTGCTAATGGTACTTTTAATCCCTTCATCCAAGTCATTAATGTATATTGTAAATAGCTGCGGTCCCAGCACTGAACCTTGCGGTACCCCACTAGTTACTGCCTGCCATTCTGAAAGGGACCCATTTATCCCCACTCTTTGCTTTCTGTCTGTCAACCAATTTTCTATCCATGTCAGTACCCTACCTCCAATACCATGTGCTCTAATTTTGCCCACTAGGCACGGGTGCTTGACAGTACGGAAAATGTACGCTCTCCCTGTGTGTGACCTGCGTGGGCTTTCTCTAAGATCGCCATTTCCTCCCACGCTCCAAAGACGTACAGATTAATTGGATTGGTATAAATGTAAAAAAACATAGTCCCTAGTGTGCGTGTGGGGATTATGTTAGTGCGCGGGGATCGCTGTATCTCTAAACCAAACGAAACATTGTCAATCAGGCCACTGGACCGACTTAAAACCAAGCAGTCTATTTCCCTCCTGTCTAAAAGAAAATGGCTCGCGATTCCAGTTCACAGCTGGGATAGTTCAGCCCGATATTGACAGAATCAGACTCCCATTGAGGCTGTCTGTGGACATCAGCTGTGGAATGTGACCTGGACTGAGAGGGTGTGTGTGTGTGTGTGTGTGTGTGTGTGTGTTTGTGTGCTGATGGGGGGAGGAAAGCAGCTACTTCGAGAGGTGAGGGGGTGGAAGAATTCCTCTTCTGCTTGTTTGGAAAGAGCACAATTTGAATTGCGGTGTTGGCTGTGTTAAACAAATTCCTGCAATGTCAGTTAAGTGATTTGCAAACACAGGCCGCAAGAGCTCCATGAAAACCATAGAGAACCAATGTCCCTGCTTCACATCTATAAAGTAAAGATCAGCCCCGAGCTGGAACTAGCAGCTTTATAGGGCAATAAATGTTAACGTGTAAAAGTGCTCGAGAAACTCAGCGGGACAGGCAGCAGACTGAAGAAGGGTCTCAACCCCAAACGTCACCCTTTCCTTCCATCCACTGTAGTTTAGAAGGATGAGAGGGGATCTTATAGAAACATATAAAATTATTAAAAAAAGGACTGGACAAGCGAGATGCAGAAAAAATGTTCCCAATGTTGGGGGAGTCCAGAACCAGGGGCCACACAGTCTAAGAATAAAGGGGAGGCCATTTAAAACTGAGGTGAGAAGGAACTTTTTCACACAGAGAGCTGTGTATTTGTGGAATTCTCTGCCACAGAGAGCAGTGACGGCCAATTCACTGGATGGATTTATGAGAGAGTTAGATACTCTAGGGGTTAGTGGAATCGAGGGATACGGGGAGAAGGCAGGCAGGCACGGGTTATTGATTGTGGATGATCAGCCATGACCACAATGAATGGCGGTGCTGGTTCGAAGGGCCAAATGGCCTCCTCCTGCACCTATGTTTCTATGTTTCATCTAGAGATGCTGGAGTTAGACAATAGACAATAGACAGTGAATTGACCCTTCGAGCCAGCACCGCCATTCAATGTGATCATGGCTGATCATTCTCAATCAGTACCCCGTTCCTGCCTTCTCCCCCTGACTCCGCTATCCTTAAGAGCTCTATCCAGCTCTCTCTTGAATGCATTCAGAGAATTGGCCTCCACTGCCTTCTGAGGCAGAGAATTCCACAGATTCACAACTCTCGGACTGAAAAAGTTTTTCCTCATCTCAGTTCTAAGTCACGCTGAATTACCCCGGCGTTTTGCGTCTATCTTCGGTGTAAACCGGCATCTGCAGTTCCTTCCCACACTAATAACAGTGCGCCCTCCCTACAAAAATGTTTTAATGCCACCATTAAGGACAAGTTTGCCACTCTGAACCATTCCCGACTGTAATCTCCTCACTCTATCCAGCAGGCCACAAGCCTGAGGTCATCAACATTACATCCAAGAGTCTCTCCAAGGGGCTGCAGCAAACATCAGCACTCCATGTGCCAATGTTAGGTCAACAATCCGAAGCCACAGACCACAGCGAGTTGGATGAAACGCTCTAACTTCCAGTAACCCTTGCTCTCCCTCTCTCTCCAACCCTCCCCATCCTAGCTCCGCGACAAATCCGGCTGTCCTCCCGATTAGTTTTTTACATTGTATGCCTCATTGTCACCTTTCCCCAGCTAGCAACGACCTATTCTACATTTTCCTTGAACGTTGTCACCTTTGACATGGGCAACGCACATTGCCGCACTGTTTCTTAAACGTTGGGATAGTCCCGGCCTCAACTACCTCCTCTGGAAGCTTGATCCATGCACCCACCACCCTTTGTGTGAAAAGGTTACTCCTCGGTTTCCTATTGTATCTTTTCCCTTTCACCATGAATCTATAGACAATAGACAATAGACAATAGGTGCAGGAGTAGGCCATTCGGCCCTTCGAGCCAGCACCGCCATTCAATGTGATCATGGCTGAACATTCTCAATCAGTACCCCGTTCCTGCCTTCTCCCCATACCCCCTGACTCCACTATCCTTAAGAGCTCTATCTAGCTCTCTCTTGAATGCCAAAGACGTGCAGGTTAATTGGCCTCTGTAAATCATCCCTGGCGTGTAGGAAGTGGAGGGGAAAGTGGGACAAGTCAAGTCAAGTCAAGTTTATTTGTCACATACACATACACGATGTGCAGTAAAATGAAAGTGGCAATGCCTGCGGATTGTGCACAAATTTTTTTTACAGTTACAGCATATAAATAAAAGTTAATACAGAGAAGACAAAATTTAGTCCCTGGTGTTATAATAGTTAACAGTCCTGATGGCCTGTGGGAAGAAACTCCGTCTCATCCTCTCTGTTTTCACAGCGTGACAGCGGAAGCGTTTGCCTGACCGTAGTAGCTGGAACAGTCCGTTACTGGGGTGGCAGGGGTCCCTCATAATGTTGCTGGCTCTGGATCTGCACCTCCTGATGTATAGGTCCTGCAGGGGGACGAGTGTAGTTCCCATGGTGCGTTCAGCCGAACGCACTACTCTCTGCAGGGTCTTCCTGTCCTGGGCAGAGCTGTTCCCAAACCAGACTGTGATGTTGCCGGACAGGATGCTCTCTACAGCCCCAGAGTAGAAGCAATGAAGGATCCTCAGAGACCCTCTGAATTTCCTCAGCTGTCTAAGGTGGTAAAGGCGCTGCTTTGCCTTACCCACCAGTGCGGCAATGTGTGTTGCCCATGTCAGATCCTCTGTGATGTGGACTCCCAGGTATTTAAAACTGCTCACCCTATCCACAGTAGACCCATTTATCTCCAGTGGCGTGTACGTCCTTGGATGTTTAGCCCTTCTAAAGTCCACAATCAGCTCCTTAGTTTTTGTGACATTCAAGAGGAGGCTGTTGTCCTGACACCAGAGTGCCAGATCAGCCACCTCCTCCCGGTAGGCCTTCTCATCGTTGTTGGAGATCCGGCCCACCACCACAGTGTCATCAGCAAACTTGATGATGGAGTTTAGCATAACATGCGACTGGCGTGAATGGGAGATCTCCGGTCCGCAGGGACTCAGTCGGCCGACAGACCTCAACAGCAACAGTCAACACAGCTTTATTTGTCATTCGGTACCATGGTACCGAACGAAATTACATAGCAGTCATACAAAAAAAAAGAACACAAGACACATGACCCCAACACAAACGTCCATCACAGTGACTCCAAACACCCCCTCACTGTGACGGAGGCAACAAAACTTCCACTCTCTTCCCCCCGCCCACGGACAGACAGCTCGTCCCCGACCGACCCGCACAGTCCCCGCAAGGGGATGGAAGTCCCCGTGGCCGAGTCGCACCGGGCGCTGAAACGTCTCGCGGCCGAGCCGGGCGATGGAAGGCCCCGCGGCCGAGCCGTGCGCAGCTAAGTCCCGCGGCCGAGCCACGCCGGGCGATGTTAGGTCCCGCGGCCGAGCCGCACCGGGCGATGGAAGGCCCCGCGGCCAAGCCGCACCGGGCACTGTTAAGTCCAGTGGCCAAGCCGCACCAGCGATGAAAAGTCCCGCGGCCGAGCCGCGCCGGGCGATGTTAGGCCCCGCGGCCGAGCCGCACCCCGCGCCGTGAGGAAGAGACCTAAAAGAGAAAGGTTTCCCCCACCCCCCCCCACCACCCCCCCACCCACACCACCACCCCCGCCACCCACACCACCACCCCACCCACACCACCACCCCCCACACATACACAACCAAAAAAAAAAAAAAAAAACATCCCAACACCGACACACAACAAAAAAAAAAGGAAAAAAGACGAACAGACTGCTAGCGAGCCGCAGCCGTTAGGCACCGCCACTTCCGCTTATCTATGGAAGACCTTGTTTCCATGCCGCGTCTTTCGAGCGATTGAAAAACAGGGTGGAAACAAATGCAATGCTTTACTTTTAAAAATTGCAGGTTTTAAAATCACCAGCAAGAATACAAATGTGATGTAATCCACATCTGGAGAAGTTTATTTTTATTGCCAGTAAGATTCGTGATAATGGTGATTAGGAAATCATCGGGCGTTAATCCAGACATTATTAAGGGCGGCACGGTGGCGCAGCGGTAGAGTTGCTGCCTTACAGCGAATGCAGCGCCGGAGACTCAAGTTCGATCCTGACTACGGGCGCCGTCTGTACGAAGTTTGTACGTTCTCCCCGTGACCTGCGTGGGTTTTCTCCAAGATCTTCGGTTTCCTCCCACACTCCAAAGACGTACAGGTTTGCAGGGTAATTGGCTGGGTAAATGTAAATAAAATTTTAAAAATTGTCCCTAGTGGGTGTAGGATAGTGTTAATGTGCGGGGATCGCTGGGCGGTGCGGACCCAGTGGGCCGAAAGGCCTGTTTCCGCGCTGTATCTCTAAATCTAAAAATATGATTCACTCCTGAGTGCTGGTTTGCAGGTTAACCCCTTTGGCCAACTCTGTCTTCATGTGTTAGTCCATGCACGGTTGCGCAGCGGTAGAGTTGCTGCCGTACAGCGCTCACAGCGCCGGAGACCCGGGTTCGATCCTGACTACGGGCGCCGCCTGTACGGAGTTTGTACGTTCTCCCCGTGACCTGCGCGGGTTTTCTCCGAGATCTTCGGTTTCCCCCCCCCACACTCCAAAGACGTACAGGTTTGCGGGTTAATTGGCTGGGTATAAGTGTAAATTGTCCCTGGTTTGTGGAAGATGGTGTTAGTGTGCGGGGATCGCTGGTCGGCGCGGACTCGTTGGGCCGAAGGACCTGTCTCTACACTAAACACGCACCGACGCAGAGTAGGCCACGGAAGCACCTCGCCACTGACTGAGGTCAATTTTAGTGGAGGCCAATTCTCTGAATGCATTCAAGAGAGAGCTGGATAGAGCTCTTAAGGATAGCGGAGTCAGGGGGTATGGGGAGAAGGCAGGAACGGGGTACTGATTGAGAATGATCAGCCATGATCACATTGAATGGTGGTGCTGGCTCGAATGGCCGAATGGCCTCCTCCTGCACCTATTGTCTATTGTAAGATCAAGAGTCAACTGCGTGTACAGATTTTAAATGGTTGCAAAGTAGGCTTGCATCCTTTTCAGAATTTCTCGAAGACTCTGTGGTGAATTTTTAGTCGTGTGTGTATCTGCTGCACCGGCACTGAACCAGGCGATGTTCACTGCACTCTCATGGCAGCAAGGTGTCACATTTACTGCCCGAGCCGGCTGCCTGCCCCTCTTCCGGGGTTACGTCAGCGCCCGGGGTGGTTTTAGCGAGGGACTGCGCCATGAAAGGGTTAAATGCTTTAAATAGATAATAGATGCATGAGGGGGGTACAGGACTGTCTTTTGTAGCTTCGTAATTCTTCTTTAGCGGGCTTTCTCTAGTGGGAAGGTGCTAAAACTGATAAGAAGAGACAAACCCAGATTGCTGGGCTTTGGTTGCTGTATATTGGAACCAGGACTAATGCCTTTGGAAATCTGCCCTTCCTGTTCTTCCCTTGATCTACCTGGCTATGTAAGAGAGACAATCTCGGACTTGCCGGGAAGGTGCTAACGAACTACAGCATTTTGGGACCAGGACTAATGCCTTTGGAAATCTGCCCTTCCTGTTCTTCCCTTGATGTACCTGGCTACGTAAGAGAGACAATCTCGGACTTGCCAGGAAGGCGCTAACGAACTACAGCATTTTGGGACCAGGACTAATGCCTTTGGAAATCTGCCCTTCCTGTTCTTCCCTTGATGTACCTGGCTATGTAAGAGAGACAATTGCCGGGAAGGTACTAACGAACCACAGCATTTTGGGACCACAACTTTAAAGAGTGTGTCTTTTTGATCTTTACAGTATAAAACATCTGGTCCAGTCTTTATTCTGGGGAGTGGTGGCTCAGGACAGTCAAGTGCTGGTTGGATACTTGATTGATGTCCATCCCGACACTCCCCCTTGGTTGATCAACCAGTAAGGCTTGCGTTGGTTTACCTAACCCATCGTGTGTTGTCTGCTTGAAGAAGAAGCGAACTTTAACAGCACTTGCCCTGGGGGATACCGGGACCGCTGGGCACCGCGGAGGGTGGAACGTATCTTCAATAAGAGCGGGGAATCAGTTATTTAATATTTAAGGATATTTGTCTATTTGGTATTATGGTGGTGGGTTTGTTTGTATTTTTTGTGTGTTTTTTTCTAAATAATTGATTAAAATTAATTTGGGGTTAAACAAAAAAATGGCACCTTTGTGAAGCTAATGGTTAAATTGTCCCAGCGGACAATTTTGTATTTCTATAATTAACCATTTTTCTGACCCTTGCCTGAAACCACTCTACCATTTGCATACAAGTGGCATCTACCATGATTCTAATAGTAATTTATTTACCACAGTACCACATATCTTTAGGGGAAAAAAAAGCTGTCGATGCTGGTTCAAATCGAAGGTAGACACAAAATGCTGGAGTAACTCAGCGGGTCAGGCAGCATCTCAGGAGAGAAGGAATGGGTGACGTTTCGGGTCGAGACCCTTGACTGCCTTTGTCCCGTATTAGGCCCGCGGGTCGCTGTAGGTCCGGACACTGTAGGCCCGGACACTGTAGGCCGGGGGGCCGCTGTAGGCCCGGACACTGTAGGCCCGGACACTGTAGGCCTGGGGGCCGCTGTAGGCCCGGACACTGTAGGCCCGGACACTGTAGGCCTGGGGGCCGCTGTAGGCCCGGACACTGTAGGCCCGGACACTGTAGGCCTGGGGGCCGTTGTAGGCCGGGACAGTGTAGGCTAACGGAGTGTGTTCGGGGAGCGGAGCCGAGTGTGCTCCCCTAACGGAGGTTGCGTGGCAACCCGCCTCCCAGCCCGGACGGCCGCCATTGGTGGAGCGGGAGCACGTGGCCGCTGGCTGGGTGAGGTCACGTGGGGGCGCGGGGCGGTGACGTCACCTTGTCCCGTATTTGGGAGTGCGATAGTTGGCAACCCTACCCATGACTCCCTCATGTCCAGACTGACCTGTGGTCCGGCCTGGCCTGTCATTACTGTTGCCACCATGTTCCGATGAACAAGCTTCTCCCCAGAGCTGGGACTTCCAGCTGAGGAATCGCAAGTACTGCTGCCACTTTCAATAGCAAACCCATACCAAGACAAATACTGTAATGAAATGCGGTTGTGTTGGGAAAATGCTGATGACTCTTCCATGCCAGATTCAACTGCTCAAGCTCTGCAGTGAGACCGCAACGTCTTGGCAGATGTGTGAAGTGGTGGGGAAGCATGTGAGTGAGCTTTTGATGGGACCCTGTGTTGTGCCCGGGTTGTCGAGTGCTTGCTGTGCTTCCTGCTGTTGTGAGGGTTACTGGCTGTGCCAGTCGCTCTGTGCGGCCTCTCTAGGATCGCCAACTGTCCCGTATTAGCCGGGACCTCCAGTATTTTGGGCTAAATTGGTTTGTCCTGTACGGGACCAGTCTTGTCCTGTATTAGGCCCGGACGGCGATGTAGGCCCGGACACTGTATGCCTGGACACCGTAGGGCCGGACACTGTAGGCCCGGACGCTGTAGGCCCGGATGCTGTAGGCCCGGGTAGGCCCGGACACAGTATGCCTGGACACTGTAGGCCAGGACACTGTAGGTCTGGACACTGTAGGCCCGGACACTGTAGGTCTGGACACTGTAGGCCCGGACGGCGATGTAGGCCCGGACACTGTAGGCCCGGACACTGTATGCCTGGACACTGTAGGCCCGGACACTGTGGGGCCGGACACTGTAGGCCCAGATGGCGATGTAGGCCCAGACACTGTAGGTCCGGACACTGTATGCCTGGACACTGTAGGGCCGGACACTGTATGCCGGGGGCTGGTGTAGTCCCGGACACTGTAGGCCGGGGGCTGGTGTAGTCCCGGACACTGTAGGCCGGGGGCTGGTGTAGTCCCGGACACTGTAGCCTGGGGGCTGGTGTAGTCCTGGACAGTGTAGGCCTGGGCACCGCCTCACGGAGGTTGCATAGCAACCCGCCTCCCGGCCCGGGCGGCCGCCATTGGTGGAGCGGGAGCAAGAACAGGTCACGCGGGGGAGCGGGGCGGGGCGGTGAGGTCACCCTTTGTCCCTTATTTGGGAGTGAGGAAGTTGGCAACCCCAGGCTTCTCTGACCTGCTGTGAGCTGCCTGCTGATTCTATTTACCCATTTTGAAGTAATTGACAGCTTGAAACTTAATCATAGCTGCTTTTTTTTTCACGGATATGAAATTAAAAACTGCTATATTTTTTTTTGCTTGTCGACGGGAGGGTGAGGCAAACTATTTCTGGATAGTTTTTGTGTCGTGTAACCTGGCCTGTCTGGAGACGTGGCTTGACGAAGTTGCCACATCACACAGCGGCCAAGTCCTTGTGCAGTTTTTCTTGGGAATAGTTTTGGGGCAAATCTGGCAACCATCTTTCTCAGGGGAACCAGCATTGCACTTGCTGGGTTGAGACTCCGGGCATGTTTAGTCCCTTAATCACCTTTCAGATCTTGGGGACATCTACAAACTCCACCACCCTCACTTCATCAACTATCCTCCAATGTCGCTAACCTGCGACCTAGTGGCCAAAGATAGTCAATAGATCGTTGAGCAAAACAATCGCCGTGTCCGCACTTGGTCTCGCCGATGTATAGGAGTGCACACCTGGAACAGTGGACACAGTAGGTGAGGTTGGAGGAGGTGCAGGTGAACCTCCGCCTCACCTGAATGGACTGCCGGGGTCCCTGGACGGAGTCGAGGGGGGAGGTAAAGGGACAGGCGTTGCATCTCCTGCGGTTGCAGGGGAAGGTTGCTGGGGAGGGGGTGGTTTGGGTGGGAAGGGATGAGTTAACCAGGGAGTTGCGGAGGGAACGGTCTCTGCGGAAGGCGGAAAGGGGTGGGGATGGGAAGATGCGATTAGTGTTGGGATCCCGTTGGAGGTGGCGAAAATGTCAGAGGATTCTCCCGGTTGCCAAACACTTCAACTCCCCCTCCCATTCCCACACTGACCATTCTGTCCTGGGCCTCCTCCATTGTCAGAGTGAGGACCAGCGCAAAGTAGAGGAACAGCACCTCATATTTTGCTTGGACAGCGGTATGAACGTTGACGGAGATGAGGAAGAACTTTTTCAGTCAGAGAGTGGTGAAGGTGCGGAATTCTCTGCCTCAGAAGGCAGTGGAGGCCAGTTCGTTGGATGCTTTCAAGAGAGAGCTGGATAGAGCTCTTAAGGATAGCGGAGTGAGGGGGTATGGGGAGAAGGCAGGAACGGGGTACTGATTGAGAGTGATCAGCCATGATCGCATTGAATGGCGGTGCGTACAGGCTCGAAGGGCTGAATGGCCTACTCCTGCACCTATTGTCTATTGTCTATTGTCTATTGACTCCTCTAACCTCAAGTAGCCCTTGCTTTCCCCCTCTCTCCATCACTCCCCCATCCTAGTTCTTCGACCAGTCTGACTGTCCTCCTGATTATATTTTACTGATTGTCTGCCTCGTTGTCACCTTCCCCTCTCTAACAATGATCCATTCTACACCTTCCTTGAGCGTCATCCCCTTTCACACCTTACCCTTCCATACCTCTAGTCTCCCTCTCCCCCTGGCTCCCAGTCTGATGAAGGGTCACGACCCGACACGTCACCCATTCCTTCCCTCCAGAGATGCTGCCCGTCCTGCTGAGTTACTCCGGCGTTTTGTGTCTATCTTCAGTGGCATGACGATCTTAACGATGATTTAATTTGGGGATGTTATTTGTGGAGTTAGCATTAGACAGGAAACTTCATCCGCATGTTTGGTTTAGCTTAGTTTAGAGGTATAGCGCGGGAACAGGCCCTTCGGCCCATCAGCGATCCCCCACACATTACCACCACCCGACACACACTGGGGACAATTATACATTTACACCAAGCCAATTAACCTACAAACCTGTGCGTCTTTGGAGTTTGGAAGGAAACCGAAGATCTCGGAGAAAACCCAGGCAGGTCACGGGGAGAACGTGCAAACTCCGTACAGACGGCGCCCGTAGTCGGGATGGAACCCGGGTCTCTGGCGCTGGGAAGCAGTAGGTTTGCCGCTGCGCCACCGTGCCGAATGGTGCCATGTGGGGTCTTCTATTTCGGCGTGAGTGCAGCCGGGGCCTCAGCTTACCATCCCATCTGGATGTAACACCCCGACAACGTCACACCATCAGTGCAGCAAGGAGGTATTGGCCCGGTCGTGCCCCTCGAGACCTTGGTGTGAATGTGACGTCGTGGTTTTCGGAGCCAAGCCTAGCACATCTGCGCAAAATGTTGCCTTGAATTCAGTCGAGTCATTGCGATCTTGAGGTGAGTTTTTAAATAGAAAATAGACAATAGACAATAGGCAATAGGTACAGGAGGAGGCCATTCGGCCCTTCGAGCCAGCACCGCCATTCAATGTGATCATGGCTGATCATTCTCAATCAGTACCCCGTTCCTGCCTTCTCCCCATACCCCCTGACTCCGCTATCCTTAAGAGCTCTATCCAGCTCTCTCTTGAATGCATTCAGAGAATTGGCCTCCACTGCCTTCTGAGGCAGAGAATTCCACAGATTCACAACACTCTGACTGAAAAAGTTTTTCCTCATCTCAGTTCTAAATGGTCTACCCCTTGTTCTTAAACTGTGGCCCCTTGTCCTGGACTCTCCCAACATTGGGAACATGTTTCCTGCCTCTAACGTGTCCAACCCCTTAATAATCTTATACCTTTCGATAAGATCAATAGTCAATAGTCGTTTATTTGTCACATACACATAAATGTGCAGTGAAATTAAACATTACCCGCAGTTGAAACACTAACACCAATAAGAATAATCAATAAAAATGCAATAACACATACAATCATAAACTAACACCAAACAAAAAAAAACATCCATCACAGTGAGTCTCCTCCAGTCCCTCCTCACTGTGATGGAAGGCCACAATGTCTTTTCTCTTCCCCTGCCGTCTTCTCCCGCGGTCAGGCTGTTGGAGTTGCCACGTCGGGGCGGTCGGGGCTCCCGACATTGAAGCCCCCGCTGGGCGG
The DNA here is from genome assembly GCF_053455715.1 of Rhinoraja longicauda. Classification (NCBI taxonomy): domain Eukaryota; kingdom Metazoa; phylum Chordata; class Chondrichthyes; order Rajiformes; family Arhynchobatidae; genus Rhinoraja; species Rhinoraja longicauda. The sequence continues at coordinate 88,734,593 of NC_135956.1, forward strand.
TGAAAGGTCCGCGGTGGGCCGACCCAAGCCCCGCGATTCGGGGCGGGCGAACACGCTGCCTCTGCCGCTGCCGGAGCTCCCGATGTCAGCCCCCACCCAGGGGCCTGCGGGCTTCCGACGTCCACGCGGCCCGCGCCGGAGCCTCCGGAGACGAGTCGCAGCCGCTCCCGCAGCATCCGCAGGCGGCCAGCGCCGCAGGTGGTGAGTCCAGGCCGCGGGCTCTGTGAACCAGATCCCCAGGTGGTCCCAGGTGCATGGCCGATGGTAGGCCGCAGCGGGAACTGAGACACGACACAGAAACAAAGGTCGCGTCTCCGTTCGGGAGAGAGAATTTTACAGTTCCCGTTCCCTCCCCCCCCCCCCCCCCCCCAAACATAACATACAAACACTACACCATATTAAAACTACAATTCAGACAAAAACAACAAAAAACACAAAAGACAGACGGACTGCAGGCAAGCCGCAGCTGCAACGGCAGCGCTCTGCTCTCATCCTTCTAAATTCCAGTGTATACAAGCCTAGTTGCTCCAGTCTTTCAACATATGACAGTCCCGCCATTCCGGGAATTAACCTAGTAAACTTACGCTGCACGCCCTCAATAGCAAGAATATCCTTCCTCAAATTTGGAGACCAAAACTGCACACAGTACTCCAGGTGCGGTCTCACTAGGGCCCTGTACAACTGCAGAAGGACCTCTTTGCTCCTATACTCAACTCCTCTTGTTATGAAGGCCAACATTCCATTGGCTTTCTTCACTGCCTGCTGTACCTGCATGCTTCCTTTTAGACTGAAGAAGGGTCTCGACCCGAAACGTCACCCATTCCTTCTCTCCCGAGATGCTGCCTGACCTGCTGAGTTACTCCAGCATTTTGTGAATAAATCGATTTGTACCAGCATCTGCAGTTATTTTCTTATGCTTCCTTTCAGTGACTGATGCACTAGGACACCCAAATCTCATTGTACGTCCCCTGTTCCTAACTTGACACCATTCAGATAATACTCTGCCTTCCTATTCTTACCATCAAAGTGGAAATCCAGCATCCCAGCCTTGATGTGGGCCGTCAGTGATGCTGAAACACTCAAGGCTGTCTCATTTCCATTGGACCCCTTCCATCAGTAGCAGCTGAGTTGATGCAATGCAGGTCTCCACTGCTTTCCACCCGGGCTGATGCTACACTGGAAACCCAGCCGTCACGTGGAGACCCACCACCTGCTTGGCTGAACGCACTTCTCCGGTACGATTCATAAAAGTCCAAAGGGGATGAAATTCCACTGTTCAGCCTGGGCTTGGAGCCAGTCTCTTAACCAAGCCAGGAACATTCTTGTTCCAAATCGAAGAGGACACTCTTAAAAGCCACATCATCTTGTCAGCATTTTGAAAGCAGCTTTACTGCTGCTGCACTGAACGGATGATGAGTCTGTCAGAATTATTTGCCCAGTGTTTTAGAAGGAACTAGACCAAGTGGACCCGTTGGGCCCAAACCTCTCCTGCATTAGTGCAGCACCCTCTCCTCCACCCTCCCCCACTCCCCCCTCCCCTCCACCCCCTCCCTCCTCCCATTCGGCCCTTCGAGCCAGCACCACCATTCAATGTGATCATGGCTGATCATTCTCAATCAGTACCCCATTCCTGCCTTCTCCCCATACCCCCTGACTCCGCTATCCTTTAGAGCTCTATCTAGCTCTTTCTTGAATGCATTCAGAGAATTGGCCCCCACTGCCTTCTGAGGCAGAGAATTCCACAGATTCACAACTCTCTGACTGAACCTTTTTCCTCATCTCCATTCTAAATGGCCTACCCCTTAATTCTCAAACTGTGTGGCCCCTGGTTCAGGACTCCCCCAACATTGGGAACATGTTTCCTGCCTCTAACATGTCCAACCCCTTAATAATCTTATTAAGATTATGAGAGAGAGTATATAATCAATCTGCAAGGACACGGGTTGAAGGAGATTTTCACCCTGCTTGTCCTCCACTTAAGGGCAGCATTGCAGAGTATTGTGAGATGCTGGCACTTAGTAGGAAAAAGTAGCAGCAATTTATCATAGGTACCCGTGGATAATGAACAGCTAATCCATTGTTGGTGTTGCCTGGTGAAGTGATTGATGACCGATGTGATGAAGACATCATTGGCCTGTCACTGGGAACTATACACAAACTGCTGGAGGTACTCAGTGGTTCAGTTGAGTTCACTTTAGTTTATGTAGGAAAATAACTGCAGACGCTGGTTCAAATCGAAGGTAGACACAAGATGCTGGAGTAACTCAGCGGGTCAGGCAGCATCTCGGGAGAGAAGGAACGGGTGGCGCTTCGGGTCGAGACCCTTCTTCAGACTGATGTCAGGGGAGGGGGCGGGACAAAGATAGGATGTAGTCGGAGACAGGAAGACTGGTGGGAGAACTGGGAAGGGGGAGGGGAAAGAGAGGGACAGAGGAACTATCTGAAGTTGGAGAGCTCAATGTTCACACCGCTGGGGTGTAAGCTGCCCAAGTGAAATATGAGGTGTTGTTCCTCCGAGTTTAGTTTTGTTTATTGTCAAGTGTACCAAGCTACAGCGAAAAGCTTGTGTTGCGTGCTAACCAGTCAGCGGAAAGACAATAAACGATGACAATCGAGCCATTTACAGTGTACAGACAGATACATGATAAGGGAATAACGTTTAGTGCAAAGTAAAGCCAGTAAAGTCCAATCAAGATAGTCCGAGGGTCACCAAAGAGGTAGATAGTAGTTCAGGACCGCTCTCTGGTTGTGGTAGGATGGTTCAGTTGCCTGATAACAGCTGGGAAGAAACTGTCTCTGAATCTGGAGCTGTGCGTTTTCACACTTCTGTACCTTTTTCCCGATGGGAGAGGGGAGAAGAGGGAGTGGCCAGGTTGCGACTTGTCCTTGATGATGCTGCTGGCCTTGCCGAGGGAGCGTGAGGTGTAGATGGAGTCAATGGAAGGGGAGGTGGAACGGCTTCGGTGGAAGGAAAGGAATTGTCGACCTGCTCCTGATGTGGCCTGCTGGATATCGGCAGGACCAAGCGTAGACTAGGCTACAGGTTAGCAGAACATGCGTGCTGTGTTAGCAATGGATGCCCCGAACATGGAATAGCACAGCACAGGAACAGGCCCTTAGGTCCACAATGTCAGTGCCTAACGTGCCTAGGTTAGACTATTCTCCACTGCTCATGCATGCTCGATCTCAACCCATTCCCCACATATCTGTGCCCCCATCTGAAAGCATCTTAACTTTCCTCATTTGAGGAAGGACATCCTTGTAATTGAGGCAGTGCAGCGTAGGTTCACGGAATTGATCCCTGGGATGGCGGGACTGTCGTATGAGGAAAGATTGAAAAGACTAGGCTTGTATTCACTGGAGTTTAGAAGGATGAGAGGAGATCTTATAGAGACGTATAAAATTATAAAAGGACTGGACAAGCTAGATGCAGGAAAAATGTTCCCAATGTTGGGGGAGTCCAGAACCAGGGGCCACAGTCTTAGAATAAAGGGGAGGCCATTTAAAACTGAGGTGAGAATGGAGGTTTACTAGGTTAATTCCCGGAATGGCGGGACTGTCATATGTTGAAAGACTGGAGCGACTAGGCTTGAATACACTGGAATTTAGAAGGATGAGAGGAGATCTTATCGAAACGTATAAGATTATTAAGCGGTTGGACATAGAAACATGTTCCCAATGTTGGGGGAGTCCAGAACCAGGGGCCACACAGTCTTAGAATAAAGGGGAGTCCATTTAAAACTGAGGTGAGATGGAACTTTTTCACCCAGAGTTGTGAATTTGTGGAATTCTCTGCCACAGAGGGCAGTGGAGGCCAATTCACTGGATGGATTTACGAGAGAGTTGGATAGAGCTCTAGGGGCTAGTGGAATCAAGGGATATGGGGAGAAGGCAGGCATGGGTTACTGATTGTGAATGATCAGCCATGATCACAATGAATGGCGGTGCTGGCCCGAAGGGCCGAATGGCCTCCTCCTGCACCTATTTTCTATGATTCTATGTTTCTCAATGCCACTATCATTTCTGCTTCCTCCATTGCTCATTGCAGCCACCTACCATTTTCTTTGTGAAAAATCTGCCCTGCAAACCTCCTATACATTTTTACACCTCTGACCTTAACACAGCCCAAACTTATCCAACCTCATAGTGAATACTATGAATGTTGGCCTTCATAACAAGAGGAGTTGAGTATAGGAGCAAATAGATCTTTCTGCAGTTGTACAGGGCCCTAGTGGGACCACACCTGGAGTACTGTGTGCAGTTTTGGTCTCCAAATTTGAGGAAGGATATTCTTGCTATTGAGGGCGTGCAGCATAGGTTTACTAGGTTAATTCCCGGAATGGCGGGACTGTCGTACGTTGAAATACTGGAGCGACTAGGCTTGTATACACTGGAATTTAGAAGGATGAGAGGGGATCTTACCGAAACATAAGATTATTAAGGGGTTGGACATGTTAGAGGCAGGAAACATGTTCCCAATGTTGGGGGAGTCCAGAACCAGGGGCCACAGTTTAAGAATAAGGGATAGGCCATTTAGAACGGAGATGAGGAAAAACTTTTCACTCAACGTTGTAAATCTGTGGAATTATCTGCCTCAGAAGGCAGTGGAGGCCAATTCTCTGGATGCATTCAAGAGAGAGCTAGATAGAGCCCTTAATGATAGCGGAGTCAGGGGGTATGGGGAGAAGGCAGGAACGGGGTACTGATTGAGAATGATCAGCCATGATCACAATGAATGGCGGTGCTGGCTCGAAGGGCCAAACGTCCTCCTCCTGCACCTATTGTCTACTGTCTAAGGCAGGATCAGGGTACTGATTGAGAATGATCAGCCATGATCACATTGAATGGCGGTGCTGGCTCGACGGGCCGAATGGCCTCCTCCTGCACCTATTGTCTATTGTCTATCTTGGAATAAATATTGGCCAAACCAAGGGAAACACATGTGTGTGGCTGAACCAGCATGTACGTCGCTCCCCATTGAACAAGTCATTGAAAGGGTTCGTGGAAGTTCTGTAGTTACTGAAAGGGAATTAGATAAATACTTCAGCCAGAGAAATTAGCATGGGTGTGGGGAAAGAGCAGCGGAGGGAGACTAATTGATTAATTTACCACAAAGCCAACAACGATGTAGTCAGCTGAACGACCAGTTACTGCTGCCTCAGAACTAGTTGAAGAGGGTGCCGCAAGTTAATTGACTGTAATTATTTCACAGCCAGGCCCCGACGAAGAGAAAATGTAATAAACCGTGCACAATAAAAAAACTTTTACCCGTGATACATGTTTGTAATTTACCTTAAATTGAAACCAGGAGTCAGAGGCACATTTTCTCTGAAGCATAAAATTGGCCATAAAGTTGAAGCTGAAGGGTGAAAATATTGTTTTCTGGATGGACGTGTGTGTTCTTGACACTAGTGTGAGGCATTCAGAGTTTTTTCCTTTGCCTCTGGTCCCGGCTATTGTGATTTCTGGGGTGTTGTGCGTTTGTACAGATGTAGCTTTGATGGGTATTCCAATGGAACGTTGGCCTTCATAACAAGAGGAGTTGAGTATAGGAGCAAAGAGGTCCTTCTGCAGTTGTACAGGGCCCTAGTGAGACCGCACCTGGAGTACTGTGTGCTGTTTTGGTCTCCAAATTTGAGGAAGGATATTCTTGCTATTGAGGACGTGCAGCGTAGGTTTGCTAGGTTAATTCCCGGAATGGCGGGACTGTCGTGTGTTGAAAGACTGGAGCGACTAGGCACTGGAATTTAGAAGGATGAGAGGGGGCCAACTTCCTCGCTCCCAAATACCGGACAAGGTGACATCACCGCCCCGCGTGACCTCACCCCAGCCAGTGGCCACGTGCTCCCGCTCCACCAATGGCAGCCTGCCTGGGCCGGGAGGCGGGTTGCTAGGCAACCTCCGTTAGGCGGCGCCCGGGCCTCCGGACCTACACTGTCCGAACCTAGGCTGTCCGGAGCTAAAATGTCGGAAACCTAGTGTGTCGGGACCTAAACTGTCAGGACCTAAACTGTCGGGACCTAGAGTGTCCGGGCCTATAGTGTCAGGGCCTACAGTGTCCGGGCCTATAGTGTCCGGGCCTATAGTGTCCAGGCCTATAGTGTCCGGGCGTACAGTGTCCGGGCCTACAGTGTCTGGGGCCTACAGTGTCAGGGCCTACAGTGTCCGGGCCAACAGTGTCAGGGCCTACAGCATTTGGGGCCTGCAGTGTCAGGGCCTACAGTGTGGGAAACCTAGAGTGTCGGGACCTAAACTGTCGGGACCTACAGTTTCCGGGCCTACAGTGTCCGGGCCTATAGTGTCAGGGCCTACAGCTCCCCCCGAGCCTAATACGGGACAAGGGCGATCTTGTGCGGGACAAAACAATTTAGCCCAAAATATAGGATGTCCCGGCTATTACGGACGGGAGAGTTGGCAACCCTACTTGCGTACTCTGACACGAGTGAACTCGGGGGTGGCACTGAACAGGTTAAAGTTATGGCTGTGGGAGCACGTGGCCGCTGGCTGGGTGAGGTCACGTGGGGCGCGGGGCGGTGATGCACATTTTGTCCCTTATTTGGGAGTGAGAAAGTTGGCAACCCTACGACCACCACACCCAACTCCTTTACAGAAGGGCGATCCAGTCAATATAAGGGAAGCTGAAACCTCCCAATGACACTTTTTTTAAGGCCCCCCTTGGTCATGGCTGACCATGGGTGATGCATCCTGGGTGCCGGCTGCTTGCTCCAAACCTGGGCTAGAGCAGCGTGGGTGTGTGGGTCGGATGCAAGCCTGGGTGATGTCATACGGAGGACAGGCTGTTGCCCGTGCAGCACGTCCCTCCCTCTCCACGTCGCTGATCGATCCAAAGGAACAGCAGAGCCATTACAGTTTGGCACCAGCGCCATCGCAGGAGCTGCCAGAACCAGGTTGTGGACAACGACCAACTGCCTTAGGGAACTCCGACTCCGGATGTTTCTTGAGGTTTACTCCTGGAGCCTTTTCCACGACTGGATATGGCCACAAGACAGTGGAGGTTTCAGATCAGAGTTGTCCCTCTCCTAGATGGACTGCCTTCCCAGGCTGACCAGCCTCATCTGCCCGAGACTCGTGGGGGCGGGATCGTCTACCTTCCCGTCTGTAGGACCCTCCTGCCCACTGCGGCCTTCATCCATCCACCTTCCCAGCCGCTATGACGCTCCACTAACGTCAGCCACAATCCTCCCTCCGCCTGTTCCACCGTTGAGGTCTTGGTTGGATCGCTCTTTGTCAGGGACCTCCCCCTCTACCTTACTGCCATGGGTGTGACCCCACCAGGAGCGTAGCTTCAGGCGGCATCGCTCTCAGGATCTCAGGACCACACGAGCTTCTCCACCACCACAAGGTGACAATCCACGGAAAATTGCCATGGACACCACCCTATCATTTTTACAGCTACCTGCCAATCTCTTACAGGTCTGTTGCACTAGTTCATGTTGATGGTTGGGAGACCTGTAATGCAGTCCCATCAATGTAATCATTGCCTTCCTAATTTTAAATTCTGCCCGTCTCGTTTCACTGGACGATCCCACAAGAATATACCCTCTGTGTGCACTGTAATTATCTCCTCCCTCTCTCTCCTCCCTCTCTCCGCCACACCCCTCCCTCCTGTCCTGTTTGCTAATCCTACTCTGTTTAACGTCAGAATTTGCCGCTAAGTTTCAGCTTTCAGGTTGAGAGGTTTAAGGTGAAGGGGAAAAGATTTAACAGGAATCTGAGGGGTAACATTTTCACCCAGAGAGTAGTGGGTGGGTGTGTGGAACGAGCTGCCAGAGGAGGTAGTTGAGGCAGGGACTGTCTCGACGTTTGAGAAACAGTTAGACAGGTACGTGGTTAGGACAGGTTTGGAGGGATCTGGGCCAAATGCTGGGAGGTGGGACTAGTGTAGCTGGGTCATTGTTGGCCGGTGTGGGCAAGTTGGGCCGAATGCATCCATGCGTGGTACCAGTGAGAATTACGGCGCTGTAGGCCCGGACCCTGTAGGCCCGGACGCTATAGGCCCGGATGCTGTAGGCCCGGATGCTGTAGGCCCGGACACTGCAGGCCCGGACGCTGTAGGCCCGGACGCTGTAGGCCCGGACACTGTCGGCCCAGACGCTGTAGGCCCGGACGCTATAGGCCCGGATGCTGTAGGCCCGGACGCTGTAGGCCTGGACGCTGTAGGCCCGGACACTGTAGGCCCGGGGGCCGCAGCAGTCCCCGGGAACTCTAGGTAGACATAAAATGATGGAGTAACTCAGCAGGTCAGGCAGCATCTCGGGAGAGAAGGAATGCGTGACGTTTCGGCTCGAGACCCTTCTCCAGAGACGCTGCCTGACCCGCTGAGTTACTCCAGCGTTTTGTGTCTACCTTCAATTTAAACCAGCATCTGCAGTTTTTCTCTGGACAGTGTAGGCCCGGGCGCCACCTAACGGAGGTTGCATAGCAACCCGCCTCCCGGCCCGGGCGGCCGCCATTGGTGGAGCGGGAGCACGTGGCTGCTGGCTGGGTGAGGTCACGTGGGGCGCGGGGCGGTGACGTCACCTTTTGTCCCTTATTTGGGAGCGAGGAAGTTGGCGACCCCTAATGTCAGAGCACTGAACGGCAGTCATTAAGGCAGGCCGCTTTGCTTTGCATTAGCACCAGACTGATAGTGGTCTTCTTAATGCAGGTGGGAAGCTCAGAATGGAGTAGGGAGAGGTTAAAGATGTCTGCAAATACCCCTGCTTGCTGGCCCACACAGTCCTGAGAACTCTAACTGGGCGAGTTGCTTTGCGCAGGTTCACTCTCAGCAAGGCCACACTTAGCAAGGTCATGTTATACGACTTTTACATAAAATACAGGATTTAAATAATATATATTCTGTACTGTACTAGAAACAGGGGCGGCACGGTGGCGCAGCGGTAGAGTTGCTGCCTTACAGCGAATGCAGCGCCGGAGACCCGGGTTCCATCCCGACTACGGGCGCCGTCTGTACGGAGTTTGTACGTTCTCCCCGTGACCTGCGTGGGTTTTCTCCGAGATCTTCGGTTTCCTCCCACACTCCAAAGATGTACAGGTTTGTAGGTTAATTGGCTGGGCAAATGTAAAAATTGTCCCTCGTGGGTGTAGGATAGTGTTAGTGTGCGGGAATCGCTCGGCGGCGCGGTCTCGGTGGGCCGAAGGGCCTGTTTCCGCGCTGTATCTCTAAAAAAAAAAATTTTAATTAAAAAAACATAGAAAATAGGTGCCGGAGGTGGCCATTCGGCCCTTTGAGCCAGCAACACCATTCAATGTGATCATGGCTGATCATCCACAATCAGTAACCCGTGCCTGCCTTCTCCCCATACCCCTTGATTCCACTAGCCCCTAGAGCTCTATCTAACTCTCTCTTAAATTCATCCAGTGATTTGGCCTCCACTGCCCTCTGTGGCAGAGAATTGCACAAATTCACAACTCTCTGGGTGAAAAAGTTCCTTCTCACCTCAGTTTTAAATGGCCTCCCCTTTATTCTAAGACTGTGTGTCCCCTGGTTCTGGACTCCCCCAACATTGGGACCTCGGTCAGGCGTACGACAATAAACAGAGACAGCAGAAGCAGAAGCAGCTTCATAACTTCTGCTGACTCAAACGCAAGAAGAAGAAGGGAACATTTTTCTGCATCTAGCTTGTCCAGTCCTTTTATAATTTTATGTGTCTCTATAAGATCCCCTCTCATCCTTCTAAACTCTAGTGAATACAAGCCCAGTCTTTCCAATCTTTCCTCATATGACAGTCCCGCCATCCCGGGGATCAATCTCGTGAACCTACGCTGGGATGGCGGGACTGTCGTATGGCTGAATTTTACATGCAGCTCCTCATGGTTTAGAAACCTCTGTACTGATCGGCATTACTCAGGTAGCCCCGGGCTCACCTGGGCTTACCTGGATCGGGGGCACTCCAGTACCTCCAGCAGGTGGACCGGATTTTGGACTTCCTTCTTCATTAATGGCTCCAAAATATGGCGACTGTTCATTTGTGGGCTGTGCAAAAGAAATGTCACTGAGCTGTGCATACGTCGGGGTGCCAGCTATCTCACTCCCAAATACGGGATATGGTGACGTCACCGCCCCACGTGACCTCACCCAGCCAGCGGTCACATGCTCCCGCTCCTCCAATGGCGGCTGTCCGGGCCGGGAGGTGGGTTGCTACGCAACCTCCGTTAGGAGGCACCCGGACCTCCATGCCTACACTGTCCGGACCTACAGTGTCCGGGCCTACATTGTCCGGACCTACAGTGTCCGGGCCTACAGTGTCCGGGCCTACAGCGTCCGGGCCTACAGCGTCTGGGCCTACACTGTCTGGGCCTACAGTGTCCGGGCCTACCATGTCCGGACCTACAGTGTCCGGGCCTACAGCGTCCGGGCCTACAGCGTCCGGGCCTACAGTGTCCGGGCCTACACTGTCCGGGCCTACACTGTCCGGGCCTACAGCGTCGGGGTCTACAGCATCCGGGCCTACAGTGCCCCCCGGCCTAATAAGGGACAAGGTGGCAACCCTATGCATTTGTGACAAGAAAGACCCATTGAACCATTGAACTTCTGAGCACATCAGACACATGGCCTCAAATAAATAATTGAAACAAGTCATTTTGACCCATGGAAACTGTTTTCTGCACTGCACTTTACTTTCTTACGGTGCAGGTATTGGCAATGCTTTGATCTTGATTTGCCTTTGAAGAGTTTCATTTATAGTAAAACACTCTATTGGCACCTAACACTGGACATCAGTCATTTGGGAATTGCTCGGTGGTTAGCAGAGATTTTATTGGTAAAATAGTAAGACAAAGGGCAGTGTGGGCAGCGAGATTTTGATTGTTGTTCATGATTTATTTCTTATCTTATCGAAACGTATAAATATTATCGGAACGTATAAGATTATTAAGGGGTTGGACATGTTAGAGGCAGGAAACATGTTCCCAATGTTGGGGGAGTCCAGAACAAGGGGCCACAGTTTAAGAATAAGGGGTAGGCCATTTAGAACTGAGATGAGGAAAAACTTTTTCAGTCAGAGAGTTGTGAATCTGTGGAATTCTCTGCCTCAGAAGGCAGTGGAGGCCAATTCTCTGAATGCATTCAAGAGAGAGCTAGATAGAGCTCTTAAGGATAGCGGAGTCAGGGGGTATGGGGAGAAGGCAGGAACGGGGTACTGATTGAGAATGATCAGCCATGATCACATTGAATGGCGGTGCTGGCTCTAAGGGCCGAATGGCCTCCTCCTGCACCTATTGTCTATTATCTATTTCCTTAACTGCAGAATATTGTGAGTTTGGTGAGTTGATGCATACATGGGGCATGGTGTTTTAATGTGCTTAAGACTGTTTAAGACTTTTGTCAAAATGGAAAGGCCATGCGGAGTTGGTGTTCGCAGTAACGGGCGATTTATTAAACTGGTGCGCACCAGGTAGGGTTGCCAACTTCCTCGCTCCCAAATAAGGGACAAAAGGTGACGTCACCGCCACGCACCTCACGTGACCTCATCCAGCCAGCGGCCACCTGCTCCCGCTCCACCAATGGCGTCCGCCCGGGCCGGGATGCGGGTTGTTACGCAACCTCCGTTAGGCGGCCTCCGGGCCTACACTGTCCGGGACTACAGCGACTCCCGGGCTACAGTGTCCGGGCCTACAGTGTCCGGGCCTACAGTGTCGTCCGGGCCTAATAACCTATTTAGCCCAAAATACGGGATGTCCCGGCTAATACGGGACAGTTGGCAAACCTAGCCAAAGCTGACCTGTCATGTATGACTTAGGTACATTTTTATATTTGACGAGGTTACTCAGAAACTCGATTAACAGTAACGAGGTTTTTGTACTAACAATATTTGATTAACAATAAAAACCAGGTCTTAATTACAGACTGGGACTCAGAAAGATTTAGTTGAGTATAGGAGCAAAGAGGTCCTTCTGCAGTTGTACAGGGCCCTAGTGAGACCGCACCTGGAGTACTGTGTGCAGTTATGGTCTCCAAATTTGAGGAAGGATATTCTTGCTATTGAGGGTGAGCAGCGTAGGTTTACTATGTTGAAAGACTGGAGCAGCTAGGCTTGTACACGCTGGAATTTGGAAGGAAGAGAGAGGATCTTATCGAAACATATAAGATTATTAAGGGGTTGGACAAGTTAGAGGCAGGAAACATGTTCCCAATGTTGGGGGAGTCCAGAACCAGGGTCCCGAGTTTAGGAATAAGGGGTAGGCCATTTAGAACGGAGATGAGGAAAACCTTTTTGACTCAGAGAGTTGTAAATCTGTAGAATTCTCTGCCTCAGAAGACAGTGGAGGCCAATTCTCTGAATGCATTCAAGAGAGAGCTAGATAGAGCTCTTAAGGATAGCGGAGTCAGGGGGTATGGGGAGAAGCCAGGAACGGGGTACTGATTGAGAATGATCAGCCATGATCACATTGAATGGTGGTGCTGGCTCGAAGGGCCGAATGGCCTCCTCCTGCACCTATTGTCTATTGTCTCTTGACATTGTTGTCCAAAGGGCCTGTTCCTACACTCTGTGATCTATCCAAGTCTGACAATAGACCGTTTTGAAATTTAAAAAAACTGTGCGTACTGAAATGAAAACAGAAAAGGCTGGGGAACTTTCAACAGGCTAGGTAAAGAGAATCAGTCGAAGATCGTTTCCCTGAGTTGGGAAAGAGGAGAAAGATTCATCTCCTTTGGAAGTAGAGACTTGCACATACATACTAGCTGCTCTCTGGGTGAAGTCTGTCATGAATTCACAATATTAGTGACATTGATCACAAGGTTTGGATGCAGATTTGAATTTCTGTCAAATGGCATGGCTTTATCAAAGTGGACAGTCTTCCCTTTTTGCTGATATCACACATGGTGCATTGCACCCATTTCAGGTCCCCTTACTGAATAGATGATTGATTTGCTGGCATTAGAGGCAGTCCAAAAGATATCGACGGGACTATTTCCTAGGATAAGCAGTTGTCCTAGGGCGGCAGGGCAGCACGGTGGCGCAGCGGTAGAGTTGCTGCCGTACAGCGAATGCAGCCCCAGAGACTCGGGTTCGATCCTGACTACGGGCGCCGTCTGTACGGAGTTTGTACGTTCTCCCCGTGACCTGCGTGGGTTTTCTCCGAGATCTTCGGTTTCCTCCCACACTCCAAAGGCGAGCAGGTTTGTAGGTTAATTGGCTGGGTAAATGTAAAAATTGTCCCTAGTGTGTGTAGGATAGTGTTAATAGTGTTAATTGTCCACAGTGTGTGTAGGATAGTGTGTAGGATAGTGCGGGGATCGCTGGGCGGCGCGGACTCGGGGGGCCGAAGGGCCTGTTTCCACGCTGTATCTCTAAATCTAAAAAAAATCCTATCAAAAGCAGCTAATCAAGATTCAAGATTCAAGATAGCTTTATTTGTCATCCAATATTGGACGGAATTCAGTCACCCACAGTCCAACAATAAAAGCATTAAATAGGCATTAAAATTACACAACCCCAAAAACACACAAAAAAAGAAACATCCATCAAAGAAACATCCATCACAGTGAGTCTCCTCCAGTCCTCTCCTCACTGTGATGGAAGGCCACAATGTCTTTCCCTTCTCCTGCCGTCTTCTCCCGCGGCCAGGTTGTTGTGGTTGTAGGCCGCGCTGGATGGTCCGCAGCGGGCCGAGCCTAAGGCGAGTCGCAGCCGCTCCCGCAGCCTCCGAAGACGGCCGGCTCCGCCGATGATAAGTCCGATCCGGGGCGGGCGAACACGCTGCCGCTGTTGCTGTACGTCGGGGCGGTCGTGGCTCCCGACATTGAAGCCCCCGCCCAGCAGAGAAACATCCCGCGGCATATTTTAGGCCGCGCCGGACGGTGAAATGTCCGCGACCCAAGCCCCGCGATCCGGGGCGGGCGAACACGCTGCCGCTGCCGGAGCTCCCGATGTCGGCATCCACGCGACCCGAGCCTAAGGCGAGTCGCAGCCGCCCCCGCAGCCTCCGAGGACGGCCGGCTCCGGTGATGGTGAGTCCGATCCGCGGGCTCAGCGAACCAGAGCCCTGGAGGCCGACAGCTCCAGGAGTTGGGCCAATGGTAGGCCGCAGCAGGAACGGAGACACGGCCCAGAAAACAAAGGTCGGGTCTCCGTTCGGAAGGGACACATATTTACAATTTTACAGTTCCCCCCCTCCCCCCCACATACACACATAGTACACAAACACAAAAACACCACATCACAACTACAATTAAGACAAAAAAACAACAAAAACACAAAGACAAATGGACCGCAGGAAAGCCGCAGCTGCTAGGGCAGCGCCGCCATTTTGGATCTCCGTATCTCTAAACTAAACTAAACCAAACTAATGTAAACTAAAGAAATGAGACCTATATTCTTTGTAGTTATAACTAGGTAGATGACCAGAGTTTCCATTTTGTGGCTGAATCTCAAATGATAGGACATTGTTAGAAGATTAGGGAACAGCCATTTAAAACCGTGAATCATTGGAACTTCTCACTGAAGGTGGCAAATCGCTGAAAATCTCCAGAGACAGGTTTAACGATGGTCTCAGGCTGTCGGAGGTCAAGTCAAGTCAAATTTATTTGTCAAAGCACATTTAAAAATCAACCCACGTTGACCCAAAGTGCTGTACATCAGAGCAGGTACTTAAAACACAATAAGAAACAGCACACAGTCATAGCACACAGGCACAGAAACATAAAAACACTTCAAAGGGGGCAGCACAAAACAAAAATCAGCCCCTCGTCAGAAGGCTTCAAAACGCTAAAGAATAGAAGCATGTTTTGAGCCTGGACTTAAAAGAGCGGAGGGAGGAGACAGTTCCAATGGGGAGAGGGATGTCGTTCCACAGCCTCAGAAGGCAATGGAGGCCAATTCTCTGAATTCATTCAAGAGAGAGCTAGATAGAGCTCTTAAGGATAGCGGAGTCAGGGGGTATGGGGAGAAGGCAGGAACGGGGTACTGATTGAGAATGATCAGCCATGATCACATTGAATGGCGATGCTGGCTCGAAGGGCCGAATGGCCTCCTCCTGCACCTGTTGTCTATTGTCTATTCCCGTTCCTCATTGTTAGTTGGATCTGAAGACTGACCTTTCGTGAGTCCCCCCCCCACCCCACAACATTGGGAACATTTTTCCTGCCTCTAACGTGTCCAACCCCTTAATAATCTTATACGTTTCGATAAGTCCCATCTTCGGTGTAAGGCAGCATCTGCACTTCACCCCTGCAGGGTGAATGTTGGAGAGTGCTCGGTCGGCAGGTCATTAATTTGCAAGGTGTAAAGACTGAACGTGTTGTGTTTTTGGAGCTGTGTGGGTCACTGACCATTTTGTAGCAGGATTGGGATTTCAACGTGTCTCTGTGTCGATCACTATCCGCCACTCGCACCACGCCTCCTTCACGTGCAATGTTTGTCTTTAACCAGAGTAGCTGTATTTGTTTTCTTGCCTCTTTAAACCCCCCTCTACAGTGGCCAGCAATCAGCAGACATTCCTCAGCACACATTAAACCCCCCTCTACAGTGGCCAGCAATCAGCAGACATTCCTCAGCACACATTTATCAACAGTGGTGACAGTAAAATGAGCTCATGACGTTCTGTGAGCTTGTCGCTGTCTTCTTGTTCAGTGATTCCTTAAATGTCCTTCCAACTAACAGCTTCAACTACGCAGATTCCTCCAGTTAAACCACTAAACGAATGACCGCGCCTATGCGCGTGCTCATTTCCACATCTGCATGCGGGCAAGCACGTTTTTATGTGTGTGTGTGTGTGTGTGTGTGTGTGTGTGTGTGTGTGTGTGCGTGAGTGAGTGTGTGTGTGTGTGAGTGTGTGTGTGTGTGTGAGTGTGTGTGTGTGTGTGAATGTGTGTGTGTGTGAGCGTGTGAGTGTGTGTGTGTGCGTGTGTGTGTGTGAGTGTGTGAATGTGTGTGCGTGTGTGTGTGTGAATGTGTGAATGTGTGTGAGCGTGTGTGTGTGTGAATGTGTGTGTGTGTGTGTGCGTGTGAGTGTGTGTGAGCGTGTGTGTGTGAGGTTGTGAGTGTGTGTCTGTGTGAGCGTGTGTGTGTGCGTGAGTGAGTGTGCGTGTGTGAGTGTGTGTTTGTGTGTGAGTGTGTGTCAGTGTGCGTGCGTGTGTGTGTGAGAGCGTGTGTGTGTGTGAGTGTGTGTGTGTGTGTGCATGTGAGCGTGTGTGTCTGTGTGTGTGTGTGAGAGCGTGTGTGTGTGAGTGTGTGTGAGCGTGTGTGTCTGTGTGTGAGCGTGTGTGTCTGTGTCTGTGTGAGTGTGTGTGTGTGTGTGTGTGAGTGTGTGTGTGTGTGTGAGCGTGTGTGTGTGTGTCTGCGTGTGTGTGAGCGTGGGTGTGTGTGAGTGTGTGTCTGTGCGTGCGTGTGTGTGTGAGAGCGTGTGTGTGTGTGAGTGTGTGTGTGTGTGGGTGTGTGTGTGTGTCTGTGTGTGTGAGTGTGAGCGTGTGTGTGTGTGAGTGCGCATGTGTGAGTGTGTGTGTTAGGGGTTGCCAACTATCTCACTCCAAAATACGGGACAAGGTGACGTCACCGCCCCGCGCCCCCACGTGACCTCACCCGGCCAGCGGCCACTTGCTCATGCTCCACCAATGGCGGCCGCCCGGGCTGGGAGGTGGGTTGCTACGCAACCTCCGTCAGGCGGCGCTCGGGCCTCCGGGCCTACACTGTCCACACCTACACTGTCCGGAAGGTAGGCACAGATTGTAAGCAGCATCTGCAGTTTTTTTTCCTACTACACTGTCCGGGCGTACAGTGTCGGGGCCTACAGTGTCGGGGCCTACAGCGTCCGGGCCTACAACGCCGCCCCCCCCCCCCCCCCCCAGGCCTACAGCGCCCCACGGGCCTATTACGGGACAATGACCGTCCCGTACGGGACAAATCAATTTAGTCCAAAATACTGGATGTCCCGGCTAATACGGGACAGTTGGCAACCCTAGTGTGTGTGTGTGTGTGTGTGTGTGTGTGAGGGTGTGTTTTTGTGTGTGTTAGTGTGACTGTGTGTGCTAAGCTCAGGTCTGAAAGCTTAGTGGAGAGAGAGGGTAGGTCTGATTGAAACATGCAATGTCGAAAGAGGCCATAACAATTTGGCCCTTGTCAAAGTCGCTCAGGTCTTTACTCCTGCCCATTTCTCCTGCATCCAACACATCAACTTCAAGAACTGACTGCTGCCTAATATATCCCCCCCCCATAATATATCCACCCCCCTTGACAGGTGCCGTTGTAACAAGATAACCAATGTGATTCACTTCGCCTGTCAGTGGTCAAAATGTTTTGGCTGATCGGTGCATAAATCAAGCCTAATCTTCCTATGAATGATTATGGATGATAGAGCTCTTAAGGATAGCGGAGTCAGGGGGTACGGGGAGAGGGCAGGAACGGGGTACTGATTGTGGATGATCAGCCATGATCACATTGAATGGCGGTGCTGGCTCGAAGGGCCGAATGGCCTACTCCTGCACCTGTTGTCTATTGTCTATTCCCGTTCCTCATTGTTAGCTGGATCTGAAGACTGACCTTTCGTGAGTCCTGCGCTTGGACAACCAGGGGTAGTCTCCGTTTCCCAGAATATCTGCAATCTCCCATTATTGTTTTACCGTTTCTCCTGTGAAAATGGACAATTTGACATCATCCATGTCATAAGTCATTTGCCAGATCCTTGCCCATTCAATCAAATTCATCCTTTTTGCAGCCTTCTTATGTCCCCCTCACAACTTGATTTACGAACGTCCTTCTGTTACCACCATGCTTCAGTCCATGCCAGTCTGTCGTGTTACACTATGCTTTAACGAACACAGAACAGAAAAGATGTACAGCACCGGGAACAGGCTCGGTGTTGGTGCCGAATATAAAGCCAAGAAACATAGAAACATAGAAAATAGGTGCAGGAGTAGGCCATTCGGCCCTTCGAGCCTGCACCGCCATTCAATATGATCATGGCTGATCATCCAGCTCAGTAAACTGTACCTGCCTCCTCTCCATACCCCCTGATCCCTTTAGCCACAAGGGTCACATCTAACTCCCTCTTAAATATAGCCAATGAACTGGCCTCAACTACCTTCTGTGGGAGGGAATTCCACAGATTCACCACTCTCTGTGTGAAGAAATGTTTTCTCATCTCGGTCCTAAAAGACTTCCCCCTTATCCTTAAGCTGTGACCCCTGGTTCTGGACTTCCCCAACATCGGGAACAATCTTCCCGCATCTAGCCTCTCCAACCCCTTAAGAATTTTATATGTTTCTATAAGATCCCCCCTCAGTCTTCTAAATTCCAGCGAGTACAAGCCCAGTCTATCCAGTCTTTCTTCATATGAAAGTCCCGCCATCCCAGGGATCAATCAATCTGGTGAACCAAGCTATGTGTACATACTTGGCCAATAAACTTATTCATTAATTTGTTCATTCAGACCTACCTCAAGGGCTCTCAAATGCTACAGTCACGCCTGCCTCTGCCACCATCCCTGGTAGCGTGTTACAGTCACCCGACATTCTGTGCGCTCTCCAGTAGAGGCAGCGCCTTCAGTAGATTCAAAGGCACTGCATCTCGCACTGCCCCTTGATACACTGCGCACCACTAAATCGGCCAAACAAGATTCCTCTTTCACAAAAGCCATGTTGACTTTGACAGGCGACCTTAAATTCTTCTGCATCCCTGCTGTAATGAGTTTAATAACAGCTTCTAACTCTTCCCCTCCGGCGGATGTTGACCTGGCTGCCTGTGTGCTTTCATGCTTTCTGCCCCTCTCTTTGAATAAGGGAGTTATATTTAAATTCAGTTTAGTTTATTGTCACGTGTGTACCGAGGCCCGGTGAAAAGCTTTAGATCATATGTGATCAATGTGAGAAGGCAGGAACGGGATACTGATTGAGAATGATCAGCCATGATCACATTGAATGGCGGTGCTAGCTCGAAGGGCCGAATGGCCTCCTGCTGCACCTATTGTCTACTGTCTATTGTGATGGGAGTAGAATTAGGCCATTCGGCCCATCAAGTCTACTCCGCCATTCAATCATGGCTGATCTATCTCTCCCTCCTAACCCCATTCTCCTGCCATCTCCTCATAACCTCTGACACCCGCACTAATCAAGAGTCTATCAATCTCTTCCTTAAAAATATCCACTGACTTGGCCTCCACAGCCTTCTGTGGCAAAGAATTCCACAGATTCGCCACCCTCCGACTAAAGAAATTCCTCCTCATCTCCTTCCTAAAGGTACGTCCTTTAATTCTGAGGCTGTGACCTTTAGTCCTAGACTCTCCCACTAGTGGAAACATCCTCTCCACATCCACTCTATCCAAGCCTTTCACTATTCTGTATGTTTCGATGAGGTCCCCTCTCATTCTTCTAAACTCCAGCGAGTACAGGCCCAGTGCCGACAAACGCTCATTCCTGGGATCGTTCATGTAAGCCTCCTCTGGACCCTCTCCAGAGCCAGCACATCCTTCCTCAGATATGGGGCCCAAAACTGCTCCTAGTCAGTCAGTTCACTGCTATCCAGTCAGCAGAAAGTCAGTCTGAAGAAGGGTCTCGACCCGAAACATCACCCATTCCTTCAATGCACAGATGCTGCCCGTCCCGATGAGTTACTCCAGCATTTTGTGTCTATCTTCGGTTTAAACCAGCATCTGCAGTTCCAAAACAATGAGGCTGTTAAGGTGCAATTGGCTTCACCCAGAGAGAACAGTTTAGTGCCTTATCTCCTATTATGAATATTAATCTTTAACTATTTCACAGTGCTTTCGTTTACTACAGCATTATTTTTACCCAACGGAGAATTCCTTCAAAGTACAAAATGCTAAATTTGTCTCCAGAGAAATTTTCAATAACACTCAATTTAAAACTGATGCCATTTAAAACTGAGGTGAGAAGAAACATTTTTCACCCAGAGAGTTGTGAATTTGTGGAATTCTCTGCCACAGAAGGCAATGGAGGCCAATTCACTGGATGGATTTAAAAGAGAGTTAGATAGAGCTCTAGGGGCTAGTGGAATCAAGGGATATGGGGAGAAGGCAGACACGGGGTTACTGATTGTGGATGATCAGCCTTGATCACAATGAATGGTGGCGCTGCTTCGAAGGGCCGAACGGCCTCCTCCTGCACCTATGTTCTACGTTTCTATGTTTCTATCTGAAAGGTGACAGTTCTTACAGAAATAAATGGCTTCCTCTGACCCCCATTTCTCCCAACACTGTGCTGTTTATACGATCAACACTTCATCTGAATTGTGTAAGAAGGAACTGCAGATGCTGGTTTAAACCGAAGACAGACACAAAAAGCTGGAGTAACTCAGCGGGACAGGCAGCCATCTCTGCATTGAAGGAATGGGTGACGTTTCCGGTTGAGACCCTTCTTCAGACTTCTTGTCCTCACTGAATCTGTGACCTCCTGCAACCTCAAAATGGTCCCTCAAATATATGCCTTTTCAGGGCCGCACGGTGGCGCAGCGGTAGAGTTGCTGCCTTACAGCGAATGCAGCGCCGGAGACCCGGGTTCCATCCCGACTACGGGTGCCGTCTGTACGGAGTTTGTACGTTCTCCCTGTGACCCGCGTGGGTTTTCTCCGAGGTCTTCGGTTTCCTCCCACACTCCAATGACGTGCAGGTTTGTAGGTTAATTGGCTTGGTAAAATGTAAAAATTGTCCCTAGTGGGTGTAGGATAGTGTTAATGTGCAGGGATCGCTGGTCGGCGCGGACCCGGTGGGCCGAAAGGGCCTGTTTCCGCACTGCCCACCGAGTCCGCAGCAGTGCACACAAACACTATCCTACACACTCTAGGCAAATTTACACTTACACCAAGCCAATTAAGCTACAAACCTGTACGTCTTTGGAGTGTGTGAGGAAACCAAAGTTCTCAGAGAAAACCCATGCAGGTCACGGGGAGAACGTACAAACTCCGTACAGACAGCACCCCTAGTCGGGATGGAACCTGGGTCTCTGGCGCTGTAAGCACTGTGAGGCAGCAACTCTACCGCTGGGTCACCTTGCCCTCTCCTATTAGACGGTTGTTTCAGGATCAGTAGTTATTTACCTAAGACTGGCACAAAATGCTGGAGTAACTCAGCGGGACAGGCAGCACCTGTGGAGAGAAGGAATGGGCGACGCTTCTGAAGAAGGGTCTCGACCCGAAACAGCATCCGTTCCTTCCTCCTCTCCGCGGATGCTGCCTGACCCGCTGAGTTACTCCAGCATTTTGTGTCTGTCTTCGGTGTAAACCAGCGGAATCTGCATTTCCCTCCCGCTAATAATCCGACTTTTCTCAAGTATCACTACCTCACGAGCATCAAGTGAAATTTCCGTGGAGAGTGAAAATGGGTTCATATTTCAGCCAAACGATCTTTGATTCACCATCTCTGAGTTTATTTTTTATTTTTTAATTTTCAACCAAAGGGTGATATCTCTGTCCAAGTTATAAATCGCAAAAATGAAAAGACTGGGAACAAATCTTCTGAATAGCTTTGTTTCAAAGGAGCTCCGTATTTCAGAAGAGGTGTAACTGATACCTTCTTTAAGCAATCAGCTGTTCTCCTTCTGCTCTGGTAACCCGGACAAAGCCTACCTATGTGTGCGTCTCACCTTTCAGTTCACCAGTGAGCCTTGAAGAGAGAGAGGCTGGTGTACCATGTGCGTACAGTGAAACTCAAAAGTCCTGACACTGACTCCATTGAGTCGGGAGAAGGGGAAAAAGTCTTGAGAAAACGAAAGAAACGAAAAAGCTAATCAAAGAGCTTAAAGAAACATATAAAATTATAAAAGGGCTGGACAAGCCAGATGCAGGAAAAATGTTCCCAACGTCGGGCGAGTCCAGAACCAGGGGCCACACAGTCTTAGAATAAAGGGGAGGCCGTTTAAAACTGAGGTGAGAAGGAACGTTTTCACCCAGAGAGTTGTGAATTTGTGGAATTCTCTGCCACGGAGGGCAGTGGAGGCCAATTCACTGGATGAATTTAAAAGAGAGTTAGATAGAGCTCTAGGGGCTAGTGGAATCAGGGGATATGGGGAGAAGGCAGGCACGGGTTACTGATTGTGGATGATCAGCCATGATCACGATGAATGGCGGTGCTGGCTCGAAGGGCCGAATGGCCTCCTCCTGCACCTATTTTCTATGTTTCTAATTGACGCAAAGAAAACGAGCCTGCCTGAATTTGTGCCTTGAGTTGGACCTTTATTTCATTCACTGAGTGAGAAATGGACTGTGGAAATAGCAAATGCTGGATGTTAACAGCTTTTAGCCGAGCTTTTCGTTCCGTTTGGACCCTAATAGCCCAACTTGAGGAGCTGGGCTCGGAGATTCGGCACAAAAGGGTTGCTGTATGCTGGAGGGATCGTAATCTGACTGCAATAAGTGGGGCTTTGAACGTTTTTTTTTTAGAAAAGAGGAATTAAAACTCCCTCGTTTCCACCCATAATGTCAGGCTTGTTGGTGTTATGGAGACATTAAAAAAAGTTGGAGGTGAAAGGTCATATTTTTTAGAAATGGCAGCCACTGTAAACCCCTTGTTCCATCGAACAATGAAGCTTCACAGACTCCAGGGGCCTTCAGATGAGCGGAGCCAGAAGGTTAAACGATTGCCAGGAGTGACGCTGGCCAAAAAGCAAGAGCTAAAACTCGAACCTCGTGTGACAGGGAAACGTACGGATGCATTTTTATGTTTTGCTCGTTGGAGTTTAGGGGCGGACGAGGGGATGAGTGAATGAAAACTGAATATTAAAGCACACCAAAGCACAGTTTGAAAGCTGGCCACCAGTGTGTTTTTCGAGCGTGAACTAAATAATGTCACAGAGAGTTAGATAGAGCTCTTGGGGCCAGCGGAATCAAGGGATATGGGGAGAAGGCAGGCACGGGTTACTGATTGTGGATGATCAGCCATGATCACAATGAATGGCGGTGCTGGCTCGAAGGGCCGAATGGCCTCCTCCTGCACCTATTGTCTATTGTCATCTGCAGTTATTTTCCCTACAATGTTTCTCTGATGTGAACATCTCCGTTCCGGTTGAAAGCGTGCGAGTCGAGCTTAGATTTGAAGGCCACGTGTGTCAGGCTCAGGACCGGCTGGTCGGGGAGTAAACGGAGGCCCTGCAGTAGGAGGCATGTGGGATAGAACTGGAGGTGGGCAGTCAGTGTGAGGGGTTCAAGGTGGAGGTGTACCCATCCTTGGTGCTACAGCAGGCCAGGTACTCAGTGGAGCCTCGGCAACCTGAGTATCCCATCGGGCTTGGAGCCACTCGCTTGCCATTGAGTAGAATGCATAGGGTATCCAGCCAATGGTGGACACCACGGTGGATGTCCAGCTGCCTCTGTGTCTGAGGATATTGCTCATACAGGCGGCCTAAAGTGCTTTGAACTTCACAATGTGGATGTGGAGAGGATGTTTCCACCAGTGGGAGACTCTAGGACCATAGAAACATAGAAACATAGAAAATAGGTGCAGGAGGAGGCCATTTGGCCCTTCGAGCCAGCACCGCCATTCATTATGATAGAAAACATAGAAAATAGGTGCAGGAGGAGGCCATTCGGCCCTTCGAGCCAGCACCGCCATTCATTGTGATCACGGCTGATCGTCCACAATCAGTAACCCGTGCCTGCCTTCTCCCCATATCCCCTGAATCCACTATCCCCTAGAGCTCTATCTCACCCCTCTTAAATCCATCCAGTGAATTGGCCTCCACTGCCCTCTGTGGCAGAGAATTCCACAAATTCACAACTCTCTGGGTGAAAAGGTTTCTTCTCACCTCAGTTTTAAATGGCCTCCCCTTTATTCTTAGACTGTGTGGCCCCTGGTTCTGGACTCGCCCAACATTGGGAACATTTTTCCGGCATCCATCTTGTCCAGTCGTTTTTAAATAATTTTATACGTCTCTTTCAGATCCCCCCCCTTCATCCTTCTAAACTCTTTTGCTCTTCAATTATTTGTGGCTTAGCTATGGTCTGCTTTATGATTTTTTTCCTGTTCCGTGTCCACGAGACACTGCATTGGAGTTTATATGAAGCCCGTTGTTGGTCGTTACAAATCCTCGCCCACTGGCCTTGTTCAGACCAAGTCAATGGTTCCAATGTTGCCATGTGGAATGTGAGTGAAAGAGTTGACGAGACCCTCTCTCTCGTGGTATCAGGGCGGCAACCTTCACTGCGAACCTTGTTATATTTCACTGCAGACCTGTGCAGCCACAGGATGTGTGTTGACGGAGAGACTATTTACTCTGAAAGCAAAGGCCAAGATCAACCGCTGGAGTTGTCGGGTATTCGCGTTTGTAACCAATCTTTGATTCTGCACCCTGTGATTATTGGTCTTGGCACTGACGGCAACCACGAGTTTGGTCCAGGAAAGGCAGAAGGGCCAGACGACAAATGCCAACTGTCCCGTATTAGCCGGGACATCCCATATTTTGGGCTAAATTAGTTTGTCCGTACGGGACCGCCCCAGGTATTAAGCCCTGGGGGGGAGAGGGGGGTGGGCGTTGTAGGCCCGAATACTGTAGGCCTGGACATTGTAGGCCCGGATACTGTAGGCCCGGACATTGTAGGCCCCGATGCTGTAGGCCCTGACACTAGGCCTGGACGCTGTAGGCCCGGATGCTGTAGGCTCGGATGCTGTAGGTTCAGACACTGTAGGCCCCAACACTGTAGGCCCCAACACTGTAGGTCCCGACGCTGTAGGCCCGGACACTGAAGGCCCAGACACTGTAGGCCCGGATGCTGTAGGCTCAGACATTGTAGGCCCCAACACTGTAGGGCCCAACACTGTAGGCCCAGACACTGTAGGCCCGGATGATGTAGACCCGGATGCTGTAGGCTCAGACGCTGTAGGCCCCAACACTGTAGGCTCCGACATTGTAGACCCAGACACTGTAGGCCCGGATGCTGTAGGCTCAGACGCTGTAGGTCCCAACAGTTTAGGTCCCGACACGCTCTGTTTCCGACATTTTAGCTCCGGACAGTCTAGGTCCGGAGGCCGGGGCGCCGCCTTACGGAGGTTGCATAGCAACCCGCCTCCCGGCCTGGGAGGCCTCCGTTGGTGGAGCGGGAGCACGTGGCCGCTGGCTGGTTGAGGTCACGTGGGGCGCGGGGCGGTGACGTCACCTTGTCCCGTATTTTGGGAGTGAGGAAGTTGGCACCCCTTAGTGTCAGAGAGTGCTGCCATCCTGACCGTAATGGTCTTTAGCACCATTATCTGGTGTGAAGAAGGGTCTCGACCTGAAACGTCACCCATTCCTTCTCTCCAGAGAAGTTGCCTGTCCCGCTGAGTTACTCCAGCATTCTGTGTCTATCTTCATGCAAAAGTCAAATTGGCCCTCTATCCCTGAGAGACACGCTCTCTCTCACTTATCAAAGTATCATTCTTTGTCATTCCTTCTGTGAATCACCTTCTGTCTTTTAGTTTAGTTTAGTTTAGTTTAGAGAACCAGCGTGGAAACAGGCCCTTCGGCCCATCGAGTCCGCACCGACCAGCGATCCCCACACACTCACACCACCCGACACACATTCGGGATAATTTACATTTACACCAAGCCAATTCACCTGCAGACCAGAACGTCTTTGGAGTGTGGGAGGAAACCGAAGATCTCGGAGAAAACCCACGCAGGTCATGGGGAGAACGTACAAACTCTGTGCAGCAAGCACCTGTGGTCAGGATAGATCCTAGCTCTACTGCTGCACCACCAACTCTTCCTTGAACTTTTTTTTCATTGCCTCTATCACCATGTATTTTGATGGCTAATTGATGTTTTGCCCTCCCATTATGTTGTGCAAGATGTTTCCACCTTTAATGGGTGCTTCACAATGAAAGTTGCTCATTGAATTGTTGAAACATAAACAAAACAAGACCACACCTGAAGTACTGTGTGCAGTTTTGGTCTCCAAATTTGAGGAAGGATATTCTTGCTATTGAGGGCGTGCAGCGTAGGTTTACTAGGTTAATTCCCGGAATGGCGGGACTGTCATATGTTGAAAGACTGGAACGACTAGGCTTGTATACACTGGAATTTAGAAGGATGAGAGGGGATCTTATCGAAACGTATAAGATTATTCAGGGGTTGGACACGTTAGAGGCAGGAAACATGTTCCCAATATTGGAGTCCAGAACCAGGGGCCACAGTTTAAGAATAAGGGGTAGGCCATTTAGAACGGAGATGAGGAAAAACTTTTTCAGTCAGAGAGTTGTGAATCTGTGGAATTTTCTGCCTCAGAAGGCAGTGGAGGCCAATTCTCTGAATGCATTCAAGAGATAGAGCTCTTAAGGATGGCGGAGTCAGGGGGTATGGGGAGAAGGCAGGAACGGGGTACTGATTGAGAATGATCAGCCATGATCACATTGAATGGCGGTGTTGGTTCGAAGGGCCGAATGGCCTCCTCCTGCACCTATTGTCAATTGTCTATTGTAAAAATGTCGGCTTTTACATCAACACAGCTGTGCATAGAAAAGAAGGAGTTAATGTATTTTTCAGTAAAACTGACGAGGCAATTCTTCCCAAATCCAGTTGGTTTGACATCTGACTAACTGTTCATTTAAAAAAATAAACATATTTGGAATAAAGAAATTGTAAGAAAAACAAAAACTGTGGAAAAGATCCATTCTCTATGCATTCAATAGGATCAGAATCCATGGTGTTCAAACTTGAAGAGAAAAAATAGTTAAGACAAATGTAACATAAACTACACCAAGTGGACCCGTTGGGCATGAACCTCTCCGGTATTGGTGCAGTACCCTCTCCTCCCACCCCCGCTCCTCCCCCCTCCTCCCTCCCCTCCCCCTCCTCTCCCTCTCCACTCCCCCTCCCCCTCCCCCTCCCCCTCCCCTTTCCCCACCCCCTCCCCACCCCCTCCCCACACTCCATCCCCCTTAACCCCACTTATCCTCCCTCCCCTCCCACCCTCCCCCTCCTCCCTCCCCTCCTCCCCCTCCCCCCCCCCTCACACTTATCCACATTAAACTGCATCTGCCATGCATCCGCCCACTCACACAACCTGTCCAAGTCACCCTGCAACCTCGTAGCATCCTCCTCACAGTTCAGACTGCCATCCAGCTTTGTGTCATCTGCAAATTTGCTAATGTTACCTTTAATCCCTTCTAACGCAGGAAATTTAACAGGAATACAGATGGTAGACAGGATGATCTGAATGGTAGACAGAAAATGCTGGAGTAAAACTCAGCGGACAGGCAGCATCTCAGGATGGAAGGGATAGGTGTACAACTTAATCAGGGGAAGTAAGCACAGGGGGGAAAAAGGTGTCAGAGAAAACAAACATTGCGTCCAAAACAATGAGATGAATATCCTGAGGGGTGTTCAGGCACCATGCAATGTGACTGTGATGTTTGGTGTACTGTGTGGGGTGGGAGGACCCGTTGCTCCTCCCGTGCAGCAGGTGGCGCTGCACAGGACAAAGGGAGATGTCTTGTACATGGTTATCTCTGTCTGTACACAGTGTGTGAGTGTGTACCCAGATCGCGTGGTTGCATCCATTTTAGTTGTCTTGCTGCCAGCATTGAGTTACTGTAATAAAGACTTCTGTTGTACCTTGAAGACACGCAAAGTTTCAAACAGACATAGAACAAGAACACGAATGTGACAAAATCAGTGCTCCCATGTATTCCAAATTATCAACGGCATAACTAAGGTTGCCAAATGTCCCGTATTAGCCGGGACATCCCGTATTTTGGGCTAAGTTGCTTTGTCCCGCCCTTGGGATCGCCCTTGTCCCGTATTAGGCCGAGGGGGCGCTGTAGGCCCGGATGCTGTATGCCCCGACACTGTAGGCCACGATGCTGTAGGCCCTGATGCTGTAGGCCCGGACACTGTAGGCCCCGTCGCTGTAGGCCCGGACACTGTAGGCCCGGACACCGTCGGACCGGACACCGTAGGCTCGCACACTGTAGGCCCTGACGCTGTAGGCCCGGCCACCGTAGGCCCGGAAACCGTAGGCCTGGACAGTGTAGGCCCGGACACTGTAGGCCCGGACACTGTAGGCCCGGACACCGTAGGCCCGGACAGTGTAGGCCCGGGCACTGTAGGTCCAGACAGTGTAGGACCGGAGGCCTGGGCGCCGCCTAACGGAGGTTGCGTAGCAACCCGCCTCCCGGCCCGGGCGGCCGCCATTGGTAGAGCGGGAGCACGTGGCCGCTGGCTGAGTGAGGTCACGTGGAGCGCGGGGCGGTGACGTCACCCTGTCCCGTATTTGGGAGTGAGACAGTTGGCAACCCCTAGGCATAACATTGAGTTTTTTGGAGTTAATGATGATGGGCAATATACTGGAGACTTAAATATAATCCATTTCTTGGTCGTCATTTGTGGGATTTTGAAAAGTCCTGATCTCCAGGCTATTGTCCTTGGCATTACTAAAAGACTCTTTCACCCCAAATTAAATTCAAATACACTCAGCCATGACTGCATCGTGTTTCAATTAAAGGATGTATACTTACAGCCCTGCCTGTTCCAATTTCCTTGTTTACGTGCTCCAACTTATCTAGATATCCTAATTGGAAAAATGAAGACTGTTGTTTTGGATGTAATGTCATCATTCTCAAAGTTGATAGGAAAATCTGTCCTAAACCGCAAACGATTACGACCTAGTGGTATGAATATTGATTTCGCTAACTTCAAGTAACCCTTTACATTCCCTCTCTCTCCATCCCTCCCCCACCCAAGTCGTATCAGTGAGGAAGGACATTCTTGCTATTGAGGGCGTGCAGCGTAGGTTCACCAGGTTATTTCCCGGAATGGCGGGACTGTCGTACGTTGAAAGACTGGAGCGACTGGGCTTGTATACACTGGAACTTAGAAGGATGAGAGGTGATCTTATCGAAACGTATAAGATTATTCAGGGGTTGGACACGTTAGAGGCAGGAAACATGTTCCCAATATTGGAGTCCAGAACCAGGGGCCACAGTTTAAGAATAAGGGGTAGGCCATTTAGAACGGAGATGAGGAAAAACTTTTTCAGTCAGAGAGTTGTGAATCTGTGGAATTTTCTGCCTCAGAAGGCAGTGGAGGCCAATTCTCTGAATGCATTCAAGAGATAGAGCTCTTAAGGATGGCGGAGTCAGGGGGTATGGGGAGAAGGCAGGAACGGGGTACTGATTGAGAATGATCAACCATGATCACATTGAATGGCGGTGTTGGTTCGAAGGGCCGAATGGCCTCCTCCTGCACCTATTGTCAATTGTCTATTGTAAAAATGTCGGCTTTTACATCAACACAGCTGTGCATAGAAAAGAAGGAGTTAATGTATTTTTCAGTAAAACTGACGAGGCAATTCTTCCCAAATCCAGTTGGTTTGACATCTGACTAACTGTTCATTTAAAAAAATAAACATATTTGGAATAAAGAAATTGTAAGAAAAACAAAAACTGTGGAAAAGATCCATTCTCTATGCATTCAATAGGATCAGAATCCATGGTGTTCAAACTTGAAGAGAAAAAATAGTTAAGACAAATGTAACATAAACTACACCAAGTGGACCCGTTGGGCATGAACCTCTCCGGTATTGGTGCAGTACCCTCTCCTCCCACCCCCCCTCCTCCCCCCTCCTCCCTCCCCTCCCCCTCCTCTCCCTCTCCACTCCCCCTCCCCCTCCCCCTCCCCCTCCCCTTTCCCCACCCCCTCCCCACCCCCTCCCCACACTCCATCCCCCTTAACCCCACTTATCCTCCCTCCCCTCCCACCCTCCCCCTCCTCCCTCCCCTCCTCCCCCTCCCCCCCCCCTCACACTTATCCACATTAAACTGCATCTGCCATGCATCCGCCCACTCACACAACCTGTCCAAGTCACCCTGCAACCTCGTAGCATCCTCCTCACAGTTCAGACTGCCATCCAGCTTTGTGTCATCTGCAAATTTGCTAATGTTACCTTTAATCCCTTCTAACGCAGGAAATTTAACAGGAAGACAGATGGTAGACAGGATGATCTGAATGGTAGACAGAAAATGCTGGAGTAAAACTCAGCGGACAGGCAGCATCTCAGGATGGAAGGGATAGGTGTACAACTTAATCAGGGGAAGTAAGCACAGGGGGAAAAAAGGTGTCAGAGAAAACAAACATTGCGTCCAAAACAATGAGATGAATATCCTGAGGGGTGTTCAGGCACCTTGCAATGTGACTGTGATGTTTGGTGTACTGTGTGGGGTGGGAGGACCCGTTGCTCCTCCCGTGCAGCAGGTGGCGCTGCACAGGACAAAGGGAGATGTCTTGTACATGGTTATCTCTGTCTGTACACAGTGTGTGAGTGTGTACTCAGATCGCGTGGTTGCATCCATTTTAGTTGTCTTGCTGCCAGCATTGAGTTACTGTAATAAAGACTTCTGTTGTACCTTGAAGACGCGCAAAGTTTCAAACAGACATAGAACAAGAACACGAATGTGACAAAATCAGTGCTCCCATGTATTCCAAATTATCAACGGCATAACTAAGGTTGCCAAATGTCCCGTATTAGCCGGGACATCCCGTATTTTGGGCTAAGTTGCTTTGTCCCGCCCTTGGGATCGCCCTTGTCCCGTATTAGGCCGAGGGGGCGCTGTAGGCCCGGATGCTGTATGCCCCGACACTGTAGGCCACGATGCTGTAGGCCCTGATGCTGTAGGCCCGGACACTGTAGGCCCCGTCGCTGTAGGCCCGGACACTGTAGGCCCGGACACCGTCGGACCGGACACCGTAGGCCCGCACACTGTAGGCCCTGATGCTGTAGGCCCGGCCACCGTAGGCCCGGAAACCGTAGGCCTGGACAGTGTAGGCCCGGACACTGTAGGCCCGGACACTGTAGGCCCGGACACCGTAGGCCCGGACAGTGTAGGCCCGGGCACTGTAGGTCCAGACAGTGTAGGACCGGAGGCCTGGGCGCCGCCTAACGGAGGTTGCGTAGCAACCCGCCTCCCGGCCCGGGCGGCCGCCATTGGTAGAGCGGGAGCACGTGGCCGCTGGCTGAGTGAGGTCACGTGGGACGCGGGGCGGTGACGTCACCCTGTCCCGTATTTGGGAGTGAGACAGTTGGCAACCCCTAGGCATAACATTGAGTTTTTTGGAGTTAATGATGATGGGCAATATACTGGAGACTTAAATATAATCCATTTCTTGGTCGTCATTTGTGGGATTTTGAAAAGTCCTGATCTCCAGGCTATTGTCCTTGGCATTACTAAAAGACTCTTTCACCCCAAATTAAATTCAAATACACTCAGCCATGACTGCATCGTGTTTCAATTAAAGGATGTATACTTACAGCCCTGCCTGTTCCAATTTCCTTGTTTACGTGCTCCAACTTATCTAGATATCCTAATTGGAAAAATGAAGACTGTTGTTTTGGATGTAATGTCATCATTCTCAAAGTTGATAGGAAAATCTGTCCTAAACCGCAAACGATTACGACCTAGTGGTATGAATATTGATTTCGCTAACTTCAAGTAACCCTTTACATTCCCTCTCTCTCCATCCCTCCCCCACCCAAGTCGTATCAGTGAGGAAGGACATTCTTGCTATTGAGGGCGTGCAGCGTAGGTTCACCAGGTTATTTCCCGGAATGGCGGGACTGTCGTACGTTGAAAGACTGGAGCGACTCGGCTTGTATACGCTGGAATTTAGAAGGATGAGAGGGGATCTTATTGAAACATATAAAATTATTAAGGGATTGGACACGTTAGAGGCAGGAAACATGTTCCCAATGTTGGGGGAGTCCAGAACCAGGGGCCACAGTTTAAGAATAAGGGGTGGGCCATTTAGAACTGAGATGAGCTAAAACTTTTTCAGTCAGAGAGTTGTAAATCTGTGGAATTCTCTGCCTCAGAAGGCAGTGGAGGCCAATTCCCTGGATGCTTTCAAGAGAGAGCTAGATAGAGCTCTTAATGATAGCGGGGTCAGGGTGTATGGGGAGAAGGCAGGAACGGGGTACTGATTGAGAATGATCAGCCATGATCACATTGAATGGCGGTGCTGGCTCGAAGGGCCGAATGGCCTCCTCCTGCACCTATTGTCTATTGTCTATATTGACGTCCTAAGTCGCGATGATTGGGTCGCCGGTTGTCGGTAGCTTGCCGTAGCTTGACGTCGTCTAGGCGGTAGGTTGTTGTAGCTTGTCGTAGACATTGTCGTTGGGGGGGGAGGGGGGGTCCAGTCGCCGGTTTTTCAGCAACCTGCTACGACTATGACAGTCGCCGGCAGTCGCCTAAAAAAACCGGCAAAGTGGGACAGGCCCTTTAGCTAATTTCTCCAGGCGGTGGTACAGACTGAAGTGTTGTGATGAAGTTAGGTTTGGAATGGCAAACGCGTCGATTGATTCACAAAGTGAACCGAGGACGCCACATGGTAAATTATGAGGAAGGATTGGTCTTATTTGTCGAGTGACGGCTTCTTCGGAGGCAGCGGAATGTGGATTCAAGATGCTGTCGAAGAAATTGGCCACGTAATTTGGAACTTGGTATGCAGCATAGCTCACAGCTCACAGAAGTACGCAGTAAACGTTGCAACCAGTTATTAGCAATCACAGACTCTGTGAGAAATCAACAAATCTGCAAATGCTGGTCATCTGAAATAAAGACAGAATGTGCCGGAAATGTGCAGTTCGGGACTGTGGATGCCGGTTTAAAGCGAAGATAGACTCAAAAATCCGGAGTAACTGAGCGGGTCGGACAGCATCTCTGGAGAAAACTGTCTTTAATTTCATCAGGAATTAATCTTCCCTTCTTATCTCTAATCCCCCCCCCCCTAACCCAACAATAGATAATAGACAATAGGAGCAGGAGGAGGCCATTCGTCCCTTCGAGCCAGCACCGCCATTCAATGTGATCATGGCTGATCATCCACAATCAACATATGACAGTCCCGCCATTCCGGGAATTAACCTTGAGAGATCACCTCCTCCAAATTTGAGGAAGGATATTCTTGCTATTGAGGGCGTGCAGCGTAGGTTCACTAGGTTAATTCCCGGAATGGCCGGACTGTCGTATGTTGAAAGACTGGAGCGACTGGGCTTGTATACACTGGAACTTAGAAGGATGAGAGGTGATCTTATCGAAACATATAAGATTATTAAGGGGTTGGACACGTTAGAGGCAGGAAACATGTTCCCAATGATGGGGGAGTCCAGAATCAGGGGCCACAGTTTAAGAATAAGGGGTCGGCCATTTAGAACGGAGATGAGGAAAAACGTATTCACTCAGAGAGTTGTGAATCTGTGGAATTCTCTGCCTCAGAAGGCAGTGGAGGCCAATTCTCTGAATGCATTCAAGAGAGAGCTAGATAGAGCTCTTAAGGATAGCGGAGTCAGGGGGTATGGGGAGAAGGCAGGTACGGGGTACTGATTGAGAATGATCAGCCATGATCACATTGAATGGCGGTGCTGGCTCGAAGGGCCAAATGGCCTACTCCTGCATCTATTGTCTGTTGTCTATTGTCTAAATGACCATATCATCAATTGAGAAATTAAACAGTGGAGAAGAAGCTAAATGCAAAACAATCGGGTAGAAGACAAAGTTGATGGAGTGATTGAGAGATTGTGGGTCCAATCTTTTTCAGGCAACCTGGCGGGTAGAATTTGACCTCAAGTCATTTAATTTAGTTTTTTAGTTCCGAGATACAGCGCGGAAACAGGTCCTTCGGCCCACCGAGTCCGCACTTACCATCGATTCTCGCACATTACCACTACCCTACAAACACTCGGGGCAATTTATATTTAATGGAAGCCAATTAACCTACAAACCTGCACGTCTTTGGAGTGTGGGAGGAAACCGAAGATCTAGGAGAAAACCCATGCAGGTCACGGGGAGAACGTACAAACTCCGTACAGACAGCGCCCGTAGTCGGGATCGAACCCGGGTCTCCGGAGCTGAAAGTGCTGTCAGGCGGCGACTCTACCACTGCGCCACCGTGACCGCCCCAAACATTGTTTGTCAATGTTCACTGCCTGTGCACTGCAGTTTTGGTCTCCAAATTTCAGGAAGGACATTCTTGCTATTGAGTGCGTGCAGCGTAGGTTCACGAGGTTAATTCCCAGATGGCGGGACTGTCATACGTTGAAAGACTGGAGCGACTGGGCTTGTATACACTGGTATTTAGAAGGATGAAAGGGGATCTTATTGAAACATAAGATTATTAAGGGATTGGACACACGCTCGGCTGCGGACTTGACATCGCCCGATGCGGCTCGACCACGGGACTTAGCTGCGCAAGGCTTGGTCGCGGGCCTTTCATCGCCCGGTTCGGCCGCGAGACGTTTCAGCGCCCGGTGCGGGGACTGTGCGGGTCGGTCGGGGACGAGCTGTCTGTCCGTGGGCGTGGGGAAGAGAGGGGAAGTTTTGTTGCCTCCATCACAGTGAGGGGGTGTTTGGAGTCACTGTGATGGACGTTTGTGTTGGGGTCATGTGTCTTGTGTTCTTTTTTTTTTTTTTTCTATGACTGCTATGTAGTTTCGTTCGGTACTTCGGTACCGAACGACAAATAAAGCTCTGTTATACCTGTTATAGAGGCAGGAAACATGTTCCCAATGTTGGGGGAGTCCAGAATCAGGGGCCACAGTTTAAGAATAAGGGGTAGGCCATTTAGAATGGAGATGAGGAAAAACGTTTTCAGTCAGAGAGTTGTAAATCTGTGGAATTCTCTGCCTCAGAAGGCAGTGGAGGCCAATTCTCTGGATGCTTTCAAGAGAGAGCTAGATAGAGCTCTTAAGGATAGCGGAGTCAGGGGGTATGGGGAGAGGGCAGGAACGGGGTAATGATTGAAAATGATCAGCCATGATCACATTGAATGGCAGTGCTGAATGGCCGAATGGCCTACTCCTGCTCGAAGGGCCGAATGGCCTACCCACTACTCCGTAGATAATAGTGAACAAATACTGTGAAAGACAAAAGTCAAGGGTGTTTAATTGTCATAGGTATTGAAAAGGTACAATGAAAATCTTAACAATGCCACTCAAGTAGATAGGTATAGATTGATACTTTATTGTCACAGGGGCTGCTAACTATAGCATTCCCAAATACGGGACAAGGTGACGTCACTGCCCCGCCATGGCCCCAGCTAGCGGCCAAGTGCTCCCGCCCCACCAATGGCGGCCGCCCGGGCCGAGAGGCGGGTTTCTATGCAACCTCCGCTAGGCGGCGCCCGGGCTTCCGGGCCTACACTGTCCCGACTGACCTACACTGTCCGGAAGGTAGGCACAGATTTTAACCAGCGTCTGCAGTTTTTCCTGCCGCGTCCGGGCCTACAGTGTCCAGGCCTACAGTGCCCCTGGGCCTAATACGGGACAAGGGCGGTCCCGTATTGGACAAGCCAATTTAGCCCAAAATACGGGACGTCCCGGCTAATATGGGACAGTTGGCAACCCTAGCCGTGAAGGAACAGTGAAGTTCTCTGTTCTTGCGTACAGCACACAAAAGAGTCACCACAAGGTGCCGACAAAAGTACGTCTTACCCTTAAATATTGTTGGTCCCTTCCTCGTCTCCCAGGGAAACTATCCCTGAATCTGGAGGTGTGCGTTTTCACACTTCTATACCTTTTGCCTGTTGGGAGAGGGATAGAGTTGCCAACTGTCCCGTATTAGCCGGGACATCCCGTAATTTGGGCTAAATTGGTTTGTCTCGTACGGGACCGCCCTTGTCCCATATTAGGCCCGGGGGTCGCTGTAGACCTGGACGCTGTAGGCCCAGACACTGTAGGCCCAGACACTGTAGGCCTGGGTGCCGCTCTAGGCCCGGACAGTGTAGGCTAACGGAGTGTGTTCGGGGAGCGGGCCCGGGTGTGTTCGTCTTACGGAGGTTGCGTAGCGACCCGCCTCCCGGCCCGGCCGGCCGCCATTGGTGGAGCGGGAGCACGTGGCCGCCGGCTGGGTGAGGTCACGCGTGGGGTGCCGGGCGGTGACGTCACCTCTTGTCCCTTATTTGGGAGTTAGAAAGTTGGCAACCCCTCGAGAAGGGAGAAGAGGGAGTGGCCTGGGTGAGACTAGGGGTTCACTTATTTTGGGTGGAAGGATGTGGATGGCACAGTCTGAACCCAGACCTTTCGTCTTTACCCAGTGATTGCATTTTTTCCAAATGATGACACATTTCTAATTCATAACGCACATCCGTGAGCACTCAAAAACACAGGTAGCGAGTGAATCCACTGCCAGTAGCTCACGACATTGTGGATGAGTTCAGGTTTATGTGGAAGTGCTTGATGTACTGCACCAGCAGAGGGCAGTAGATGGTAAGGCCCAATCACAGTTCCTGCTTCAAGCATTTTCTTTTCAGTTAACACAGCTATCACTGCATCAGATACAGCATGTTGCACATGATAATTTAACGTGTGTGATAATAGACAATAGACAATAGGTGCAGGAGGAGGCCATTCGGCCATTCGAGCCAGCACCGCCATTCAATGTGATCATGGCTGATAATGTATGAAACGGATTCGGAAAATTCATCCGGGCATCACCCTGAGCGTTGCTGCCTTGCGAGGGAGCAGAGCACGGAGAATGACATCAAGGTCCGGATGTCTGAATGGTGTCAAGTTAGGAAAAGGGGACGTACAACGAGATCTGGGTGTCCTAGTGCGTTAGTCACTGAAAGGAAGCATGCAGGTACAGAAGGCAGTGAAGAAAGCCAATGGAATGTTGGCCTTAATAACAAGAGGAGTTGAGTATAGGAGCAAAGAGGTAATTCTGCAGTTGTACGGGGCCCTAGTGAGACCGCACCTGGAGTACTGTGTGCAGTTCTGGTCTCCAAATTTGAGGAAGGATATTCTTGCTATTGAGGGCGTGCAGCGTAGGTTCACTAGGTTAATTCCCGGAATGGCGGGACTGTTGTAGACAATAGACAATAGACAATAGACAATAGGTGCAGGAGTAGGCCATTCAGCCCTTCGAGCCAGCACCGCCATTCAATGCGATCATGGCTGATCACTATCAATCAGTACCCCGTTCCTGCCTTCTCCCCATACCCCCTCACTCCGCTATCCTTAAGAGCTCTATCCAGCTCTCTCTTGAAAGCATCCAACGAACTGGCCTCCACTGCCTTCTGAGGCAGAGAATTCCACACCTTCACCACCCTCTGACTGAAAAAGTTCTTCCTCATCTCCGTTCTAAATGGCCTACCCCTTATTCTCAAACTGTGGCCCCTTGTTCTGGACTCCCCCAACATTGGGAACATGTTATCTGCCTCTAATGTGTCCAATCCCCTAATTATCTTATATGTTTCAATAAGATCCCCCCTCATCCTTCTAAATTCCAGTGTATACAAGCCCAATCGCTCCAGCCTTTCAACATACGACAGTCCCGCCATTCCGGGAATTAATCTAGTGAACCTACGCTGCACGCCCTCCATAGCAAGAATATCCTTCCTCAAATTTGGAGACCAAAACTGCACACAGTACTCCAGGTGCGGTCTCACCAGGGCCCGGTACAACTGTAGAAGGACCTCTTTGCTCCTATACTCAACTCCTCTTGTTACGAAGGCCAACATTCCATTGGCTTTCTTCACTGCCTGCTGAACCTGCATGCTTCCTTTCATTGACTGATGCACTAGGACACCCAGATCTCGTTGAACTCCCCCTCCTCCTAACTTGACACCATTCAGATAATAATCTGCCTTTCTATTCTAGGCTTGTATACACTGGAATTTAGAAGGATGAGAGGGGATCTTATTGAAACATATAAGATTATTAAGGGATTGGACACGCTAGAGGCAGGAAGCATGTTCCCGATGTTGGGGGAGTCCAGAACCAGGGGCCACAGTTTAAGAATAAGGGGTAGGCCATTTAGAACGGAGATGAGGAAAAACGTTTTCAGTCAGAGAGTTGTAAGTCTGTGGAATTCTCTGCCTCAGAAGGCAGTGGAGGCCAACTCTCTGAATGCATTCAAGAGAGAGCTAGATAGAGCTCTTAAGGATAGCGGAGTCAGGGGGTATGTGGAGAAGGCAGGAATGGGGTACTGATTGAGAATGATCAGCCATGATCACATTGAATGGCGGTGCTGGCTCGAAGGGCCGAATGGCCTCCTCCTGCACCTATTGTCTACTGTTTATTGTCTATTAAAGCGCACGCATGGAAAGTCCTCAATAACATTGGGAAAATATGGACGTCTCGGATGTCTAAGGGTCTCAAACTGAGATTCTTCCGTGCAACTGTAGAGGCAATATTATTGTAGGGGTGTGAGGCATGGAGTGTCACTCGAGCACTGTCCAAGTCTCTCGATGGTGTCTACACCCGAATGCTCAGAACAGTTCAAAATGTCAGTTGGAGGGACTACACCACCAAGGCCCGGCTCTACGGGGAGATTCCACCTCTGACCGAGAAGATCAGGTGGAGAAGGATGACAATAGACAATAGACAATAGGTGCAGTAGGAGGCCATTCGGCCCTTCGAGTCAACACCACCATTCAATGTGATCATGGCTGATCATTCTCAATCAGTACCCCGTTCCTGCCTTCTCCCCATACCCCCTGACCGCCATCCTTAAGAGCTCTATCTAGCTCTCTCTTGAATGCATTCAGAGGATTGGCCTCCACTGCCTTCTGAGGCAGAGAATTCCACAGATTCACAACTCTCTGACTGAAAACGTTTTTCCTCATCTCAGTACTAAATGGCCTACCCCTTATTCTTAAACTGTGGCCCCTGGTTCTGGACTCCCCCAACATTGGGAACATGTTTCCTGCCTCTAACGTGTCCAACCCCTTAATAATCTTATACGTTTTGATAAGATCCCCTCTCATCTTTCTAAATTCCAGTGTATACAAGCCTAGTCGCTCCAGTCTTTCAACATATGACAGTCCCGCCATTCCGGGAATCAACCTAGTAAACCTATGCTGCAGTCTTTCAACATATGACAGTCCCGCCATTCCGGGAATCAACCTAGTAAACCTACGCTGCATGCCCTCAATAGCAAGAATAAACGTCCTCAAATTTGGAGACCAATACTGAGGCTCGCTGGCCATTGCCACCGCTGCCTAGAAACACCGGCAAACAAGTTTGTGCGGTGGGAGCCCACCCATGGAAGACGGAACCCGGGACCACCAAACAAGACCACGTTGAAGACGTTGATGGAAGACGCATATGTAGAGACAAGAGAGGAGCTGACCAGCCGTGTGGAGGACAGAGATGTGTGGGGCGTCCGTCACCGTGCCCGTCACAAACCAGCACCACCGCGGCGCTAATGTTTCCAACTTACAGCGCCGGAGACCCGGATTCGATCCTGACTACGGGTGCTGTCTGTTCGGAGTTTGTACGTTCTCCCCGTGACCTGCGTGGGTTTTCTCCGAGATCTTCGGTTTCCTCCCACACTCCAAAGACGTGCAGGTATGTAGGTTAATTGGCTTGGTATCAGTGTAAATTGTCCCTAGTGCGTGTGGGATAGTGTTAATGTGCGGGGATCGCTGGTCTGGCACGGACTTGATGGGCCGAAGGGCCTGTTCCCGCGCTGTATCTCTAAACTAAACTAAACTAAAATATAAGGTCTCCTTCGGAGCTGTGAGATATGTTATATTTTAAACACTTGGGAGAAAAGGCAGGACATTATTGTCTCATCTGATAGATGACACCTCTTGCTCAGGTCTAAATGGGAGTGCCAGTCCTCTCTCAGTACTAAACAGGAGTATCAGTTCTCTCAGTACTAAACGGGAGCGTCAGTCCTCTCAGTACTAAACAGGAGCATGTCCTCTCTCAGTACTAAATGGGAGCATTAGTCCTCTCAGTACTAAACAGCAGCATCAGTCCTCTCTCAGTACTAAATAGAACCATCTCTCTCAGTACTAAACAGGAGCGTCAGTCCTCTCTCAGTACTAAATGGACCCATGTCTCTCAGTACTAAATGGGCCCATCTCTCTCAGTACTAAACGGGCCCATCTCTCTCAGTACTAAATGGGAGCATCTCTCTCAGTACTAAACGGGAGCATCAGTACACCCTCACTTCTTAAGGGGTTGGAGAGGCTAGATGCGGGAAGATTGTTCCCGATGTTGGGGGAGTCCAGAACCAGGGGTCACAGCTTAAGAATAAGGGGGAAGTCTTTTAGGACCGAGATGAGAAAACATTTTTTCACACAGAGAGTGGTGAGTCTGTGGAATTCTCTGCCACAGAAGGTAGTTGAGGCCAGTTCATTGGCTATATTTAAGAGGGAGTTAGATGTGGCCCTTTTTGCTAAAGGGATCAGGGGGTATGGAGAGAAGGCAGGTACAGGTTACTGAGCTGGATGATCAGCCATAATCATATTGAATGGCGGTGCAGGCTCGAAGGGCCGAATGGCCTACTCCTGCACTTATTTTCTATGTCTATGTCTATGTCTAAATGGAACCATCTCGGTACTAAACGGGAGCATCGATCCTCTCTCAGTACTGAGTGGGAGCACTAGTCCTCTCTCAGTACTAAGCGTGAGCATCAGTCCTCTCTCAGTACTGAGCGGGAGTACCAGTCCTCTCTCAGTACTAAGCCGGGGCATCAGTCCTCTCAGTACTAAGCGGGAGCCCCAGTCCTCTCTCATTACTAAGCGGGAGTACCAGTCCTCAGTACTAAATGGGAGTACCAGTCCTCTCTCAGTACTGAGCGGGAGCACTAGTCCTCTCTCAGTACTGAGCGGGAGTACCAGTCCTCTCTCAGTACTGAGCGGGAGTACTAGTCCTCTCTCAGTACTGAGCGGGAGTACCAGTCCTCTCTCAGTACTGAGCGGGAGTACCAGTCCTCTCTCAGTACTGAGCGGGAGTACCAGTCCTCTCTCAGTACTGAGCGGGAGTACCAGCCAACATTCTGTGCCTGAGTCTGCAGTGTGATTTGGAACAACTCCCATCAGAGGAAGTTGTGGCTTCACACACATGGCCTCCTCCTGCACTGTATTGCAGACACATTCTCGTTCTCTCGATCTGCACGCTCACGGCTGCACAGTGCCCCGTCTCTCTAAGGTATACTCTGAGATTAGTGTTACTAGTTACTTGTGTTGCACTTTGCCCTCGTGGCTAGGTTTGCACGCGCCAGCTTCCTGGAACCATTGGTGAGCTGGGGGCTTGCAGGAGGCGGGCGGGCGGGCGGAGTGGCCCCGTCTCTGGCGGCCGGTGCGTTGCGGTGGCGCGGCAGTTGCTGGCTGCGCTCACCGTTAGACCACCAGGCCCATGGCAACGTCCGGGAGTAGACATCGCACAAAGTGCCGATGACTCACTGACTCCATCATTCCCAGACTGTCTGAAACAGAAGGCGGGGGTGGCCCAAGGGTTTGTGTGAGGCCAGGTTAAGACTGAAGTCGTCTTCTGTTTCAGATTCATGCCACGGGTAGTTTAAATCCATCACCCATTTTGATTCAGCCGAGGTATTACTGGTGCGGCCCAGGATTAACTGAGTCACGCGCTGAGATCAGGTTTGCTGCGTAAACCACTGGCCTTCACACATTTCTATTTCAGCGCGGCGATTCCCAGTGATCGATGTGGTCTTTGCTTTCTCTATCGTTGCCGGGGCAAGTCAATAGACACGCGATAAAAGGCAGGAACGGGGCACCGATTGACAATGATCAGCCATGATCACATTGAATGGCGGTGCTGGCTCGAAGGGCCTAATGGCCTCCTCCTGCACCTACTGTCTATTGTCAATAGACAATAGGTGCAGGAGGAGGCCATTTGGCCCCTTCGAGCCAGCACCGACATTCGCCGTGATCATGGCTGATCGTCCACACTCGGTAACCCATTCCTGCCTTCTCCCCATACCCCCCTGACTCCGCTATCCTTAAGAGCTCTATCTAGCTCTCTCATGAAAGCATCCAGAGAATTGGCCTCCACTGCCTTCTGAGGCAGAGAATTCCGCAGATTTACAACTCCGCTATCACTATGGGGAGAGGGCAGGAACAGGGTACTGATTGAGAATGATCAGCCATGATCACATTGAATGGCGGTGCTGGCTCGAAGGGCCGAATGGC
The DNA here is from genome assembly GCF_053455715.1 of Rhinoraja longicauda. NCBI lineage: Eukaryota > Metazoa > Chordata > Chondrichthyes > Rajiformes > Arhynchobatidae > Rhinoraja > Rhinoraja longicauda. Next base: position 88,776,411 of record NC_135956.1, read on the forward strand.
CTCCTCCTGCACCTATCGTCTATTGTCTATTGACTCCGTTATCCTTAAGAGCTCTATCTAGCTCTCTCTTGAGAGCATCCAGTGAATTGGCCTCCACTGCCATCTGTGGCAGAGAATTCCACAAATTCACAACTCTCTGGGTGAAAAAGTTTCTTCTCACCTCAGTTTTAAATGGCCTCCCCTTTATTCTTGGACTGTGTGGCCCCTGGTTCTGGACTCCCCCGACTTCGGGAACATGTTTCCTGCCTCTAGCGTGTCCAATCCCTTAATAATCTTATACGTTTCAACAAGATCCCCTCTCATCCTTTCCAACGAGGTGGCTCCGTGTAAATATCCTGCCAAGAAAAAGAGCTTGGGGAAGTATTTAATATATGAAGCTGCCAAGTTCCTGGCACGCTTTCTGTCCTCTGTGTCTTGTTCTTTCACACGGAGCCACCCTTCGCGGTACGTTGCTTCTGCCGCTTATTCCCCAGCCTGTCACAACTTGGTTGTCTTACTCGGGCAAAAATATCTCAATGGATTCACTGGGAGGAACATTTTACTATTAAAACCCAAAGTACTGAGGTGCAAAAAAGATCGGGACAAGCTCTCAACCAAGAAAACCAAGCCGCGAGCCAATGTACCATCCAAACGGAAGAGAAGCACAATATGCTGGAGCTACCTGCAGCATGGGTTTACTAGGTTAATTCCCGGAATGGCGGGACTGTCGTACGTTGAAAGACTGGAGCGGCTAGGCTTGTATACACTGGAATTTAGAAGGACGAGAGGGGATTTTATCGAAACGTATAAGATCATTAAGGGGTTGGACACGTTAGGGGTAGGAAACATGTTCCTGATGTTGGGGGAGTCCAGAACCAGGGGCCACACAGTTTAAGAATAAGGGGTAGGCCATTTAGAACGGAGATGTGGAAAAACCTTTTCAGTCAGAGAGTTGTGAATCTGTGGAATTCTCTGCCTCAGAAGGCAGTGGAGGCCAAGTCTCTGAATGCATTCAAGAGAGAGCTAGGTAGAGCTCTTAAGGATAGCGGAGTCAGGGGGCATGGGGAGAAGGCAGGAACGGGGTACTGATTGAGAATGATCAGCCATGATCACATTGAATGGCGGTGCTGGCTCGAAGGGCCGAATGGCCTCCTCCTGCACCTATTGTCTATTATCTTCAAATGACTTTACTTATTTTAATATTACGTGCTTCTAAATGCATCTAAGAGAACCTGGTAAACCTGGGGACAGCATGCGACAGACAGCGTCCGCAATAAGCTACGATACCTGGCGACAAGCCAGCTGTCGCCGAGAAATTTCAAAGCAGATGATTTCTCAGCGACGCGCTGAGATCCACTATGATCCTTGGAAGACTCCTCACAATCATGCCCACGACACCCCGGCGAACTGTCGGCGACAGCCTAGTCACCAGCAGTCGCCTTAAAATCTCCTACGTGGGACAGGCCCTTAAGACTGTGGCCCCTGGTTCTGGACTCGCCCAACATTGGGAACATTTTTCCTGCATCTAGCTCGTCCAGTCCTTTTATAATTTTATACGTTTCTATCAGATCCCCTCTCGTCCTTCTAAACTCCAGTGAATACAAGCCTAGTCTTTTCAACCTTTCCTCGTATGACAGTCCCGCCATCCCGGGGATCAGTCTCGTGAACCTACGATGCACTGCCTCGATTACAAGGATGTCCTTCCTCAAGTTAGGAGACCAAAACTGTACATAACACTCCAGATGTGGTCTCACCAGGGCCCTGTACAACTGCGGGAGAACCTCTTTACTCCTGTACTGAAATCCTCTCGTTATGAAGGTATAGACAATAGACAATAGGTGCAGGAGGAGGCCATTCGGCCCTTCGAGCCAGCACCGCCATTCAATGTGATCATGGCTGATCAAGAACTGTACACAATACTCCAGATGTGGCCTCACCAGGGCCCTGCACAACTGCGGAAGAACCTCTTTACTCCTGTACTGAAATCCTCTCGTTATGAAGGTACAGGAGTTTAAAGAGGTTCTTCTGCAGTTGTGTGGGGCCCTGAGCTGGGCTCACTGCCAACTTTGAGCACCCAGGGGTGCTGTAGGGAGTGGAGAAGGATCATCTTTGACCGCTCGGCCAAGCTGCATGCCTCTCCCTCTCCCGGGGCCTACACTGACAGACAGCCTGCTCCCATTAACTTGACCTCTTGGCCAACTTTCAAAAGGCTTGCAGGGAAAGCTCATTGCAATCTGTTGCTGGGCAACAAAACATCCATTGTGAAGCCTGGAGCCAGGGGAAACCTTCCAGACCTGGTCGGGGGGCGCGTGAAAAGAAATGTTAAGAGAGAAACCGTGGAAAAAATCACCTCGAGCTGGGTTCCAAACATCAGATGTTGCCGTAGAAACCAAGAGCTAAATACTGGCCATGTGGGGAAATCGGAAAGACAAAAATTGTAAACGCTGGAAAAAACAGCTCAGGCAGCAATGGTGGGGAGAGAGGGAGAGGGAGAGG